>NC_045730.1:16668470-16968470 GCF_009834535.1 Camelus ferus
AGAAAAAGATGGTTATTCCTCCCCCATTGACTTTTCATAAAGCAGAAAACTTTCTCAAAGTCTTCCCAGCCATTTCCCCCTCCCCTCTCTTTGACTAGTGCTACAAACCCAAATCTGTATAAACTTGGAGTGGGCAAGGGAAGTGGACTTGCCATGTGAACATTCACTCCTAACACTGGAAGTACCCACCAAGCACATCACCACCAAACACCTCAACATATTATGGTTATGTGAGTGTAGGAGGCTAGGGAAATAAGTTGATAGGCTACCTACAGTGTCTGCTGTGGCATTTGTGCTGGTTTTAAATCAATTACTTTCCCAATCTAGTAACCTAAATGGTTCCCTAAGGTTGGCGAGACTATCACATCAGATCTGAATACCCTGGGTGACTACACACTCATAAAAAGGGGTTGTTATGACTGACCTCCCCAAACCCACCTTTTTCTAACCCCCATAGCAGGTTAACAGAGAACAAAAATAGACAGGTAGCTACACTAGAACATCGACTTGGCAGAAACGAGACTAGAATCACTATGTCATAGCAATATGTGGCTAAGAAGACATCACATCAAGAAGATATTTTGAAAAGGTTCCAGATTTTCTGTCCATAATGCTGTCACCAAATATTCTGTGGGTTATTCATTCACAGTTCAGGGGCTACTCTGACAGGTTCTATTCAACTGATCAGCAATCAGATCCTTTTTTTTTTTTTCCACCACCCAATTATACTCCTTTTATCAGGAACCAGGCCGAACTCACCAGTTAATGTCAATGTAGACAGAACCTTAATTGCACCAATAAATCTAGAAGCCCATCAATTACAGTGATGGCTAGAGAGGGCAAAAAGCAGAGATCACTCACAATTCAAAGGAAAAAATAAAGCACAATACAGAGTGGGAGTCGTCCTCTTCCTCCTCATCCTGTGGGAAGAGGAAAACCTTATGAAATCTGAGGCACTCTTTAGCCAAGAGAATAATGAGGCATAAATCCTGCCGATGGTGAGAAGCCCTGCTCAGGAAGTCACGCCACTAACCAAAGGATCCTCCGACACTAAGAACAGGTGATTGATGGTCTCCACGTGACACTGCTATGGAAAGGGTGTGCACAGTTGGTTTTCACCCTAAGGGAGAGTGATTTGCAGAAACCAGGAGTGATTAGGGTGACCACGGTCAGTGTTCAGTCAGTTCCCTGAGCAGAGCAGCTCACTCAAGGAGACAGAAGGAACTTGTTTATAACCTTTTTCCTCTGAACTTGAGAACCTGAGACTGTTATCTGTGCAGTTGGAGTAGCAGGCTCCCCTCTAAACCTGGAGGATGGGTTGTTCATGTTACAATTTATGGAGTGCTTATCAACACACTTCAGCTGGCAGATGGCTCTGAGCAAACAACTTGGTTCTTATCAGACTCAATCCTCTCAGGCTGTCATCTGTTGGTCTTGGATATTAACATGGGCAGAAAGTGCCCTTGTCACACACTTGGAATGAGAGTAACAAAAATCTTGCAGACTCTCTTTGAGAACTGAGCTCCTGTCACCTCTTCAGTGCTTGTCACATCCCTTTATCACTAAGTTTTAAATATCACATGTTTCTCAGAACACAGGAGAATTAAACAGGAAAACCAGTAATGTTTCAGGACTCACAGAGCCTTCCTGTGAAGATCGCTGATTTTTTTTTTTCTTTTTAAGTCTAAGATAGAGAACTAGACAAAGGGCAGGTATCTACTGGTTATTCAGTCACCAATTGGGACACAAACAGATAAGCAATTTGGTTGCTGGAAGAATTTTAACCAGAGAGGAAGCTGTCAGTTTCTCCAGTTATACTGTCAATGAAATCTTCTGCAATTTACTTTTGAAAAATCATCTTCCCAAAGGTCCATTGTGTCCCAATGATTCTTTTGAAGTAGTTATCAAAAAAACTATACAATTATTCTATTGTTAATGTCATACTAAAAACCGTTATGGAACCATGCCCTCAGAGCCATTCACACATAAGAAAATTAGGCTCATTACTTTAGACTTATATTTCATTCACGGAATAAAATAGAATTCTCTAGCTTATACACTTACTTTATTCACTAGTCTTGTTCCTGAGTACTAATGTTCCAAAAGGATACTTTAGAAAGACCAATATTTGACCCATAGAGAATATTTGATTAGCATAGTCATTGAAGGCTTTTTCTACTTAGAAATGAGGGTTCTAAAAATGTTCTCATCAGTAGAAGGAGCACAGGAATGACAACACAATGTTAATTTTTAATATATTGGTTTAGGAAAAAAATAGCATTTGCTATATAATGATGTCATTTAGTTTTAATAAGAGGTTAATTGCTATTAAACCTCTCTCATTGCTACCGATTATCCCCCACTGTCAGAAACAAAGACAAATATTTCTGTACGTTGGCAACATTGATGTAACCATTCTGCTCTTAGAATTTTTTCTCAGCTTCTTGCCTGTGAACTTCTTTACATTAACAATAAGACATTTATAAGTGCTATGTAAAAATAGCATCAGGATAGATGAACCAGAGGATAAAAGCTACTAGGAACACACACACACACAAATCCATTGGTTATAAGCATTTGTATAAATACGCAGAATAAAGTTGGGTTAAGAGTTTGGAGTCTAGAAGTCAGACCAAGATTCCAGTGCCAACTGTGCCACCACTAGTTGAGTAAACTTTCCCAAGTTACTCAGCCTCTCTGAATGTCAATTTTCTCATCTGCAAAATGGAGACAATAGCAAGCAGTGCTACGCACCTCATATTGTGAGGACTTCATGAGCTAATCCACGTAAAGCCCTCGTGTCCTTCTGGGTACATGAACACAAAGGAAATTTTAGTTATTTTTCTAATGGTTCACATAAAGCTGAAATTCTGAATGAAGCACCTTTCTGGTGGGTGACTATGTTCCTTGCATGTCTATACTACAGTAAGCTAAGCTTACAAATGGAAATTTGAGAAATTTGGAAAGGGATTTTAAAATCTTGCTTGAGACCATCTATCTTTTCCTCCTAGAAATTCCCTCTCAATCAACTAAAGTACTTGTCAATACAAAAATAGCATTTTCTTTGCTTGTGGTGCACTGTGTCTGATAAATCCAAGAGTCAGTCTAGTTTAAAATAGACACTCAACAAACATCTGAAGATGAATCCATACGGTCATCTGGTTCATCACAGAAGAAGAGAAACATAGCTTTCTATTGGTGACTGGCTGCCCAGATACTATAGAAATCAAATAACACTGAAATAGCATGACATTAAAACCTAGTACTTGTGTTGAAATTTCCATAAGAACACACAGGTACTATGTGCTGAAAAGGCAAGGCAAGAGAGGGCAGTCTCTTCCTTAGAGTCAAAGGAGTAGCTGTAGTTTGCATCCATCGTAAACCTAAGAGATGAATATGTGGGTTAGGGTATGGGTTTGGCTGCTGTAAAAGAGAGATCAAAACAACTATGGCTTTAAAAAGCTGGTAGGTTATTTCTCTTTCACATAAATGTCCAGGAAGGCAATCCAGGGCCAGAATGGAGACCACACAATCATCAAGGATCCAAATTCTCTTTCCTGTGCACTGCCATCCTCCACACAGTTTCCATCTCATGGTTCATGTTGGTTGCTCTATCATGCCTGCCTTTCAGGTTGCAGAGCAGAGGGCAAGAGAAGGTCAAAGGGGGAAGTTGTGCACCTCACTCCCACTTGCAAATCGCTGACCTGTTTTGGTCACGTGGCCACCCCCCGCTGCAAGGTCTCAGGCTCAGCGAGTAAGAAAGAAGAGGAGAACAGAGAGCAGGAGAAAGCTAGCAGGCTAATTCAGGTGGGTGGAAAATTAACCATTCTTTAAGGATACCACAAATGGTTGGTTCAAGTGTTGCTGCATTAAAAAGTAGCAGACACCATTGTTTCCAGGCACTCCATAGTTTATTAAGCTGACATTAATCCAGAAGTCATCTCTTATTCTAGAGTAGTCTGGTTGCTGTGTATCCAAGTTGCCTCCGCACTTTTAGATGCTCTCCATGCAAATACTTGAAGCAGAGTTTAATTGCCTCTGTCTTCTAAACATGAGGTGTTTCCAGGGGCTGTTGCAGGAAAATCATCTTCAGCTGGGACAGCCCTTGGGCTCATCGTCACAGCAGTCACTGGGTCCTCAGTAAAGATTGTCATCACGGAATCATCCAAACGTATAAACCCTTCAGCCTTTAAAACCAATATTGAAAATGAAATCAATTTGAGTAATAGAAACAGAATGTTACACCAAATTCAAGTGGAGTTCAGCACTCATTCTAATATATATGTATATAATATATGCATACATATTATATATATATTCTTGTTTTTGTCAAAACTTGTTTATTTTTTAACTTTCACACCAGGACCCCCAACTATTTCTGAACCCACCATGCCCCCCCCCCCAGCAAAGCCCTCCTGTGAGCCCCACACTCCCTTTCCTCCCCTCAATATACTAGGTTTCAGGCTACAGCTTAATGAACTATGGAGTGCCTGGAAACAATGGTGTCTGCTACTTTTTACTTTCCATTTAATTTCCACCACATGCACAGCTCATCTCAACAGTTTGGGACCTGTTGGCTGGGAATTTGGAAAGAAGGGAGCATTGACCCTGACAGCTGAGTGCAGAGCCAGTTGCTACCCAGGTCTCTGTGAGTGGCTCCTGCTTGCTCTCCATATACACAGCCGACTGGGAATGGTGTCAAAGCCAGGATTCTGCACAATCACGTCGCTCTGAAATGGACATGAGGCGAAAGCATATTGTTCTCTTGTTCCTGGTGGAGAAAAAAGCTGAACTAGTTTCAATAATCTTTATCTGTGCCAATCTCTTTTAAAAGGGATTCAAATCTATATAGCAGAGGTAAGAGATTAATGGCCTCATGGTAGGGGGAGTGCTGGGGGAGGGAGACTTGAGGAAAGATAGAGTCTGGGGGAGGGTGACAATATCTAAGAATGACTGCCTTTTCTAATCATTATTTCAAGAAGGTTGATTTCAAATATAGAAACACATTTCCAGGGAGGATTAACCCCAAGTTGACCTCCATTTTTCACACCTTGGGTCTACCCTTTGATCCACCAAGGAAATCCAGATCTCCCAGGGACTTCAATGGGGGGATTCTTGCATCCACATCAAAATAATTACTGCCATGTTAATAATAACATACCTGAGCTCGACACCCCTGGGGTGCAGGAGAGTGGAGGGGAAAGGTGTGGCACTAGCCCAGAGGCTCACACTGATGGGGGGACAGGAAAATGTGGGAAATGATTTTCAAGTTCAATTTAAAATGTGTTTTATTCTAGTACCTTGTCCACTAGAGGAGGTAGGGGGTCTGAGGATACGTTATTTTTTATCAATTCCTACAAGCTTCCCCTCCCCATGCTTTTTCACTTGGCTGTGTGTGTGTGTGTGTGTGGACACGCAGACACATGCAAACACATATGCATGCTGTGTGATGTGGGGGGAGCTCGGCTAACCCCTGCCAGTCAGAAGAAAAGCCTCTTTTTCTCTGGACTTCTGATCTCCTCTTATACACTCCCAGATCCCTCATCCTTTTCTTCCTCTTCTCTATCCCCTCCTGTTCCCACTTCTTTTTGCCCTAGTAAAGGGATCCTTCAGCTCCATGAACTTCCTGCTAAATGGGCATCAAGTCTGGGGACGTAAAGGAGGGACAAAGGGAAGGAGACACCCTCAGGGGTCTGCCGTCAGGAAAAGGCATCTGCACAATGAGAGGCCTTTTCACAACTTCCAGGGTAGTCATCTTGTGGGCAGCCCCTTTGTGTTGTCATGTTAAAAGAGCTTCTGTAGCCCTCCTATTATTACGACTCCTGTTACTGTTACAGACCACTGTCATCATAGTTCACTTCCATATTCTGTTCCAGTCCCTGTGCTTTATCACCCTCTTTAATTCTCACAAAGCCGGAGAAGCAGTTTCCATTACTGCTCCTGTTATCCCTGTGACAATATTGATGTTTGGAGGACTGAGCCAACTTGTATAAGGTCGCACAGCTGGCGAGGGGCAGAGCTGGACTGTGACAATTCTGAGTGAGTCTGAACACTGAGGCTTCCCAATACAATACCATGGAGGAAAAGAAGCTCCTCAGGGTCAGACTCTGCCGATAAGCTGTGTGTCATTGTTTGGTCGTGGTTGGCTTTAAGGAAAGCCAATCTCCATTGCTTAAAACCCTTGTCACCTGCTGTGCTCCAATGACTCCAAACTCTTTCATCTCACCTACAAAGGCCTTCGTGCCTGGACCCCTGCTAGTTTCCTCAGCCCCTGCTCTCAACACTCCCTGTCTTCTGCACTTGAGCTAAATTTGGGCCAAATCTTCCTAGAAACCCACTCACTGGAGAGACTCATTGAACTGTTGGCTCTGTGGTTCTATGTGTGTTCAATGTCATCTTCAGCCTTCCCTTCAAATGGATTGTAAACCAGAAAGCAAAGAACATGCCTCCGTCAATAAACTCTGATTGCAGTTGTGGGTGCAGTGGGACGAGGTACTCAGAACTCTCAGAGTCACAGTCTCATGCTGTCAGTGATGGGGGAAGTGACAGTTGCTAAGACAGCACCTAAGAGAATGATTTTACAGTAGGTGCTCCTTAATCAACCTCTTGAGTACAAGTGTGGGAAAGTGGGGAGAGGACTGGGTCTGGAAGGAGGATGATACTTTAATAGCAGCCAACATGTCTACAGAATTTATTATGTGCTGGGCCCTTTCTTAAGGACCCTATATATATATTAGCTCAGTTAATCCTAACAGTGACCTTGTAACAGAGGGATCTGCTTTAACCCCATTCTCCAGATAAAGAAATCAATGCAGAGAGATGTTAGATAATGTGCCCAGGCCACCCAGCTGGTGAGTGACGGTGCTGGAACTCATGCCCTGGCTGTCCAGGGTCAGCTATGCTCCTGATACCCCCAGCCCAGCTTGCAGACTGGGCTGCAGCTCCATGGGAAACTGAGACATTGCTACCCCTTCACACCATCTCAGACCCAGCCCTCCCAGCCCAGCCACAGCTGTGACATTGGTCCCCCCCACAACCTGTGTGGCTGCAGAGGATATCTAATTCCTTGGTCTCTCTGTAATTCCACAAGTGGGGCTGTGGTCCCAGTTCTTGGGATAACCTCCATCCTGATCTGGTGGAAAAGAAAATGACTCCCCAGTTTTATTGATGAATCACTCACATGGCTTGTTTATCCCTCATTCCAAGTGCTTTGTTGAAATGTCACCTCCTCCTGAGAGCCTTCCCTGACTGCTAATCAAATCAGCACATACACATTACTCTTTATTCCCCAGTGCTGCTTTATTTTATTTCACAGCATCTAACATGAGTTGAACTTATGTGGTCTGTTTATTTGTTTAATGGAATACTTGGTTATTGTCCATCTCTATTACTGGAATATCACATATATATAAATATATAATTTATATGTTATACAAAGTAATATATGCATTATTATATATAAGTAATAATATGTGTAAATAAATGCATATACATGTAAATTCCATGACAGCAGGGATTCAGTCTTTTATTACTGGAGTCCTAGGTCCTAGACAGTGGTCTGGCAACAAAAGGGGGCCCCTCATGAAATATTTTTTTAATTCAGTAATTGAAAGGTGAATAAAATCATTGTTGACTAACTTCCCAACCTCACATCTGCTAGGATTGTTTTTCTCCATGGAAGCACTTCCGCTTCTGCAAGGTCTACTGTGCAAAAAAGAAAAGGAAGGAGGGAAGGAAAGAAGGGGAAAAAAAGGAAGGAAGGAAAGAAAATAAAAAAGAAAAGAAAATGAAAGGAAAGAAAAGCTGCAAGTTTTTTTCATAGTTCCTGCTATGTGATGCTCCTCCTCAGCCTGTTTCCATGAGTCTGTGCTGGGTCCGGGGACTACCATCTTTCTATGTAAAGAGAGGCGTATGTGTCTATCTGGGCAGGGGCTGTCCCAGAGAAAGCCCACACACCACAATGTGGGGAAACTGATGCCTAGCACTTGGCCGATTTCCCTCCCTCCCTTGCAGAGGGCAGTTCTGTCTGTCATTCCAGCACCACCAGGTAGGGTGGTGAACTCTGAACTTTGGAGTTCTGTGCAGCTCATCATTGCAAGTTTGTCTAAAGCTAAGTGGAGAGATTTGGAGAAGACGCAATGGAGTGGAAGCCACAAGGGGAAGGGAATCTTCCCACATCAGTAAGAATTAAAACAGCCCTGTGTAGGATCTGCCTGCAGGGAGGCTCCACGTCTCGTGGTGAAAGAAAGGCAGCTTCCCTGAGCAGGGGAGGTCCCCCTGCTTCACTTAGCTGCCAACTTCCAGTCCAGCTCTTTGTCAACCACCTTCTCAGTTCCTTCATCCCATACAAAATTAGAGGAGACAAAACAGGGTTGAAAGTTTGGCCGGCTGGACATCGTCAGAAAAGGAAATCCAGTGCAAAGTCCAAAGGAGTATGCCTTTCAAACTATCTTTGTTTTTCTCATTCTGGACTCCTCTACGACAAACTTTGCTCACTTCAAATGTAGAAATAGCCAGGCATTATGTAAACATTGTGTAAACACTGGAACAAAAGAGATGCTCCCTCAAAGAAAGGAATCCCAGTGGAAGAATCTAACTTGGAACCATTTCTTCAAGAATAGTCAACATGTGAGCATTCAGAAATCATAGTAAATAATGCCGCACTGAGTCTGAATAATTATCTAGAACACATCCTTTTACCAGGTTTAGGTGAATCACTGAACATTGTGTGTAAATGAAAGGTTATTGAAATTCAATTTTTATTTCTATCTGAAATGGTTTAGGCCAGAATGAACTAAATTATTTGCTCAGATCATCACTTCAAATTCATATTGTGTACTTGAAGAAAATATTTTAATCAGCTATCTTTATTTTTTAATTTTTAAATTGAAGAATAGTTGATTCACAACTTTTCAGGTGTACAGCAAAGTGATTCAGTTATATATATGTATATATATACGTATATATACATATATATATTCAGAAATATATATAGTCAGATCATTTTCCATTACAGGTTATTATGAGAATTGGTTATCTGTATTTCAAAAAATATTCTAAAGTTATTTAAGACATTTGGACATGTTGCCTAACAAATTTATTTTTCTTCATTCACAAAATTCCCTTTTTCTCCATAAAGTTTTGTCCCCAGCAACAATATTAACTGGGGGCCTCTCTGCACATGGCATCAGGCCAAACATTCTTGTCTTGAATGACAACCATATAGGTCAATGTGACACGGAACCCTCAAGTTGTCTTAAAAATCCCATTATGCATTGGGTTCTTTTGGTTTGTGGCTCAAAATATGTTGTCTTGAATCTTTGTATCACATGCCTTTGAAACACTGGATTTTCCCCAAAGCTTTTGTATGCCTGTCATCTGGAATCTTTTTTCCATTTCCACAGCTTTTTAAAAATAATACAATAGGGATCACGTTAAGAAATATTTACATTGTCAACACCCTTTAAAAATTTACATCTTCAAAATAGAGTCGGTATTAAGTAATCATCAAATCCAAAATAGAGGTCTCTTCATAGGACATCTTTGAAATGTCAGCATTCCATGAAAATATTTTTGTCTCAAGATCTTCTCCAGTTGGGACTTATTTAGATACAGCAATAACTTTCACCTATTCTTCTAAACTCAGAGAAGTCTAGGCATAGTTTCCATGTTTAGACAAAACAGAATAATCATCTTGTTCAATCCCAGATTTTTTCTTTTTCGCCCTGGACATCATTGGCCAGAAAGATGTGAAAAGTTTGCAAACTCAAGACACTCTTGAGGGTTTCGATCTAGCTTTCATTTTGCAGCTAATTGGTGCAAATACTGGGCATCTGATTTGCCTATCACGCTAATTTACAACCTACACCCTATACCAGCTGCTCCCTACAGATGTCAATGAGTGTACTGATGAGTTTCGTAAACCCAGATTTGAGAAGGATGTGTATAAATATAAGTAACCACATATATAAGTTATATATATGTATATATATATGTATATAAGTTACAAATATAAGTAACACTGACCACATTTTAGATATGACCTCTTTAAAATTCTGTTCAGGAAGCTTATAAAACTACGATGATTATAGACCAATCCCTTTGAAAATAGTTTCAATCACTGGGGGGAGGGAGTATTTTCAATGAGGAAAAACAAAAACTAAGGAAGAAGAAAGAGAACATAAGAGATCTTTGGCTGTCCTTTGTAAAATAAAATTCTATTTTATCCTTTTGGACCACTTTAGTTTCTTTTTTTATCATGTGTGTGTTCCCACATAAAAAGAACCAGAACTGTTTTTTTCTCTGATGATTTTTTTTTCCAATTCTTATTTTTTTAAATTAAGTGTAGTTGATTTACAATGTTAATTTCAGGTATACAGCAAAGTGACTCAGTTATACATATACATACATTTTTTTCTGTTTATTTTCCACTACAACTCATTACAAGAAATTGAATACAGTTCCCTATGCTATACAGTAGGTCCTTATTGTTTATCTATTTTATATATAGTAATATGTGTCTGTTAATCCCAAACTTCTAATCTAACCCTCTCTCCCAACCCTTTACCCCCTGGTAAGCACAGTTTATTTTCTATGTCTGTGAGTCTATTTCTAGAACTGGAACATTTTATTTATTTATTTATTTTTTCTCAGTAATGTCAGGGCATTTATTTTCTTGTCTTTGTTTTTTATATCCCATGTACTAATTTATTTTACAGAATTAGTCATTAGCACAATTTTTATAAATTTAGACTTATTTCTTTTTATTCTTGAATTATATTTGGGGGGGTAATATTTATTTATTTTTTTATTTTTTTCTTTTGAGGGAGGTACGCATGTGCTCTACCACTGAGCTATTCCCCTGTCCCTAGAACTGGAACATTTTAAATCAACCATTTATCTTAGTTGTTTTGTTCAAGGGTTAGCAAAACAGACTGCTGGTGTCAGAGTGGTCGATGAGTGGATACCACTGGTGCAATCAAGACCAGCACTATCTTGACTGTGATGTCTCAGTGTTTTGTTGGAAACCTCCCCTGGGACACTGTGTTTGTACCACCACCCCCTAAATCTCCCAGCATCTTGCGTCTTCACACTCTTGGTCCAGGTCTCCTTCTTGCTCTAATCCCCCTTAAGGTGTTCACATTTTAAAATATGTTAACATATGTTTCAAGTAATGATGAATGCCAGAGCCCTTCTGAAGTGGATATAACGAGGGGTGTCCCCACTGAGGCAGCAAATCAGACCCTCCTTGGTCTCGTGTGAATCGGAGGCAGGGCACAGAAAGCAAGTGAACTTCTATGCGTGTGTCAGAATAGTATAGGAATGATAGAGTTCCTCAGTTATGATTGGCTATTCATTTAATCAGGTTTGAAGTCAAGGCTACCGAAAACAAATAAATGATTGAGTTAAGATCGCATCCTCGGGAATGCTCATGTGGAAGGTGGTCATGTAAATAAATCATCGCAGTTTCACATGACAAATGGCTAAAATAGAGACGTGTACAAAATGTCACGAGATCCCAGAAGGGACCATGCCCTTGAAGAATTTTAAACAGGAAAGCTATGGAGTCATAAATACCTCTCTGGCAGCACCGTGGAAGACTAGAAACCAGGAGACCAGAGGGAATGCTCTGACACAGCCCAGACCAGAGCAGAGGAGGGCAGGAGGGAACACAAGGGCAGGGGGAACAAGCAGACAGAGCCCGATCCTCCCCAGCAGGAAGTTATCTCACTAACAGATTGGAACATGCTCATCTTAAGAGGAGAGAGAGAGAAAGAGAATATGTGTTGCCCTCTGGTGGCTGACTCCCAAAATAGAAGAATTCGTATTGTAATATAAGTGTGTATTTGTTTATTTGCCACCATTTTAAAAGATGATTCTGAAGGTGCTGTTCATCATCACGTGTGTAATTGGAAAGCATGGGAAAAAAAACCCACATTATTTTAAAACAGCCTTCTATCTGAAGTCTGTATTCTGTTCTGTAGCTATAAACGTACTACAGCATTCATGCAGAACCACCGTTGTCTGGTCCTAACAAGAGACTTCCCCTGTTGTCCCTCCTGCTTACTAAGTCATCAGAATGTACAGACAGGGCCTCAGAATCAGGATTTCTTGGTTCTACTCCTGCTCTGCCTCTAACAAGGTATGAGATGTTGCCCCCTGATGTGTGTTTTTCCCATCAGAAATGATTCTAGGGTTCCTCTCAGTTCTAACATGCTGTGTGCCATCTGGTACATTTCTCCTCCTTTGCCGGGTGGAAATGGACCCATTCAATACATGTGTCCTTTGTCTCCTCAGTTTATTTTAATCCTTCGACCATCTAATTATTTATTGATCAATATTTGGACTTTGGTTTTCAGGGATATTTCACTGAATTGAATTTTAACAAGGACAATAAAGTCAATCAAAAATGATTATTTTTTAAGGGAGGTAGGATAACAGGCTGGGAGAAATAGGTGAAGGGGATTGAGAGATACAAACTCCCAGTTATAAACTATGTAAGTCACGGAGATGTAATTAATATACAGCATAAAGAATATAGTCAATAGTACTGTAATAATTTGTACAGACATAGATGGTTACTGGACTTGTCATGATCATTTGGTAATTTATTTGATTGTCAGATCACTATGCTGTACCCCTGAAACACACTATTGTACATCAACCTTACAATTTTTAAAAAGAAAAAAAAAAGACCCAGAGATTATTTTTTGAAAAACTATGACAATCAGTGGCTCAAATAATGCTCCTCACTTCAGAAAAAAAGTGTATTTACATCTAGAAAAACTTGCCGTAATGTGGTAAATGCGAGAAGGATACTGGTAGTAACACCCCTCCCCTGCCCCACCAAACCTGGCTTTACAAAGGGAACTGGCAGTACATGTGCACTTTCAGTCCAAAACTCCAACCCAAGGCTTAGAAGCATAATGGAAAGTGTTCCCCATTTTCTTTTTAGGTTCGCAGTGATGATTTGAAATCCCTAAGATACTTAGACGGAGCATGGAAATGCCTGATCCCACTGTAGGTTTCCGATCTCTATATCCAATTAAACCAAAGACTCCTCTTTCTTCCTTTGTTTCATTCAGTTTCTCAGGTTTAATGGATAAATAAGAAATTAAATTGCAACGATATTATAGACCTCAAGTTTTTTTTTCCCCCCTCCTTAACATATTATTCACCAAGACTGCGAATTTTAGGGAAAATGCCATATCACTTACTTTTCTCTGGGATTCTTTTGGATCAATTAGCTTTCACTCTATTTATTCTGGCTTCTCCTAATTCAGCCAAATATTGCCTGGAAACATGGAAGTGTACCTGGTTCACTTTGTAGTGATTAAATAGAACAATAAAAGAGAATCTTTTAGTTTTCTGGACTCCAATTCTCAATGCACTAGATGCATGAAAAATGATATTAGATCTACCAGGTGAGGATAAGCAGGGGGTTGCAGGATCCAAAGTCTATGAGGAATTGTTTTGGGCTTATTTTATTATTATTTTGATGCAGTAAATGTTTCAATCTAAGGACTCCCCTCCCAGATGGCCATCAAATTTAGGTACAGAAAAAAGTGAACAAATTACGTACAAAATATATGTGACTAACTGGGAATTGCTGCCTCTCATTGTTTGAAATGTGATCTTAGTCCTTACAGGGAAGCCCAACTCCTTGACTGGAAAGAGATCCTGAAATGATGTATTGGAGACTTTTGCAAACTATGGAACCAAGAAAAATGTAACGTAAGTCTCATCAAAATATGGCACCAGTTTTCACAGAAGATGGAGACAAAGGAGCCAATTAAACAATTTGGGACAAAATCAGCAAAATCCAGAATGTGGGAAACTTTATAGGACAAGCAGTCCAGTTTTTAATAAATAATAAATAAATCAAGGAGGGGGAAAAAAGACATGGAAGGAGTCCACAGATATAAAGACTTCTAAGAGACACGGCAACAGTTGCATTGTGTGCGTCCTACTTTGAATCCTGAGTCAAACAAACCACAAAAATGTTATTGGACAATTGTGAAAATGTGAACCTCGACTGGTTATTTTCTGTGATTAAGGAATGATGGTTGATGATATTTAAGTGTGATCATGGTCTGGTGGTTATGTTTAAAAGAAAGAATCCTTATCTTGTAGAGTAATAGGCTGGAATGAGAAGATTTGCTTCCAATAACCTGGGGGAGAAGAACGGGTCTATATGAGTCAAGATCGGCCATGAATTAATCATTGTTAAAATTGAATGACAGGAACAGAAAATTTCATTCTTCTAGTCTCTCTATTTGTGTATATGTTTGAAATTTTCAATAAGAAAAAAATTGTTTTAAAAGAAGGAGACTGACAGACAGTATTAGAGAAGATGAAGAGCAACTGGATTTTCCAAACACAGTCAAACTAGGAACGGTCGCCATGACTTTGAAGAGCTATTTGGCATTTGGTTGTAAAGTGGAATGACTATGTGCACACATACACCCTTCCATTCCACTCCTAGGTATCTAGAAAACAAACTCAAGGGAGGCTGAATTACCCTCTAAATGGCTATTTAACCCATAGTCTGCTGCCTTCCAATATTTTAAAATCGTCAACTCCTATAAGAAATCACACAAACTACACTGAGTGAGGGAACATGAAGCTAATCTGGATGCAATGACTGGAGATGCTGCTTTTTATGTTTTGGGGTTATTATGAAATATTTAAGGTACATAAACTATAAAGGGATATAAGAATATCTCATACATAAACAATAATGTGTTTTGTCTGCCATCATTAAGAAATTGGAAGGAACATAAATAGGCATCAAGGGAAAAATGGTTTACACCAAGTGTGAAGAACTCACTCACTGTGGAAAGGTAAACGTGAATCAACTGGATGTCAGCGTGAACAGTTTTACAAAGCCTAATGTTGAAAGAGAAAAATCAGCTTGCAAAAAGACAGGAGGAGGGTGACCAAGACACGAATGGAAAAATCGAATCCTAAATGTCACCAGGGAGAAGGGCAGTGAATGCAAGGGGAAGCAATACACAGAATGTCCAAGTGTACCCGTGATCTTGTCTTTCTTAAACTGAGTGGTTGGTGTGTGTCTGTTTGTTATGTTATTATCTACCCTATTTTGTGAGTCTGAAAATTTAATCAGAAGATGAAAGAGAAAACTGAATAGGATGACCCAGTTATTCCAGCTCCAGTGATAGGCCTGGTTCTGGCAAGGAAGAGGCTGCAGCCTATTAGCTTGTTACACATTCATTCACATGTCCCATAGTCTGCCTTACTTCTTAGAGTGTCAGTGATATTTTAAAAATCAAAACTCAGTTTTCCAGAAGTAAATATTCAATTTGCCAAGTAACACGACTTCTCTGGACCTTGTTGTTTTATGTGTAAAAAGAACAGTAAAAGATTTGTGAGGGGATTCATCTGTCCATCTAAATTGTAAGGCCTGGAGAGAAGCTGTGAGCAGAGTACCTTCAGATTCTCAGCTGAAAAGTATTAGACAAATACCCAAGGAATGAATGTTTTCACAACATCTGTTTATTCAAGGCACAGAACTGTAAAGGGTTTGGGGGAAAAAAAAGAGACTTAGAATCTCGGTGTCTGCCTAGAACTAGGTTGAGAAATCTGGATTTCCCTCCCAACTCCTGTTCCAGTTACACACTTTTGATTAGCATCCCGGAAGGCAACCACGCTGAAATCTGACCAAAAAGACAGTGTAGCAGTGCCATCTACTGGGCCCCAGATAACCTGACACAGAACTTGGGAAATGTCTTAAGATACAGAAAAAGCAGGCTACAGTCAAGCATGAAGTATAAATGCAGTGCATCAGGAGAACTTGTATAGTTATTTCATTATATTTTTTTACTGTTTAAAACTAATTAAAATATTAAGGTGGGATACGTAACATAGCAGTACTGTGTAAAGGTTGTGTAGCCAATGGTGAGGCTTTGTCTTGTTTTGTTTTTACAAACTACCATACGACTAAGACACTACTCGTAAGAAGACAGCCTTAAATATACTTTACTTCAGAATTGTGCAGCATAAAGTGGGATTGAGGGTGTTAGGCAGGCAGTCGGCTTCCTGGGGAGGTGGGGAGCCCTGGTTAGTAGCCTTGGCTACTTTGTGGTGTAAACTTTCCCACAGAGCCCGTTCCAACATGGCACTGGGCCGTGGAGCCAACAGGCTTCCAGAAGCCACTGCGAGAGGTCAGGACCCAGCGCCCACCTGGGCCGGACGTTACCACGTGAGTACAACTTTCCCATCCCTGAAAAGGATGGTAAGTCATCACTCCAATGTTTTTCAGCTTAAATGATATAATTCTAAGAGAAGAAAGCATTTACTCAGGAAAGGAAGACTGGCAGAGCAGCAGCATCACTTCTGAAAGCATCGCTTTTCCTCGGTGAGGAGGGGCTGTGGGAGGTTCCCAGCAGCTCCACTTACTGTCCTGTGCCAAGAGTGGGGACAGCCTCATCTCTGCCCAAGGGGCTAACAGAGGATGTGGTGACGCGATTTTGTCGGTACTAAATGTGAGGGAGGGGGTTGTGTTCCAAGGTGGGAAAGAGACTAGCTGTCGTTTTTGGTGAGGAAAATTTAAGTTCTTCCTTGCAAGATGGTCTTAATCCTTTCATTTATGGAGCTCATCAGTAGGGATGTCAAAATGCTAAAAGCACAGCCCCAGCCCCCCATGGACTAATGTGGAATCCGACCTGGCCACGTGTCTCATTGCAAAACTGCATCTTCAATAGTGGGATCAGAAAAGGACTATAGGAAAGGGAAACCACAGCAATCATTGCTCAGAGAATTGAGTTCACACTCAGCTTTATGCCCGGGCCTTCACCTTAACAAAGAGGAAGAGTTAGGAAGAAGACATGAACCCCTGGGTTCTCATAACTTCCAGAGGAAGGTGTTAGTAGTGTGTCTTAGAGACAGAGGGAAGGATCCTTGGAAATGAGGTCTGAAAGCCTAACTGGTGATCCTAATGTGGAGCCATAGGGGAGAACTAGTCTAATTATTTCTGTTTTTGATCATTTGGCTGTTTCCAGTGTGAGGTTTTTACAAATAATCCCACCATAAATATTCTTACATGTCTGATGTTGCTCCTGTGTTCCCACCATCCCCAGGGGTGGAATTGCTGAGCCAAAGACAGAGTGACCATATATTTTAATCATCCAAACTGAGACATTTTTGAGAGGAATGGGTGATATTAAAAATAATTAAAATTTATTTATTGGCCAACAAGTTCGGTCAACAAATTGGGAGACCTATAGGAAGATTTTGATCCAAAAATGATTTTTGAAGAGAAAATCCCTTCTAAAATATTAAAATAACATATATCCATGTACATTAAAGTAAAATTCTAAAAAATATTCATGTGAATAATCTAAATGTATTTTTATAGAAAACAGGGTAACTCTTCTTGGTACATATGTGTGTAAATTAGAGTTTTAGCCACATCTAGTATTTTTTTCTGAAGAACATATATTTTAATATAGTCTTATTGGTCTTAATATGTTTTGTAAAACTGCTAGCAAAATTTAATCAACGTTTCATTTTATGCCAAATAAATTCTGTGGTTGACACCTTCAGTGGACTCTTCTCCATATGTATTTTAATACAAATGCTCTTTTCGTGGGTTCTGAGGTACCTTGTAAGCTCACAGCAAAGTGCTAAACAAAGAATAATCTAAATTCTAGTTTTTATCACCTTGAAATGTGTAAATATTTATGCCTGATATTTCCATAGATACTGTCTATGGAAATTTAAAATATTTTTAAAATTTAAAATAATTTTTTCTTTAGCAAATCTTTTATAAGCAAAACTTAAGAAATACGTTTAAATTTCTTTAAATGTTTTGCCACATACATTTACAGAAAAATTATAGGCCTTCTGAGTTCACTTCTGATTAGAATATAAATATATCCAATTAAAAGTAAGAACTCTACCAAACATGTCAATATAGTTCAAAATTTCAGAATTAAGCCTAGAACAATATTTAAGTTTTCCTCTTTTAATTTGTTTAATCCCCCACCAACAGTTGCTTTTATAGGGATAAATTTCAATGGCTTTCTGATTACAAACTTGGTTTTCAATAATTCAAATGGGTAAAAGTTTCAGAAGCTGAAAGGCTTTGGCGTTCACTTGTTTTAACATTTTGATAAATATTTTCAATAGATTATGAAAAAAAATTCAACCAAAATATAAAAGAACCTTTTTTCTAAAACCATTGCAGGACATTAGATAAATTAACAAAGTAACATTCAAATGCTCAAATATTTCTAAAACAATTAATAATGGGGAGCAAATAAAAAGAGGATATATATATATATATACACACACACATACATATATATAATTCTGACAATTATATATGTATTTAGATTGGTAGATAGCACATTTTTTATTGTGATAAAATACACATAACATAAAATTTATCACTTTAACTACACAATTCAGTGGCATTAAGTACATTCATAATGTGCAAATGTCACCATTATTTCCAGTTTTTTTTATCATCCCAAACAGAAACTGTGTACGCATTACACAATAACTCTCCAATGTCCTCTTCCACTGTGCCTGGTAACCTCTATTCTACTTTATATCTCTATGAACTTGCCTCCTATAGGCACCTCATATAAGTAGAATCATACAATATTTGTCCTTATGTTCTTGGTTTATTTATTAACTTAATACTAAATTAATGTATTCAAAGTTTATCCATGTTGTAGCATGTAACAGAATTGCATTCCTTTTTAAGACTGAGTAATATTCCATTATATGTGTGTGGGTGTAATATATATATACATAAATATAAAACAAATGTTTATTCATTCATCCATTTGAGTTGTTTCCACCTTTTGGCTATTATAAATAATGGTGCTATGAATATTAGTATACAAGCATCTGTTTGAGTCCATGCTGTCCATTCTTTTGGGTGTATACCTAGAAGTGGAATTGCTGAGTCATATGATAATTTTGATTTATTTTTGTGAGGAACTGCCATACTGTTTTCCACAACAGTGGTACCATTTTTTCTCACCAGCAATGCACAGGATTCCAATTTCTCCACATCTTCACCAACACTTGTTATTCTCCATTGTATTTTCTTTAATAGCCATTCTTGTGGGTGTGAAATGGTATCTCATTGTGGTTTTTATTTGTGTTTCTCTAAAGACTAGTGATGTTGATCATCTTTTAATGTATTTATTAGCTATTTATATATCTTTTTTGAATAAATATAAGAATTTTGCCCATTTTTTGTTTGTTGTTGTTAAGTTCTAGGAGTTCTTTATATGTTTTGCATATTAACTGCTTATCAGATGCATGATTTGCAAATATTTTCTCCCTCTCTGTGGGTTCTCTTTTCACTCTTTTGATATTGTTCTTTGATGCACAAAAGAAAAGGACATTTTTTGACACATTAACAAAGTATGTGTGCACTACAACCAATTCCAACTACATTTCTATTCCATAGGTTTCTTAATTTAATAATATTGTTTTTATCTCAATGCCATATTCTGCCAAAAGGCATATTTGCATTATCACCACAGAAATGTTATCTCTCATTTTGAATGTTTTAAGTGAATCTATAGAAGGATTCATCATCATGCCATACATTTTACCTTTGCTAGAATGAATTTTAAAAACTTTACTTTGACTTAATCAATTAGAGAGAAAAATTCAGCCATTATTGAAATGATTTTCTTTTTGAGGCATCAGTGGTGCTGGTATAAAACTGTTATTTAACTGTTTGAAAAGTTCTTTTTCTGCTGGTATGGCAAACACATTGACAGCCATCACTTCACTTTTTGTGTCTGCACAAGAAAATCTGAAATTTAAAACTGAGGACAATTAATTTGCAATGGCCATTTGATCTTAATGAAAAGTCATGCTTCCTGGAGCGATATTGAAAGTCACCTTCAGTGACTGCTTGCAGGCTTCCTCAGATAACTACTGCCTTAATGTATGTGCAGACATTTCATAGTGCCATAACTGTCTTCTGGTTATCTCATGGTAAGTCATATCACTTTGCCTCAGGGTGGATGGTTGAGGTCAACAAATATTTTGTGGAAGACATCCAGCTTGCCAAGAAGCACAAGAAAAGATGCTCAGCATCGCTAATTGTTAGAGAAATGCAAATCAAAATTACAATGAGATATCACCTCACACCAGCCAGAATGACCATTATTAAAAAGTCTACAAATGATAAATGCTGGAGAGGGTGTGGAGAAAAAGGGACTCTCCTACACTGTTGGTGTGAATGTAAATTGGTGCAGCCACTATAGAGGACAGTATGGAAGTTCCTTAGAAGACTAAGGATAGACTTACCATGTGATCCAGCAGTCCCACTTCTGGACATATACCCAGAGAAAACATAATTCAAGGAGACACATGCACGCCAGTGTTCATAGGAGCACTATTTACAATGACCAAGACATGGAGGCCACCCAGGTGTCCATCAATGAATGATTGGATAGGGAGGATGTGGTATATATTTGCAATGGAGTGATGCTCAGCCATAAAAAAGAATAAAATAATGCCATTTGCAGCAACATGGTTGGGCCTGGAGATCGTCATTCTAAATGAAGTAAGCCAGAAGCAGAAAGGAAAATGCCATATATCACTTATATGTGGAATTTTAAAAAATGGACACAAATGAACTACTTATTATTTATAATTTAGATGGTTGATTTCTTGAATATTTGTAAGCACATTTGACTGCCCTTTATGATTGGATTATTTCATTCTGTTGATACTTATTTTGTGGTTGGCTTTATTTCTTTGATAACTATGTAAGATTAAAAAGCTGAATCTTTAAACTGTTTTTAGAAACAATGAACAGTTCATATATGTAAATTTAAAATATGTGCAATACATTGTGTGTGCATGTATATATATATGCAATATATTGTATATATGCAAATTGCATCAATCTTACCTAATAAAACTGAAAAATGAAAAAATGTTCTGGAAAAATAAATATTTTGTGAAAATAATGCATATATCATTACCTTCCTTGAGAAACTGAAGCAGCATTTAATTTCTTACTGAATATGAACTACCATTCATTTGAGCTCACTGCTCTCAAGAAAATTTATTGTAAAATAAAAAAAATTACCCAATAATGGCATAAATTAATGGTCATAGATTTATACCAGATGATACAAAGTAAAACCACTGTAGTAAGAGTATTCAGACATGGTTCACTCTGTTTTCTCAGCCTCTATTCTCTGCACATATTTCAAATACATCTAATCTGTAGTTTCTCAAGTTTCCAGCCAACCATACTATCTGGCAACTGAACTGGCTTCATGCTTCTTGTAGGTCAGTGCACAATGGCCACAACTGGTTATTATTATACCAAATGGCCAGCTTATTCCTAGACTTTTGTGTCCTAGAAAGTGTGTTATCTCTGGCAGCCTTTCAGATTCAACAAGGTGTTACAGTATGAACCTCTTTACTGCATGTGTCTCACACTACTAGATAAAACCTTAGCAAAACCTGGAAGAATAAAGTAGAAGTTCACCCAACCTTCCCTGCCTTACTATAGTACAACTGTTAAGGACAAAAAAATTGTTTAAAAATGAAAAAATCTAGGACAAATGCTAAATGAAAACCATGCTGAGAAAATACACATAAGCCAAAACTCCTGATGGGAAACCAGGGTGTGGTCACCTAGTCAGAGGGAATGACCATGTTCCACTTTAGAAGATCCTGGGGGTTTCTCAAAGTGATTGTTGGAATTTACATCCCCATTAACAGCATATGGGAGATGAGAGATACTATCACTCCACTTCCACCAACATTTGACAGGACTCGTCTTTTAAATATTGACCATTTTGGTATTTGCACAGTGGCACCACATCGTGGTTTTGATTTTCCCTTACCTGCTTAAAAATGAGATGAACACGTGTTTATTGACCATTTGCATGTATTCTGGATGTGCCTGTTGAAGGCCATTTGTCTATTGGGTTGTGTGTATATGTGTATTTTTCTTGTTGATTTATAGCAATTCTTGATATATTTGATAAATCAGTACACATTAATTATATGTGTTGTAAATATCTTGTACTACCCTCAGGTTTCCTTTCTGGCCTCCAAATGGTTTCAGTAATTTAAAGTTCTTAATTTTCAATATTTGGAATATCCTGTTTAAGAAATCTTTCCTTATTCAAAAGTCTGGATAATATTGTCCTGTGTTATGGCCTCAAAGTTTTTTTTTTTTTAAACCTGTCATATTGGAATTGATTTCAGATTATTGTAAAAGACAAGGACAATATTTTTATTTTTTCATATTGTTAGAGACTTGATCAAGAAAATAATAATCCCAAAGCCTGTGGAAGGAATCCACAAATACATAGAAAGATAGACAGTATGAGGCAGCAAAGGAATATCTCCCAGGCCAAGGCACACAATAAAACCCCAGAGGAAGAAATAAGTGATGAGGAGATAAGCAATCTATCTAAGAAAGAGTTTAAAGTAATGATGGCCAAGATGTTCAGAGAACTCAAGAGGAGTATAGATGCACAGAGTGAAGTTTTTAGCAAAGAGTTGAAAAATATAAAGAATACCCAAACAGAGTTGAAGAATAAAATGACTGAAATGAACAATACACTCGAAGGAACCAACAATAGACTGAATGAGGCAGAAGAACTGACCAGTGAGCTAGAAGACAGATTAGTGGAAATCACTACTTCAAAACATAAAAAAGCAAAAAAAGAATAAAAAGGAATGAGGATTGTTTAAGAGAACTCTGGGGCAACATGAAGTGCTCTAATATTCCCATTATAGGGGTCCCAGAAAGCAAAGAGAGTGAGAAAGGACCTGAGAAAAATTTTGAAGAGATAATAACAGAAAATTCCCCAACTTGGGAAAGGAAATAGTCACCCAAGTCCTGGAAGGAGGTGCAGAGAGTAACATACAGAATCAACCCAAAGAGGAACCACACCCAAAGAGGCATATAGTCATCAAATTGACAACCATTAAGGATAAGGAGAAATATTAAAATTAGCAAGAGAAAAGCAACAAATAACATACAAGGGAACTCCCATAAGGTTATCAGCTGATTTTTCAGCAGAAACTCTACAGGCCAGAAGGGAGTGGCATGATGTATTTAAAGTGATGGAAGGCAGAAACTTACAACCAAGAATACTTTATCCAGCAAAGCTCTTGGTCAGACTTGGAGAAATCAAAAGCTTCACAGATAAACAAAAGCTAAAAGACTTCAGCACCACCAAACCAGCTTTAAAACAAATATTAAAGGATCTTCTAGAGTCATCAAACCATAAGAAAAGAGAACAAAAAGAAGAAAGAGAAAAAAAAGAGACCTACAAAAGATTGCTTTAGTTGTTTGGGGTCTTTTGTGGTTCCTTATAAAGTTTGGAATTGTTCTAGTTCTGTGAGAATGTTACAAGTATTTTGATGGGGGTTGGGTTGGATCTGTGGATTGCTTTGTGTAGTGTGGCCATTTTGATAGTGTTGATTCTTCCAATCCAAGAGCACAAGAAATCTTTCCATTTCTTTGTGTCACTTCAGTTTTCAGAGTATAGGTAACCACCTTGGTTAAGTTTATTTCTAGGTGTTTTATTATTTTTGATGTAATAGAAATGTCTCTGTCAGTTATAAAATTCTGGTTTTTGAAGTGAAAAAAAAAGTAAATGAAGGGCCACAAATGGCAAAATGTCCTTCTTTTTTATGGGTGAGTTGTATTCCATTATATATATATATATATACACACACACATACTGCATCTCCATTATCTATTCAACTATCGATGTGCACTTAGGATGCTTCCGTATCTTGGCAATTATAAATAATGCTGCTGTTAATGGCAGGATATATGTATCTTTTTAAATTAATTCTTATTTTGTGGTTGGCTTTATTCCTTTGATAACTATGTAAGTTTAAAAAGCTAAAGCTCTAAACATTCTTAGAAACAGTGAACAGTACATACATGTAAATTTAAAAATATATGTGCAGTAAAAAAAATGATCTATCAAGCCATGAAAGACATAGAAGAAACTTAAAAAGACATATTATTAAATGAAAGAAGCCAGTCTGAAAAGGCTACAAACTATACGACTCCAACCAAATGACATTCTGGAAAAGCCACAGCTACAGAAACAATAAAAAGATCATGGTTTCTAGGGGTTTGGGGAGCAGAAGGGAGGGAAGAATGAATAGATGGAGCACAAGGGATATTTAGGGCAATGAAATTACTCTGTATGATACTACAGTGGTGGCTATATGTCATTATGCATTTGTCAAAGCCCATAGAATGTACAACATCAAGAGTAAACCCTACTGTAAACTATGGAATTTGGTAGATAATAATGTGCCCATGTTGGTTCAATGATTATACCAAATATGCCTTACTGATGAGGGATGTTGAGGGTAGGGGAGTATATATGTGTGGGTGGGGAGGGCTATGTGGAAACTGTATTTTCTGCTCAATTCTGCTGTAAACCTTAAACTGCTCTAAAAAAATAAAGTCTATCAGAAAAAAAAAAGGTGGAAAGCATTCCCTTTTCCTACGCTCTGATACAGTTTGTGTATGATTTGTATCATCTCTTCCTTAAATGTTTAGAATAAGTCACTAATAAAACGATATGTCTTGGATTTTTCTTTGTTGGGAGGTTTTAAATGATAGACTCCAATTATGTATATATAATACTACTTAGTTTTTCTATTGCTTATTCTATCAGTTTCAGTAAGCTTTGTTTTTCAAGGTACCTGTCTGTGTCATCTTGTTTGTTGACTTTATTTGGTAGACAGTTGTTTACATTGTTCTGCTAGCATATTTCTATTATTTATAAGGTCTAGAGTTAGCTTTCCTTTTTATTTTTCATATTGGTTGTGCCTTCTCTTTTTTCTCTCTCCTATTTTTTTTCCTTGATCTGTTCTTGCCAGAGATTAATACATTTTATTCGTCTTTTAAAAAAATTACTACAGTTCTGCTGATAAGTTCTCTCCAAAAATATCTTTATTCCATAACAATTTGAGAATGGCTTTTTAAAACTAAATATAGTGTTTGAGGTTTTCAGGTATTTTCTTTCATCACCAAGAAGATGACATTTCACTGAATTACAGCTTCCATTGTTCCTGCCTTGAGGTCAGCTGTCAGTCTTATTGTTGCTTCTTTGAGGTTTTTCTTTATCACCCTCCAGCTGCCTTTTGGTATTTCCCTTTGGATTTGCTTTTTCATAAGTTTTATTGTGTTGAGCTTATATCTGGTTTCCTTCATATTTACCCTGATTGAGGATCACAATGCCTCTGGAGCCTGATATCATTTTTAAACAGAAACATAGGAACTTGTTTTGCTTTCTTTCAAATTGCTCTGGTTTTAAGGGTGATAAATAATCAAACATTTCCCCCCTCCATATATAAATTCAGGAAGAAATTAAGAATGCATATAGTAATTAGAGACATGAGATCAAAATATTAACCTTATTTCTAGTAAGTCAAGGGTTGAGAGAAAAGAAAACTAATTTAAGACTATAAGCAACTCTCTAATAACTACCTGAAGGCTAGACATCAGGACAGTTTTTCCAAGGGAGAATTTTCACCTGCAGAGCAAACACCTTTCCTCCAAATTGCTGCCTAACACTTATTGGACCACAATGATGAGGAAAGAGGGAAATGATCCCATAATCAGAAAGGTGGAGCATGTGTGCTTACTTCATGGAAAACTGCGGGAGAAACCAATAAACCTCTGTAGACAAGCCAAAAAAAAAAAAAAAAAGGAAGGAGCCAAGTGATACAGATTCAGTTTATTCTTCCAGTCTCATTGATCGGGTAAATCAAATCCTGCCTCAGATGAAGGGACAGAGAATTATTCCTCCCATAATTTTCCCTCCTAAGGAATTAGGTTAAAAATACCCTTACTCCATGGAAATAAGCTGCCCGGGATAAGCACTTGTGAAATAATATGTACACTAACAAGCATTTTTTTCTATATGGTCCTTACCCAAAAGTTAAGTGAATTTTTTAATATATACCTTAGATTCTGTAGAAATTCCTAAAGATGTGATCCAAAATCCTTTAACTTGTGAAAACTTACAAAATCAAATACAAATATATTCATATTTCAATTGAAAAAGAACTCATGGCGTAGGCCGGGGAGGCCTAGCCGGCCAGGCTGGGAGCTCGAGCCCCATGCGCTGCCGCCTCCCCCCACGATGTTCCCCTCCCGGAGGAAAGCGGCGCAGCTGCTCTGGGAGGACGGCAGGTCCAGGTTGATCCCCAGCAGCCTCCCCCGGAAATGCTCCGTCTTCCATCTCTTCGTCGCCTGTCTGTTACTGGGCTTCCTCTCCCTGCTCTGGCTGCAGCTCAGCTGCTCTGGGGACGTGGCCGGGGCGGCCAGGGGACAAGGGCAGGAGAGCCCGGGCCCATAGCGGGCCTGCCCGCCAGAGCCGCCCCGCGAGCAGTGGGAAGAAGATGAGTCCTGGGGCCCCCACAGCCTGGCAGTGCTGGTGCCCTTCCGAGAACGCTTCGAGGAGCTCCTGGTCTTAGTGCCGCACGTGCACCGCTTCCTGAGCAGGAAGAAGAGCCAGCACCACATCTACGTGCTCAACCAGGCGGACCACTTCAGCTTCAGCCCGGCGGCGCTCATCAACGCGGGCTTCCTGGAGAGCGGCAGCAGCACGGACTACATCGCCATGAACCACGTGTTCCTGCTCCCTCTCAGCGAGGAGCTAGACTATGGCTTCCCCGAGGCCGGGCCCTTCCACGTGGCCTCCCCGGAGCTCCACCCGCTCTACCACTAGAAGACCCACGTCGGTGGCATCCTGCAGCTCTCCAAGCAGCACTACCAGCTGTGCAACGGGATGTCCAACCGCTTCTGGGGCTGGGGCCGTGAGGATGACGAGTTCTACCCGCGCATCAAAGAAGCAGGGCTCCAGCTTTTCTGCCCCTTGGGAATCACAACCCAGTACAAGACATTTCGCCACCTGCATGACCCACCCTGGAGGAAGAGGGACCAGAAGCCCATCGCGGCTCAGAAACAGGAGCAGTTCAAGGTGGACCGGGAGGGAGGCCTGAGCACCGTGAAGTACCGTGTGAATTCCCGTACGGCCCTGTCCGTGGGTGGGGTGGGGCCCCCTGCGCTGTTCTCAACATCATGTTGGACTGTGACAAGGCTGCCAACCCTTGGTGTACATTTGGCTGAGGTCGCTGGACAGTAAGGAATCCTGTGCCTACAGGCCACACTGTTCCTCAGGCCCAGGACAAAGCCTCAGGCTTCAGGCCCAGCTCCAGTAGGACGTGGCATGGCCTGAAGTAGCGGACAGCAAGCCACGTGTTTGCAGCAGCCCCACCCCCAAGGCAGGCTTGAGCTAGGACAGGATACACACAGGGTACTTGCGACGCTGCTAGCAATAAACAGTGATAGGGAGCAGCTGGGATGTGGCTGCTAACTGGAACTCTCCGACCTGCCTTCCTGCTTGCCCAGCCCTGCCCTCCATAATGTGCTGAGATCTGGGGGCTTTTGTTCCTTCCCCTGGACCTCCTTATGCCGAGATACAGTTTAGAAGCCAGGCTGCTGACATGGGTGGCCAGGGCCATCAGGAGAATTAAAACTGCAGAGACCATCATGCAAGCCCCACCAGAAGGGAGCAGTGAGACCAGTTCTAGCTGGTGGTCACTGTGCAGGAATGTGGGCCTGGTGTTGTCAGATCTTCTGATTTTTCAAAAGAGACTAGAAATCTGGATTCTTAAGTGAAATTGGTTAATTTTTAAATGATAGCAACTAATTGAAACTTTAAAAAAAAAGTGTGGCAGGCCAAAGCAAAAAAAAAAAAAAAAAAAAAAGAAAAGAAAAGAAAAAGAGCTCATGGTTAGGGAGATGGCACAAAGTGACAAATTATGTGATTTAGTCAGAAAAGGGAATCATGCACAGTAAGAATGACTGAACTGAATTATGAAGTACAAAATAAATATTCAGAGTCCCAGTGGTAGAAACAGAGGTGTCACAAAGTGAACTTGGGCAATCCATAACTCATACCACTTTATTCTTCTTATCGATACAGTGAGAGTAGATTAGTCTGACATTTTTTTATAGTTCTAACAATTCATGTTCCTGAATTAATTAACCAGAATATGCCCTAGATTTCTATGAACTACATATTCCTTCCATGGATAATGTTATTGGCTGAACTGTGTTTCACCAAAATTCATGTGTTGACGCCTAACCCCCTAGTACTTCAGGATGTGACTGTTTCCTGGAGCTAGCATCTTAAAGAGATAATAAAGTTAAAATGAGGCTGTTTCCAATTTGATAGTGGGCCCTAACCTAATTTGATAGGTGTCCCCATGAGAAGTAGAGATTAGAATTTACAGTGAGACACCAGGGGTGTCAATGCACAGAGGGGCAGACAGGGAAAGAAATAGCAGGAGGGCAGCCATATGCAAACCAAAGAGAGAGACCTCGGTGGAACCCAACCACCCTGGTAGCTTGATCTTGGACTTTGAGCCTCCAGAACTGTGAGAAAATAAATGTCTGTTCTTTAGGCCACTCTGTCTGGGATAGTTTGTTCTGACAGCCTCATCAGGCTAATACAGAGGAGGATGCTGATCAAAGACCCATTAAATCAGGCTACCTTGAAACTGGTCTTAGCAGGATGACACAGTGAGGAAAAAAAATAAATCATTCTCAACTCTGAAGAGCCTATAAAAGTAAGATAAGTCTTTCCTCAATGTCTCATAAGTAGAAAGGAAGGGAGAAATTACATTGTAAGGCACACAGAAAAACTTCCCAAAACTCCTCCTAATTCAATACTTTTCCTAAAATGCCACGTCATGGCAACTGCTTACCGTCTCTCCATTTCCTCCTGTCCCTCCCTTGAAATAGAAAATGAAAAGCTCCTCCAAATGCTTCTTCTTCTAAGATATGTTAATCTTACTGAGTCCCTATGCATTCTCCTATGCATCTAAATTTAAACTTCTCTAGATTCTTCCAATCCACTACACCTCTCTTGCTATCAGCATGACAAAAACTCATTAGTGAATCTAAGTCATCCTTAAATCCTTTCTCTTTGAAGGCTGGGAAAGGATGGAGAAACTCTAACTTATGTAAGTTAATATATGTAATGTGTCTTTTGTTATTTGTAACAAGTCCCTTTCAACCACATTGGAGTTTATATTAATGTAATTTTTGGAAAGCACCTAAGGATGGGGGCTGGTTGCCAGGGGAGCCAACCATGAATAGATGGTTGGAACTTTCACTATCCCTCTGATTTCTGAAGGAGGGGAGAGGAACTGGAGGTTGAATCAATCACCAGTGGTCAGTGACTTAACTGATTATGCCTGTGTAATGAAGCCTCCATAAAAGCCCCAAAGGAGAGTGTTGGGAGAGCTTCCGGGTTGTTGAAAACATGGAGGTGCTGGAAGAGTGTGGAGCCTGGAAAGAGCAGTAGAAACTTCAAGCCCTTCCCCATACTTTCCTTTGTGCATCTTTTTCATCTGGCTTCTCCTGACTTACATCCCTTTATAATAAACTAGTGATCTAGGAAGTAAAATGTTTATCTGAGTTCTGTGAGCTGCTCTATCAAATTTATCAAGGCCAAGGCGAGGGTCATTGGCACCTCCAATTTATTGCCAATCTGAAGCACAGGTGATAGCAGTCTTGTAGGACTAAGCCTTTAACCTGTGAGAGGTGACTCTGTCTCTGGCTAGATAATGTCAGAATTGAGTTCAATTGTAGGATACCCAACTGGTGTCTGACAATACTTGGTGGTGGTGAAAAACCTCCATGACATAATTGGGGGCAGAACCTTCTTTATGTCCCATTTAAGAAAACAGCAGTGCTTGAAAAGTGACAATTGCAATGAGCAGATTGGGGGATAGCAGCATAAACTGCCAAAACAGCAATTGTGTGTTTCTTTGGCTTGGTTTCTTTGTTTCCTAATTTGCTTTCTTTTATTCACAAATTACCATTTGTGTGAGTAAGTCAAAATAGCTGTTTTGATTTCAAATAAAAAAAAAAACTTAAAGTAAGTATTGAATCATCTAACAACAAAACTAAAGAAATGCTGTTTCATAATTAAATTGTTAAAGGAAAAAACTTGTATGTTATTGGTTTAAGAAGAAAACCCATGCTTTAATTTAGGAAACAACAGGAAATTCCCTGTAATAAAAACAGTGTTTTGAGGAGCCCACTGAATTCCCATGAGGCAATAGAAACATTCCATGTTTCACAGTTTTCCAAAGATGAATTCTACAATTCTAGGGCAGGCTCTGTGCTCTTTCTTAATACTTAGATGGATAAAAGAAATGGGATCAGCAGAAAGCTCCCTTCCAAGTGGAATAAGGAATTATTCTAGTATTAAGAAGTAATTTTGCTTGTAATAGACTCTCCAAAGGAAACTAAAATGGTTATGAAAGGAAAGCCATCAAAACTGAAGGATCCACTCAGGGAGAAATCAGCAAGAATTTGAGCAGCTACTGAAACTGTTATCAGCCAATTCCAGCAGGAAATATAGACAGTATTTTCCACTTCAGAGAAATACACCTTATCTCAATAATTATTCATCAAGATATGTGAAGCAAATCAATTCTTAAATAGTCTATTTTATAGAGGCTAGCACAAGGGGAATTCCTGGAGAACTTAATGATCCTGTGTGTACCATCCTGAATTCCTTCAATTTTGCTTACCCAAGAACCTTGTCAGTTAACAATGGGGGAGGGGCCAGAGTGGGTGTAAAATGAAATCTAAATCTACATTACTTCTGGACTCCTTGAGAATCAGGACATAGTCTTATTCATCCTCAAGGACTCACCCTAGTAGGTCCTCAAGATGTATTTGTCTAGGAGGCAAGAATATACAATGGAAAAAGGTCTCTTCAGTAAGTGGTGCTGGGAAAACTGGACAGATATATGTAAGTCAATGAAGTTAGAACACTCCCTCACTTCATACATGAAAATAAACTCAAAATGGCTTAAAGATTTAAATATAAGAGAAGACACTATAAACATCCTAGAAAAAAACATAGGGAAAACAATTTCTGACACCTAGGGCAGTCTACCCAGGCAATAGAAATAAAAGCAAAAATAAACAAATGAGACACAATTAAACTTACAAGCTTTCACACAGCAAAGGAAATTATAAGCAAAACAAAATGACAGCCTATAGAATGGGAGAAAATACTGGCAAATGATGTGACTAACAAGGGCTTAATTTCCGGAATATATAAACAGCTCATACAACTTAATAACAAAAAATAAACAGCACAATCCAAAAATGAGCAGAAAACCTAAACAAGCAATTTTCTAAGGAAGACATACAAATGATCTATAGGCACATGAAAAAATGCTCAATATCACTAATTATCAGATAAATGCAAATCAAAACTACAATGAGGTATTATCACCTCACACTAGTTAGAATGGCCATCATTTAAAAGTCCATAAATGATAAATGCTGGAGAAGGTGTGGAAAAAAGGGAACCCTTCTACATTGTTTGTGGGACTGTAGTTTGGTGCAGCCATTATGGAAAACAGTACGGAGATTCCTCAAAAAACTAAAAACAGATGTACCATATGATCCAGCAACCTCACTCCTGGGCATATATCCAGAGGGATCTCTAATTTGAAAAGATACATGCACCTCAATATCAATAGCAGCACTATTTACAATAGCCAAGACATGGAAACAGCCTAAATGTCCATTGATAGATGACTGGATAAAGAAGTTGTGGTATATTTATACAATGGAATACTACTCAGCCATAAAAATAAATAATGTCATTTGCAGCAAGATGGATGGACCTGGAGATCATTCTAAGTGAAGTAAGACAGAAAGAAAAAGAAAAATACCATATGATATCATTCATATGTGGAATCTAAAAAAAGACAGAGAAGGAAAAGGAAAAAAAGACACAAATAAACTTACGTACAAAACAGAAACAGACTTAACAGACATAGTAAATAAACTTAGGGTTACCCAAGGGGGAAAGGGGATGGGGAGGGATAAATTGTGAGTTCAAGATTTGCAAGTACTAACTACTATATGTAAAATAGATAAACAAGTTTATTTTGTATAGCACAGGGAACTATATTCAATGTCTTGTAGTATCCTATGGTGAAAAAGACATGAAAATGAATATATGTGTGTATATGCATGACTGAAACATTATGTTGTACATCAGAAATTGACTGACTATATTTCAATTTAAAAAGACGTATTTGTTTAGTAAAATTACATTAAATCAAGTTGTATTTACCAAAGCTAAGATTTCATTTAGAAAGTGACAGTAATTAAAAATTACAATTTCCCTGTACTTTTTATTTGATGCCATTGGGAAGCTTCTTTTTTATGTCCCTTTATTCCTTTCCTCTACTTGACACCAACATCTTGAGGAAAAGGATCTTGTCTTATTTGTCTTCCTACTCTCAGTCTAACACAGTAAGAGTTCAATAACTATAAATGAATGAATGAATGAGTCAATAAACAGTTATTTAAATCCCCTTTTATTAAAAATTACAATACTACAATCCTGGAACACTGAGGAAATAACAGAAACACTGAAAAATAAAACTCAATACAAGGGATAGGGTAACAATAAATTAACAAAATAAACTAAGCTTGTTCATCTTATTTCTGTCCAGTAAAAATTTCAAATTGAAAACAAATATCCTGGGATCAACAGAAATGAAAAGGACCAATAGAATAATACCAATAATCAATGAAGTATATACATCAACATATGGTCCAAACTTTACAGTTTAGAGGAAAGCATAAACCAGATCAGAAAAAGCAGTTTAAATGCTGAGAGCAAAGCAAATGGCCAAGAAAAGCAATGGCAAAAGGGACATATAATCAAAGTGATAATAATCTTGCTCTAGCTGCCACCCTAACCCCAGTACCTGGCATTTTCATCACTGATTCCTAAATTTCCATCAACTTGAAAAAGGTAGTAACAAATCATTTTAAAATCTTAATGGTTTGGCAATCATCATGTAAATCTTCATAATACTCTAATCCCTCTTAGAGGGAGGTATCATTAATCCAGTTTTATAAATGACCAAATTGAAGTTCAGGTCCAGCTGACTGAAAAACCCATGCTCTCTTTTTTTTTAAGCTGAGATACAATTTCATGTAACATTGTGTAAGTTTAAGGTGCAAAACTTGTTGATTTGATACATTTGTATATTGCAGAATGATTATCACTTTTAGTGTTAGCTAACACCTTTAGCATGTCACGTAATTATCATTGACACTCCTCTTCTTGTGGCCTATTATACCTAATTATAACAATCTAATCACAGTATTGCCTACTGCAGGGGTTGGAAAACCTGGGCCACCAGACCAAATACCTCCTTCTACCTCCTTTTTGTAAATAAAATATCACTGAAACACAGAAATGCTCATTTGTTTATGTATTGTCAGTGGCTATTTTACAAAAGCAGAGTTGAGTAGTTGTGACAGAGATTTTATGGCCCACAAAGCCAAAAATATTTACTCACTGGCCCTTCACAGAAAATGTTTGACAATCCTTGCCTATTCTAAATGAACAGTAATTTCAAATGTATACAAAAATATTTTTTATGCAAAGCCACAATGTAAATATAAAGCATGTAATTTAAGGTGTTAAATTTCCTTAATTCAGGTACATTATATTCTAAAAGAGGACTCTATCTTAAGGTTGTGCTGGATGTTTTTATGCCACTTATCTGATTTTCCACTACAAATATAAATTGCTCTCAGAAGTCCAAGGCCAGGTCCAAAAACTTTTTTTTTATTTTCCTGCAGGACTGTAAGACAGTCATCTTCTACCATTCCCACTGTATTTTCAATCTCTAGGCATATCAGCTTCCCATATATCCCCTACTCACCATCCATCTTTGTATTCTGGACTTTTGGACCTGCTATTTCCCACAGCAAAATCTTATTCATGCATCAAGCTTTAGACCCAACATGACTTTCTGCACTCTGAACAGCATGGGCCTAACCACCTACAGGGTGCTAGTAGTACTTTGGAATGTAGGTCTACTAGAGCACATGTATTGTATCATGGCTTTTACCAATTTGATGTTAAAAAACTCAGCACCAACTAATCATTTTGTTTTCTTGCTACAACTATGCAATAGCTTCCTCCTCCTGATGTGACCTCTCGTCTAATCCGATTATCCATACAGTGACAAAAGTGATCTTTTCAAAACATCAATCAGACCCCATCACCCCTTTTCAGATAAACCATGAAAAGTCTCCCCCCTTACTAAAGCAGAACTCAAACTCTGTTACTTTAAATTTCCACACCCAGCAAAGTCTGCCCCTATCTTCTTTCCAATATTGACTTCTAATTCTCTCTCTGATCCACATCTCTCCAGTCACACTGGCCTTCCTGACTTCATTTCCTATACCAAGCTCATTCCTACTTTAGGCTTTTTGCATTAACTGTTGATTTTACCTAGAATGTTCTCCCCTTTGCTAGACACATGGCTGGCCCTATCTTGTCCTTCAGACACTGTAAATGCTACCTGTTCCTCTGACCTTTTATGAACATTCACCCTAGAGTAAATTTCCAGGCACTTCCTATCACACTGTCTGATGTTAATTCACTGCAGAGCCTTCTGCACTGACATTCTTGTTCTTTTTTTTTTTTTTTTTAATTATATCTCTTCTCCTCAAGTGCTGTGAGTACCAGGACTTTGCTGAAATTCCTAGTGTCAGGAAGAGTGTTGGGCACATAGTAGGTGTTCAGTGAATATTTGCTAAATAAATAAAATATCCTGCTCTGCTTTCCATGCTACAAAACTGACATAACACACAGATGTAGCAGTTCTTCGTTTTTAGGTAGCTTAAGGTCTAATAGAAAAGATAAGACAAATACATACTTGTAAAATAACTAGGCAACCCATAGTTAAGTTAAAAGTGTTTAATTTGCAGATTCATGTTAAGAAGCGCAGGCAGACATTATAGTATGGGTAGGATTTGCCCAGGTGGACAGAAGAGCATCTCCTGTAGGTGCGATTAGGCAGGAAGAGATGCGTGGAGAGTAGAATGAGCAGGGCAGCCATGTGGAGGTGCACTGCCTGCCCTGCCATTACTGAGACACCGTCTCCCTGGAGGAGGAGCAAATCTTACAAGGAAGAAGAGCAAATCCCATGGGAGACTTGGTGTCTCCTGGGACTGCTAACCCAGCAGGCAACCCTATATTCCTACAATAAGGAATTACCTACAGCATTTACTGTCATACACATCTCAGAGTAGAATCAGCCCTCTCTTCGTCAACCTCTGATGAGAGGTTCAGCTATTTTCAAATGATCTATGAAAGTAGGAAGTGATATTTGCCACTTGAGGGATGGTGGGTTGTGCTAGAGACTTTGCAACTGGGAAATGAAACATAAATCAGGCCTCTTCATATTTATTACACTTACATTTCTAAAAGTTATTACAAACCGGTTGATTAGATTGTTGCTGGCTTCAGGGGTTCTGTAGTGAGGGAAGAGCTTAGTAAAATAATTATTTGAGGGAAGCAGAGGGCTCATGATACACAGTGCGATCCTTGGGCTATTTTTGAGTGCTTATTTTAGATAACTTTGTTACTAGAAAAAGGAGTCTGAAATTTAAGGCAAGTGAATAGGGCAATGATAGAAACTCTGCGAATGTAAGAAACCATTCAACCACACTGCCTTTTGGTCTTCCTTTCTGAGTCTCCATCAGCTCACTACTGTGCCCATCTTACCTGCAGTGACTCAGTCCTCCCTAATGTGCTGAACAGCCTGAAGTTCATCACCAATGTTCAACAAACGTTTTCTTCTTAACTTTTGAATTAATTTGGACCGGTCTATCTAGCGATATCCTTTATAAACTTTTGAATTGATTGAAACCGGTGTCTAAAAATCAGTGGGGTAGCAGTTGTGTTTCAACAACCTCTTTGCTATTATTGACTATTTTTTCCTAGGTCAATTCCCTCTGTAAGATCAAGTCACATGTAAAAACCCAATTTAGACTTAAAGCAATTGACTGGCAAAGTAAATACGCATTTGGGATGGGGTGGGGGGGGTGTTACAATTCAAAAAGGAATATCTTTCACTTTCTTACCATGTTTTTTTCATGTTTCAACTTTAGTCATTTAAGTCCATGTGTTTATATGACAACTATTTCTGAATACCTGCCTTGTGTCAGAAATGTGCTAGGTGATGAGGATATCATGATAAACTGACAGCAGGTCATTGCTCCCTTTTGAGATTATACTGTTGTGGAAGGTGGGGAAGATAAACAATGAAATGAAAAGGATGCTGAGAAAGAGAATAATGAGAGGTGGGCTGTGACATTACTTCACTTTATGAGAAAGTGACATTGATGCTTAGCCTCCAAGGTGAAGAATCAGAGGGAAAATATTCTGGCAGAAGCAAGCAGTAGGGGGAATATGAGTTGCTTTAATAAGGCCAAGTAGCTGGGGGTTAAATATCTAGATTATGGTCCCAAATCTACAGTTGATATTTTTTCAGTATCTTTTCTTTATAATTTTTAATTATATTCCAAGGATGAATACAACTCTGATTGTAATAATTGAATGCCCATTTCTGAGACTCTTTTCTTTCCATCCAGGTCATGCTGGTGGAAGTTGGAAGTCTAATTCATAAACTGTACTATGCATTCAACAGTCTGGGAGGTTACATGGCTGAAGAATATGTAATCTCCACCCCAAGAGAAGCATGGAAATCAAATTTTAAACTCAGAAGGTATGTTTAGAAAAGAGTAGATGTTGTCTCCAACTTAGGAGCTATAACACAAATTACATAATAATAATACTGATTAGCAATTTGAATTTTATGAACATTCCCAGGCTTGGGAAGATGTGTGCTTGGGGAGATGATGCGGGCTTGGGGAGATGTGGGCTTAGAAACAATAATTAGTACACATACATAAGCTGAAAAAAAATGTGCAGTATACTGTATATATGTATTTACATGCAAAAAAAAAAAAGCCAACTACTTGATTCAGGCAGTTTACTTAACTTTGCTATATCTCGTTCTCCCTAAGTGTGAAAGAATGCTAATAAATGAAACCACCTACTATATGGGATTACTGTCAGGCTTAATGAGTTGATTAAGGTAAGGTGCTTAGAATGGCACGAGGCATTTGGTACATACTCAATAAACAGTAACTATTCTTATTATCCATTCTCAAAACAATTGGGGAACTTACTCTGAAGTCCATTCCCAGACTCTGGGGCTAAACTGCCTGAGTTCAAATGCTGTGAATTAACCTCTCTGAACATCAATTTCAAAATGGGGTCATGGTGAAAACTCATGTAAATGAGGCAGTGTGTATGTTTAACAATACTAAGGACTCAGAAAAAGTTACTTTACCATCATCGTTGCTGTCATCACTCTTAGTTCATACACCCAAATTCCTTATCTGCCCAACCCTCAGGTTGTTTCTGTCCCACCGACTCCCATCTCAGCACTGCAGTGTTACTTCACAGCTAAGGCCCTGGGAAGCCCAGTTCCTCGTCTTGGCATCCAGGACTCCTGCCCCAGGCTCTGGTGGTCATTAGCTCTGATTTGAAGCTAAGGAGACTCTCATAAAGCTACTGGAATGAAGGAGGAGTCCCCATTTTTGCTACTATAATGCCATCAGTAGGTAGGTTTCCACATCACATGAGAACATGTTACTGTCAAACACTGAGATTTAATTCTGCGGCATCAGTCCAAAAAACATTTACAGAGCATGATTTTCTAAGTTCACTGTATCTATCAAATTCACCTCCCTACCCACCAAAATGCCTTCATTACCTTGTAACTGCAGGAGACACTAAGAAGTCTTGTATTTAGTGAATATTGACAGTTTGAATTGGTTTATTAGCTGGATAAAGGGCAAAAAAGAATCTAAGGATGGGGAGACAGCTTCTTTTAGTTTCAGATTATTCTATTCATATTTCACTGGCTTCCAAGTACTTCCCACTTTTATGATACAGAAACAACTGTACTTGTCTAAACAAGAATTATGGTATTGATAGAAGACTCACAAATCTGTGCCTTCACATTTTGAGAAACAAGCAGGATGGCTTCCCATAAGATCAGTATTTTTAAAGTTAATTGTAATTGTTGTTCTTTCCCCTCATAGTTATGTATAGCATTGATACTTGTTGTAGGTGAGAAGCTCCTAAAGGATACTACTTAATATTTAGCTTTTATGTTAAATTATGCTTATAAAAATGCATTCAGGAGCTAAAAAGGAAGAAAGGGCATATTTTTTAAAGAAATGCCTTTCTCAGCAAGTCACAATACTGCTTTGGCAATCAACAGCAAATCAGGGGTCTACTGCCACCCATAAATGACTTTAGAAATAGTGTTCAGTACTGTAACTCTAAAGCTTGCCTATGCCCCAGTGGCACTTGGGGTTTTAATTTTTGGTTGACAGCTTCTTGATAATCAAGCTTTTGCAATAAAACCTCACAGATACGTTAAGAAGATACTACTGAACCATAGGATTTGCAACAGCTATGTTACCTAATTAAGCAAGCCATCACTGTAGAAAGTAACATGCTTCATTGTTGACATCAATAATTCAGAACTCCATTCTCCATGAAATACCTTTTTGGATAATTAACTGATGACTCTATCCAATAGGTTAAAAAAAACCACTTTGGTTGACACTACTGAAGTAAAATAACTGTTTAAATTTTCAGGCTTCATGGAGTGTCAAATATACAGTTCAGTCAAGTAAAAGCTCACAATTACATCCTCAACTCTCTGCCAGAAATCATAATTTTATTTGTTTTAACAAGAAAATTTATTCAGAGGAATAACAAACTACAAGTGAGAATGATCTCAATATACAGTGAAGTGAAAAAAAAAAGGATATAAACCATTTGATAAAGTTTAAAAATTGGAGTAGATACATCAAAATGTTAATACCTTTGTATTAAACCATCTATCAAAAGGGTCAGTGAAAAAAATGTGTGAGTATGTACATATATATATAGAGAGAGAAGAAATTAATATGGCAAATGTTGACAATTGTTGAATCTAGGTAAAGGGTATATGACTGATCACTGTATTATTCTCAAACCTTTCAAATATCTGAAAATTTTCCAATTAAAATAAGTAATTGCATAAAGCAAAAAATATTTATAGTGAATATTTAAGGAGGTAAAGTTAGGAATTTTAATTCCTCCCTTTTTAAACATTTATAATTTTTCTATAATAAATATGTATTGTTCAGTTAATTAGACTTAAAAAATAGATTTTTTTAAAGGCAAAGTGTTCTCTTTAGTAGCCATTAACAATTGGATTTGATTTTCTTGTTAACAATTTGATGTGATTCTCCAATTCAATTTTTTCAAGCCTGATTCTGTTACAGACAAAGCAACACTTATCTGAGAAACGGAGTGAAACAGCTTTGAGGCAGTCACTCTTTTCTTGCATTACCTTATTTTCCTGCCCAGATGTAGAGCACAGTAAATGAGGATAAATGGTCTCTTTAAGCACTCTTCCATCAGCAGGGTATATGCTTTTTGAAAGCCCACTGCATAGCGAAAAATAAAAAGCAAAGTTTAGAACTTTGGAGTTTATTTTTTTTCCTTTCCCACTTTCAAAAGCCGGATGGTACCATTCAAGTTTCTAAACTCTAGTTAGAAATTGTTGGGTTAATAATTACAGGTGACTTTTTTGAAAACCCAGCACCAGCTGTACAAGTTATACATGGTTAATCTCATTCCTTCATCCCCTGCTGCTTTATACAAAGGCTGAAGCCTACCAAGCCTAGAGTAAACCTTCTAGTGCCAAAGTTGTTTTGTTCTGGTTTTTGATCATGGCAGCATGCAGGGATTTTTCCATAATAAACCTCCCAAAGTTCATTTGCTACCTGAATGTTTTGTATTCCGCTCCCATCTGAGCCCACCTGTTCAGCAGCTGATAGATGTAACTGTGACCATCTTCTGTCCAGATGATGATCCTGTGAGCCGCAAGCACCTCTCCACCAGCAAACAACTGCCTGCTCCCACTAACTTCAGTCCAAAGAAGGGAAAAATCACAATAGTCGTAAACCTAAAATATGGAATTAACGATGCATGTTAACAAAAGCTTCCAATCTAGTTTGCCAAGGAAATGAAACAAATTATGGTCATCAAGGCTGTTTAGATGACAGTGTTGATGCAACAACACATCAAGTATTAATAACAGGCCACACTGCACTCATGTACCAAGATAACATTTTACCAGTGCTTATTTTTCTCACATTTAACCTAGGGTGGGTATCAGTGGGTAAACTTTATCTGATATATCATTCCAGAATGTGCCCATTAAGCACAGAGGCCAAAAATCCCAAATTTTTTGTATAATTTTATTAATTCCATATGGATAGTCAAACTTAAACATTTGAAAATTTATCACACACACAAAAGTTTATACACTAGAAATCTTTTGTTAGATCATGTACTGTACATTTTTGTTCAAAGATATGTTATCAGCCTCTAAGTAAGACAATATAGGTTTATTAACTGAGCCAAGTATATGAAACTTTAAAGGAAAAAAGAATGCTATCAAGTGATAGTAACTTAGCTTTTCTTTCTTCTTGGAGAAGTTAGTAGATACATTTACAAGAAAGGAATGCATATTCCCCAAAAATAAATATAGTGATAAAGCAGGAAAAGAAAAAAAAAATCTAAAAATAAGACCAATGTATGTAGGTGAAAAATATTAGTCTTCTTTTAAATTCTAAAGTGCATGTATCAACTTTTTAAAATAATGTGAGATAAATGCTCATTATTATTATGGTTTGTTATTAATAAAATTAGTATATACTTTATATATACAATATCCTGGCATACAAAACTGCTAAATGCAGGGAGAGGAAAACTGATAGAAGTCAGTCAGAAAAGACAAGTCATTCCTTGTTGTGGTATTAATATCATAAAGAGTTTGTATCACAGTTAAAATATGTTCTGATAATTACTGCACTAAAGGTAAAAATCAAATTACATGTGTATATCCCTAGTATTCATGATGTTATTTTAGAGTACCTTCCAACATTTAGACAATACGACCAGTAGAAGTCTCTCTGTATATGTGCAAAATCGTATTGTCTGGCAGTTCAGGCAGTTGAGAAATTTGGATTCCTTCTCATAAACATCTTTCTTTTCCTTCAAAAGGAATAACATTTTATTAGTAACAGTTCTGTGTAATTTATATGAAATTGCATGAGAAGACTGCTCCCCTGTAAACCTGAAGTAGATCACACCATTATTATTTTAAAAAGTATCCCATTTTCCTTTTTTTTTTATTTTAGTAATTAAATCTCTTTTTATTGGAACTTCATAATCTTTTCCAATCGAAAAGGATTTCCTTTGTCACCCAGCAAGGTCCTGGAACTTCTTGGCTGATGCTTGACCGGATCTATGCCCTCCAAAATAGTCTTCATCTCCTCTTGCTTGTCTAAATCAGCCCCTGCTTGAAGCAAAACATCTGTAACATCTGTATGTCCATTTTCACAAGTGTAGGTTAAGGCTGTGTCTCCTGTTGCTGTTGTAGCATGAACATTAGCACCAGGGGCCAGTAAATATTTAACCAACTCCAGGTGTCCCTCCTGAGGAGCCTCCATCAGAGGTGTGGAGCAGCCAAGTTCAATATCAGCTCCCGCCTTATCAGGAAGTCTGCAACTTCAGAAAATCCTCCACAGCAACCCAAGGTCAGAGCAGTTTCTTGGGTTTCTTCTGTCTGGGCATTAATATTTTCTCCTTGTACTAAGAGTAGTGCCACCATCTCTTCATGTCCTTCTCGAGCAGCTTCCATCAAGGGAGTGTATACTTCATCATTAAATTCTTCAAGATTTGCCCCCCTTTCAATAAGTAAAGCTACCAATTCAATGTGTCCTCCACAGGCAGCTAGTGTTAATGGAAACTCAAATGAATCTGCAGGCATATTCACTTGAGCACCACTATCCAAAAGCAAACATGCTGCTTCTACGTGTCCATCCATGCAAGCCTCCGTTAAGGCAGTATGCATCTCATCTGTTTTCTGCTCTTGATCTGCACCAGCATCAAGCAGAAAGCGAATCATATCCAAATGGCCTTTGTAGCATGCAAGTGTAGGAGCAGTTTCTTTGAATTTGTTAGAATGAGTGTTGATGCCTGCCCCACGATCTAGAAGAACTCTTGCAACTTCCACATGACCTGCACTGGCTGCTTCCATTAAGGGGGTATGTCCATTTTCATTATGATCTTCTGTATTTGCTCCTTTATTAAATAGTATTTTCACAATATCAACAAATCCTCCAGCACAGGCGTAAGTCAGCGCAGTATTTCCTGTTGCAGACTGGGAGTTGACATGTGCATCATGAAGAAGTAATAACTTCATAATATCTAAATAACCTCCACTGGATGCTGCCATTAGGGGTGTTATATCTCCTTTATTGCCCCTATCTTCAACATTAGCATGCATAGCAAGCAATACTTGTGCTAATTCATAATACCCAGCTGAACAAGCCAAACACAGAAGGCTTTCTCCTTCTTATGTTCATTTACACTTCTGCCTTCATCTAGCAATTTACGAACAGCATTCACATCCCCATCTGAACAAGCTTCTGCCAGACTGCAAGTGTCCACTTGTCCTGCATTGTGGCTGTTTTCTGCCCTCATCCGTGTCAGTGCAGCAGCAGCTTCATCCAGTGCACAACTTACTGAGGATGTCAGTCTTCGGAGTACTTCAGGATCTGCAAAGGCTTTACCATCAGCAGTTAACAATTTGCCAATTCCTGCTGCTTCTAGCAATGCTTCTAGTCGTGCCTGTGTCTCTGGATCCACAGTGCATAAGTCTGCTCCTTTCGCAGTACTTGATTAGAGTATCTCTGAGGTTGTTTTAAGCACTGGGTTATCCAGATCTTCTTGGTCCAAAATAAATGATTCAACCTCGGACACTTTGTTCTCGTCGCTACCAGAGGCACCGCCTCCATCCCCGGTCCTCAGAACGGCAGCCGCCAACTTGAAATCCAGTGCCGCGTCCCCTCCGCCTGCACCGCTCCCGCCGCCACCGACCCCTGGAGCGGGCCCGGCCTCCCCAAAGAGTCTCACGGTGCGGATCCCCAGCCCGACCCCTCCCGGCGGAGACGGCTCCGAGGCCCCGGGATGGGGTGGATCGCGGAGCCACCGAGTCCAGGTCCTCCTCAAAGGAGGTGCCGCCGCCTCTGCTGTTGGTCAGCATGGTTCGCACGCGGAGCCAGAGACGCTGCCGAGTCACTCGCGGCCGCCGCCGCTGCCGCTGCCGATCCCGGGAACAAGAGGAGGAGGAGGAGGAAGAAGCGTCCCATTTCCCTTTTGAGTTTTCTGAACTAATAAAGTTACTTTGTAGAAGAAACTGTGAAGAGGAAACCCATTCTAATTCAAGGATTTGTTATACACAAGCATCTAACTTCCTGTCGGGGAATATGCTGCAGACTTCTGAAAATGTAAAGATATGAAGGAGTTACTGCTTTTCAGACGTGGCAGAAAGATAAGACGAAAAAGTAAAAGAGTTTTTTAAAATCCCTGTAGTATCTTATTTGTTAAAATAGAAAAACAAAATGCTTTGAAAAAACAAAAGAGTGGACAGCACAGAACACCTAGAATACTATGTTCTCAAATTGCTAATGATGCTGTGTGTGTTTCTTGGGCTCAGTATTGATAACACAATTCCCAGGCTTTCCCAACCAAGAAATTCTGAAAGACAGCCCAGAGCATGGAGCATTCAAAACAGTTCTGTCACTAGCACAATCCCAATGACTATTTTTTTGTCCATCACCTTGACTTGTAGACTGATGCCAGGGAGCAGATGAATATACTGGGCCCCAAGTGTATGTTACCCCCAGTTATTCATTGTAATCTGCCCACAATAGCCATGGCTCACACATACCCAGAAGAAAGGGGGTCTTCTGTTGTAACGGACAGAGAAATATACCCCTATGATGGATTTTTTTTATATTAAACTGTAAGTAGTGTTTGTTGGTGGGGGCATGTGGTTGTAAATAAAAACTTTTGTATATACACAGAGAAAAGTCTGGAAAGATACCATCCAGTTGTTACCAATGCCCACCCCTTGGAAGAGAGATAGGAAAAATACATGGAGGAAAAATGTTTACACTTTTTTACATCATTTGGAATTTTAAAAATGAGAAGGTAACACCCTTATAATTTAAAAATGTTCAATAAATATGCTTGAAATTGGAGAATAAAGAGTAGTTTTGCAAGCCAACCTGAATGCTGTTGATGGATGAAGATAAATGCCATACTTTGAGCTCCCCAGCTACTGACACCACCAAGAGAGAATCTTCTGTAAAAACAACAAAGGTCACATATAAGCTAACCACCATTCTGATTGTTCTAAAGATTATTTCATAGTCATCTAAGGGTTATGCAGAGCTATGTAGGTAGAAAATATCCAGTTCTTTTTTAAATAAAAAATAAACATCTTAGATCACATTTTGAATCTGTTCTAAAATTTCAAAGTGACTCCCATGGAAGGAGACGACCACTAGAAGCAGAACCACACTGCAAGCCATCATGCTGGTAATATTAATTGCACCTTCCTATCTCACAAATAAGTAAGTAGCCCACCTTCCCTCCTTAGAGAAACTGAAAAGTCACTCATCACAGAAACTGAATTCTCTTCATGACTACATCCAGAAGACACAGCAGGGCAAAGCCAAGAGTCCTGCTCATCCACAACAAACACCTGCTTGTCACTCTTAAAATGTATCAAGCAGAACTGGGTCATGGAAATGCAGAGTCTTCTTTTCCCACTTCATCTTGAACTCTTGCTGACTTCCCAATATTCTGAACCACTGGAATGGGTGTTCCCAGTTTTTCTTGATCTGGCTTAGAGAGCTATCTCCACCAACAGATAAACAAAGAAGCATTCTGAATTTTTGCCCAATAATTTAACAAATAGCTCAAAAGTGATATTTTTATCTGCTATCTCTAGTGTTAGATAATAGCTAACTATTACCTTGAATTCTCATGGAGTGAACAATGCACATGCAGTTGATCCAATCAGGAGACTGAGATGATGTGAAAGTGTGAATAATAACCAGACTTTTGGCATCAATTATAAGAACATCTTGATATTCTCCACAACACAGAAGTCAGCCTTCTCCTGTCATATGGAATGAGCAGTGGTAATACTATGCAAGTGGAATTCAAAGTAAAAATTTCATTATCACTAGCAGTTAACATAATTTTGCCTGTGGTGAAGACTTCTCTGGATTTTAGTCTTTTTTGTTTTGTTTTGTTTTTCTTTTCTTCTTTTTGTTTTACATTTTTTTAATTGAGTAGTAGTCATTCTACAATGCTGCGTCAAATTCCAGTGTAGAGCACAATTCCTCAGTCACGCATGAACATGTACATATTTATTGTCACATTTTTTTTTCACTACCACAAGATCTTGTATATATTTTCCTGTGCTATACAGTATAATCTTGTTTATCTATTCGACATTTTAAAATCCCAGTCTATCCCTTGCCTCCTTGGTAACCACAAGTTTGTATTCTATGTCTGTGAGTCTGTTTCTGTTTTGTATTTATATTTTGTTTGTTTAGTCTTATCATCTATTCAATTAAGATATTAGGCTGCATAGCAACTAAAATTTATGTTAGTTCAATTATTTCACAATTCTAAAGTGTTAATTTTGTACTTTATCTCACTTGTATGTCATTTTTCTGGAGAAGGGGGATCTTTAGGAAAGAGATAATCTTATTGCAAATAATGAAAAGCTCACAATTATATTAATTCTGGAATGCTACATACAACTAAACAACCACAAAAATCAGGTTCCTTATCCTAGCAATACTGCTACATGTTAAGAAGAAAGAAAAATGTCCGAAGAGTGTTTGAGGAATTCTTGTGCCAAATAAATGCTGAGAATGACTTTTATTAAAGATTGAATAATATAATCTACTCTTGACAAGCTCTCTCACTATTCAGGTTTTGATCCCAGAAAGAAGTTCATGAATGTTTCAATGCAAGTCATCAGTGCTAAAAGCAATATGTACAATATAAAAAACAGTGTCAGTACCATGGGAATCATGCCACTACTTTACTTATGTTTGGAGTCCATCTACCAAAAGCCAAAATCTCTTTTATGGCTATGCCTCTTGCTCTATTTTCATAAATAAAAAGTTTAGAAATTAAGAACTTATCCACCCCAAAAAGCTTAAAATTGGAAAAACAATTTTTTTCTTTATAAAAAACAGTACGTCCAGGAGCATCCATGTTGCTGCAAATGGCATTATGTTGTCGGTTTTTATGGCTGAGTAGTATTCCATTGTATAAATATACCACATCGTCTTTATCCAGTCACCTGTTGATGGACATTTAGGCTGTTTCCATGTTTTGGCTATTGTAAATAGTGCTACTATGAACATTGGGGTGCAGGTGTCATCCTGGAGAATGTCATTCTAAGTGAAGTAAGCCAGAAAGAGAAAGAAAAATACCATATGAGATCGCTCATATGTGGAATCTAAAAAAACCAAAAACAAACAAACAAAAACAAAGCGTAAATAAAGGACAGAAATAGACTCACAGACAGAGAATACAGACTTGTGGTTACCAGAGGGGTGGAGGGTGGGAAGGGATAGACTGGGATTTCAAAATTGTAGAATAGACTACACTGTATAGCACAGGGAAATATACACAAAATGTTATGATAACTCACAGAGAAAAAAATGTGACAATGAGTGTGTATATGTCCATGAATAACTGAAAAATTGTGCTGAACACTGGAATTTGACACAACATTGTAAAATGATTATAAATCAATAAAAAATGTTAAAAAAATAATAAAATAAAAAAAATAAAATTAAATTCCATTTCAAAAAAAAAAACAGTACGTCAATAAAACAAAATCATTTTGTGTGTATGTCACTGTGTGTGTGCTTTGTGAATGTAACCAAGAAATAATACGGAAATTGTCTTTCAAATTTGTCTGTGTTAGAAAAATACAGAAAATAAAAGAAAGAAGATAAAAAAAAAGTGGTTGGATAGTTACTTTGGGAAAAGAAAAAAATCTCAAAATAACAGATGGTAAGTGACACTCTTTAAGTGACATTTCTTTAAATGTGTCCTTAGCAAATGCACTAAAGGAGTTGTAGAATCCGGAGATGTTCTGAAGGAAGTGAAAGTACTTACACAGATTGCACTGTGCCTGTAAGGAAGGGTGGCCTTCTCCACGCACTGTCCATTGGTGACATTCCAAACACACATCTCCCTAGCAGAGATAACTTTGTATTATTCTCTGTCATTTCCACTCAATTGGCTGGAATAATTCTTGTGCCACCAAGTTTTTCTTATAGTGCTGCACTTAAATGCAGCTTGATCGTTTACATGGCTTTTTGTTACAGATTACTAGGCAAGAAAATGTTGTGGTCATTAGCAGAGATGACATTCTGTATCTGAGTCTTTTTGTTTAGGTAATTACACCCTGCCACCAGCCTACAAAACTTAAGTGCCAACCTGACCTACAACAAATTGTGGGGGTACAGCTATCAGAGCCTGTGAGAGTGACAGTACAGCAATCTTTCCATGGAAACTGCATCCTCTTGAAAATGGCTTATTTCATGGAATTTAAACTACATATTCTGAAGAGCATAATGCATTGTGTTCCATCTTCTGGAACTCAGGTATCATTTTTGTAAAAACAAACAGTGCCACCAAGAGGCCACACTTGGTCTATCATTGATACGCTTTTTTTTTTTTTTTTTTTTTTTTTTTGCTTCTCCTGAAAGCATCCTTGCCACTAAATATTTAGAAAACTCTGACTTGGCTATATATATGTTACAAAGATATAGATACAGTTATGAAATACAGTTACAAATACAACTGGCATAGGGTAGTTTAAGTCTGTATGATTTCAGTTCACAAAAACCGGAATGGCTGTTTCAGAGTTGTTTGGCAATATTCTTCAGTTTTGATAGTTTCAACAAATAAGAAAAATTTTCTGTGGAAGAAAAATGAACACTTTATTGGCTTTAAGGGAGAGCTGCTATTAAGAAGCAAAAGATATGGACTAATAATGGTAAATGCTCTATGCATTTGGTGTTTGCTGATTTCTTGTTCTTTTAGCCAAACACTGGAAATTAATCTTTAAGCCAGTGGTTCTCAACCTGGGGTGATTTTGCCCCACAAAGGACATTTGACAACGTTGAGAGATAATTTGGTTGTCACAACTAGGAACACGCTACTGACATCTAGTGGGGGAAAGCCAGGGATGCTGCTGAACATCTAACAGCACAGGATAGTCCCCGACAACAAAGAATCCCTTGGTGGTCTGAAATGTCATTAGTGCTCAGGTTGAGAAAGCATGTTCTGGACATAGAACTAAATATTCATAGTAGTTTTATTTCTCTCTGTCTATATCTAACTGTATTCCAAAAAGGATTTGAGGTAATCTGAAAAGGCTTGCAATTAAATAAAACGGGGAAGGCGGGTGGGAAATGTGTGTGTGTGTATATGTATGTATGAAAAGAAAGACTGGGAAAGGTAGAAATTGAAATAATATATCTCAAAAGTAATACATATGTGTGTGTGTATATGTATATATCTCAAAGGTAAAGAAATGGAACTTTACACAGCCATTGATACAAAATTTTGGCTGTATAAAAAATTGAGTTTCTCAGTGTGGTTCTCAGCTCTAGCTATGTGAATATTTTAAAATTTTTCCTCAGAGATTCTAATTTCATGGCTCTGTGTTGGGGTTCTGACATCGGGGGTTTTGCAATGCTTCTGGCTGGTTAACCTGTTTCTAGATAACTCTATCTCTAAACCAGTGGTTCTAAACTCTGGCTACACATCAGATCATCAGGGAGCTTTTTAAAAATACTAATGTCTGGGACCCAGCGCAGGCATCAGACCAGGCTAATTAAATCACATTTTCCAGGGTTGGAGCCTCAGCATCAATAAAAAGCTCTCCCAGTGATACTAATGTTTCTAAACTCATGGATTCTAATGCTTTCCCTGTTTGTTTGCTTATCATCTTATTTTTTATTAAATTGAAAAAAATACAAAAATATCACATAGTAAAATCGACTCTTTATCAATCAATTCTATTTAAGATAGAAAAGCAAATTTGTTGTATATCAAAAGTAGTTTCAGCATTTTAGCTGAACTGTACCAGTTGCATACCAAATAAAAAGACATGAAAATTAACTATTAAAATGAATATTCTTCTTTTCCTTTTCAAACACTGTCCCCAAACTTTGGACATAGATTAAATCATCTTCAATTATAAAAAAAAAAATAACAATTTCAAATTAAATAAATATTTTTTATTTTTTTATTGCAATTTAAGAAATGGAGGGGAAAACTACAACATATATAATTAGAATATTATTAAATTCCTGCTAAAAGTTCCTTGAGAAAGGGCCTTTTTTTTTTTAATTCAAACTTTATATCTCCACCTGAGCCCCTCAATAAAAATTCATTCAGTGGATACGTAAATCAGTCACTACTCTTTCATCCACTTTCCATCTTTCAGAAACGTACTGTTTTCTCTTGGCCCCTTTCCTCTTCTTATATTTGTGTGATTATCATACTCTCATTGCTTTGCTCAAAGTTTAATGAAACATCTAGAAGGAAAGGAGATATATATCAGTGCTTGGTTTCCCATCTTGATTTACAAGTCCATTGTTTTCTTTAGACTCTCTTTAATTACACTTTTGGGTTTCCTTTGGCATTCTCAGACTCCTTTCTTGTTATGCCTGTTTCTTAAATGCTGGTTTTCCTTAGATTTGTATCTTAGGCTTTCTTACATTCTCATATTTCCCACTCTCTCTGAGTGAGTTATCCACTCTCTTGACTTCAAGTACCATCTATAAGATGTTGGAAACCCAGACCTATTCAGTGGGCTCTAGTTTTCCACATGCAACTAGCACTTAGATGTCTCCACATGGATGACGTGGAGAACTTCACACTCCTCGTATTCAAAATGAAGCAAAACATCTTCCCTACTTTGTTCTCTATTCTCAGTGAAAGGTATCATTACCAATGAGTTTTCCAAGTCATTCTTGATCTCACTTTTTCTCTAACTGACCCAAGCATGGGGCACTCACTATTCCAAATATATTCCTCTGAACCAGCAGCATTGGCCTTGTCCAGGAACATGTCAGAAATGCAAGTTCTTGAACCTCAGCCCTGACCTACTGAACCTGTGCCTCCAGGGATGGGGCACAGTAATCTGTATTTAAACAAACTCTGAAAGTGGTCCCGATGCAGGCTCAGGGTTGAGGAACACTAGCCTAGAAGACCCTAAGACTGGGTGCCTGCCTGCCTAACTCTCAGCTCTTGCTGGTTGTTGGAAGTTATATTAATAAGTAATAACCCTCTTTATCAATGTCAAGGCTTTTTTGACATATGTTTTAATATACTAACACAGCTGTATCAACATAATTTTCATTTGTATCCATCTGATAAATCTTTTTCCATCCATTTATTTGTTTTTTACTTTTAATGGAGTTATAGTCATTTTACAATGTTGTGTCAAATTCCAGTGTAGAGCACAATTTTTCAGTTATACATGAACATACATATATTCATTGTCACATTTTTTTCACTGTGAGCTACCACAAGATCTTGTATATATTTCCCTGTGCTATACAGTATAATCTTGCTTATCTATTCTGCATATGCCTGTCAGTATCTACAAATTTTGACATCCCAGTCTGTCCCTTCCCACCCCCCACCCCCTTGGCAACCACAAGCTCGTATTCTATGTCTATGAGTCTGTTTCTGTTTTGTATTTATGTTTTTTCTTTTTTTTCTCTTTAAGATTCCACATATGAGTGATCTCATATGGTGTTTTTCTTTCTCTTTCTGGCTGGCTTCACTTAGAATGACATTCTCCAGGGACATCCATGTTGCTGCAAATGGCATTATGTTGTCATTTTTATGGCTGAATAGTATTTCATTATATAAATATACCACAACTTCTTTATCCAGTCATCTGTTGATGGACATTTAGGCTGTTTCCATGTCTTGGCTATTGTAAATAGTGCTGCTATGAACTCTGGGGTGCAGGTGTCTTTTTGAAGTAGGGTTCCTTCTGCATATATGCCCAGCCATCCATTTACTTTTAACTCTTATATACTCTTATGCTGTTTTTTGTTTTTTTAATTGTTTGACAATCTTTGTAATTTAACTAAAGGCTTAATCCCTTTAATTGAAATTACTGGTTTATTCAGATTTATTTCAATTATCTTACTTTGTACTTTCTATTTGTCTTATGTATTGCCATCCCCTTTGGATTAAAAACACTTTTTTCTATTTTAAATTGGAAGTTTTATATTCAACTTCTTTTGTTTTTCTTTCTTTTGTCTGTTGTATATCAAGCCTAAAGTTACAGTTAATTAACATCTTTACCCACCTTTAGGACACCAGAACACACAGAATCTGGTCACTGCATTTACTATGTACACTTGGTGATCAGGATCGTGTGTCTGTGTGGGGGAGGTAAATGGGAGGTATACATAAGCATTACTGTAATATAGTCTGTGTTTATTTAAATTTTGTAAAATTTGCTGGGTTTTGTTCAAAATTCCTTCTTCCATCTCAGATCTTCCTTATGAAATCATTGTCCTTACTGAAAAATATAACTCAAAACTTACAGCAGGTCTGTTGGCAGTGAAGGCTCTCAGTGTTTGTCTTAAATGTTACTATTTTGTCCTAATTTTTGGAAAATATTTTTCCTAGAGATACAATTCTAAGTTGACACATATCTTCTCTCAACTTTTTGAAGATATTTCAGTTATTTCATCTTCATTTTACTGTTACGAAGTCAGCTTTCAGTTTAATTAACATTTCTTTATAAGTAATCTGCTTTTTCTCACTGACTACTTTCAGGAGCTTCCCTTTTTCTTTGGCATTCCATCATTTCAGCATCAGGTTCCAGATATTTATGTCCCTTCACTTATCCTAGAATTCACTGGGATTCCTGAATGTTACGTTTATGTCTGCAGATTAAGTGATACTTTGAGGGGAAAAAATGAAAAAACTAAGTCAGGAAGCAAGTCATGATCAGCATGAATCTGATCATCTTGGAGGCAGAAATGTTAAGCCCACAGTCACTTCCTGGGACTCTTCAAAGCTAAAAATAATCATTGTTATTTGGGGAAATAATAGGCTATGCCTCATAAATTTAATAAACTCCAGCAGATTAAAATAGGATTTGCTAAGTATGCAGTAGCAAAAGAGTAGGTACTGCCTAAGAAGGGTTAAATGTCAGACGCCAAAAAAGTAAGAGTTCTAGAAAATTCAAATGATCTTGGAAAAGGAAGAGCAAACCAGACTCCTTGGCTCTTCAACAGTCATATTTACAAGACTTACACAGCTGAATTCATCTGTCATCAAGAATTTGTACCTTAACCTTAATTTCTTCTTTGGAGCTAGACCACTGTGAACAAAAACCTCAAGGTGGAATTCAGTTACTTTTCAGGTCTACTTTTCACTTTGCTATTCATTTTCTCAACTCTGCAAGTAGTCTCAGAAAAATTCATTATCCCCCAAATTCTCAATTGGGAATAAATATCTCATCCTGTGTAGCAGGCTTTGTGGCAGCCCCAGGGTATGAAAGCTAGGCAACTGTTAAAAAAGGAGAATGTTCTAGGACATTTCATTTTAGCCTCATCCAAAGTTCAGTCTAACAATTACAGCTTTGCTATAAGCTATGGGAATATGTACCTCTTTGATGTCTGTTACACTAGCCATTTTGTTAACTATTCAGTTTCTACAAGTTGGACACTTGATTCCTCATTCTTTTGGTTCTCAGAATTCAAAGCCACATAGTTTCTCCTTGTGTTAAAAATGAAAAAGGAGGAGATTTGTTTCAACCAGCAACCCAATCCCTCATTCACAAACACACGCTGAATCAATTCCGCATTCCTGAATATACTTCGGCAAATATCTCATCAGCAGAGTCTAGTTCATGGTAGCTCTTTGTCAGTGGGCCTTTTTCTTACAACTAAGTCCTATTTCCTTGGAACAAACCTCCTTCCATGAGATTGCACCCACATCACTATGGGTGCACATCCCTTCTCTCTCCCACATTCCACTTACAATGAAGTCCTCTCCTCTGTTCATTTAAAAATGATTTCAGACAACAGTACAACATGAAGACTGTAACTACTGAATAGTTCTACAAAGTTACGAGGGCTTGCATGGGTTTGCTTAATAGCTCAAAGAGAGTTATTACATGAAAAAAGACAAGTGTCCAGACTTTTCCATTTTCAACTCTGTAATAGGTGGCATGTGCCCACATCCTTTACACAGTGAGGCTGCCACGAGGCCTGATACATGTTGAGATGTTTAAAAATTGGGAGTCCTGCAGACATAGTAAACAATCGTATGGTTACCAAGAGAAAGGGGATGGGAGGGATAAATTTGGCAGTTTGAGATTTGCAAATGTTAGCCACTATGTATAAAAATAGATTTAAAAAACTAATTTCTTATGTATAGCACAGGGAACTATATTTAATATCTTGTAATAACCTTTAATGAAAAAGAATGTGACAACAAATCTATGTATGTATATGCATGACTGGGACATTGTGCTGTACACCAGAAATTGACACAATGTAACTGACTATACTTCAGTTAAAAAAGAAAAAAAAAAAAAGGTTGAGATTCACAGTACTGATGACAATCCTTGGGACTGTCACACACTTTATTCAACCATTCAAGATACAACTTTTCCTATATGTTAATCACTAAAGTTTCCTTCATCCCTAGAATTCTGTACCTCATCAGAGCTTTTTAAAGGGAAGAAGTAAGGGAGACAGACATTTCCGCACCTCTCATCTACCCGTTCTCAGCAGCACTAACGACAAACGGCTGTTTGAAGTCTCTCGCTCTCGCCAAACACGTTACTGCAGCCGAGTGACCAAAAAGAAGTTCTTTGGCCGAAATCTGAAAATGATGAGGGTCAGGTTTTAAACAGTTATAAATTTTTAGTTGAAGAATACGAACATGACATTATATAACATTCATAATTCCGATTAAGAAATGCTGTTACATTGTTTTTGCTTTACATAAGTTTCAGAAAAACTAATATATAGCATATCAAAATCCTCAGAATAACAAACTTCTAGATAAAGGAACTGTGTTATATAAACATTTTTTGTTTGTTTGTTTTTGGTTCTGTATTCATCATGAAACCTAGATGATTGCCAGACCTGTTTTACATCTAGGTTTTGAACACAAATATATCAGTATGGATGTTTCTTATGCACAAAACATGGCTAGATTATAGTAGCATATTAATGTCCAAATTTCAGAATTCAGAAATGAATTTACAACATAATGCAGAGAAAAATTACCCTTTCTGTACCCATTACCTTATTTGAACTCCTGTCTCAGAAATAGTAAAAATGAACTTTCCTACATTAAAAATAAAATTTTCAATAGGCTATTCTTTAAAATGCCAATGTTTTTCCCCTGTATGTGAATTTAAAACATGACACCAAGGACTAATTCTTTCATTATCTCATGTGTGGAAGAAGTCTATTCCTCATACCCCAATCCTATCAATAAGAACAAATTATTTCATAACATAATTGTTCTCTGCCTTCTATCTTAGTTATATCCTAATCAGAAATACTTCTTTAAAAATATGTTATCAGACTAAATTCCTAGCACTACAAAGAGGGTTTTCCACTTGGTTCTAACCACTTACAACCCAAGTTCCCTACATTAGTCCTGGGAAGTACAGAAGGTTCTGTCTCAGAAAACAACATACAATCTTTCTGCAACATCACACTTTGAAATACATACCTCTATGAATTTAAGTACTTATCCTGTATATTACAGGCCAAATTAAACAGTGAGTTATGGCAAATCAAGGATATTCCTCCCCCAGAGAAAATCCACTATGGACAAAATATCAGAACGGAACACTATTGCCTTTCATATGAAGTCCTCACTCTGCTAAACCTCTACACATAGTTGAATAAACTGTGACAATTCATCATAATCTCATTTTGTCACATTTTAGAACTTCTGTGAAGAGTAACAACAACAAAAATTCTACAATCATACCTAGTCACTGTCATGATGAAATCCAGGAAAACTTTACTTTTATTCATGGACTCCACCTCTATGAAGCTTTGGTCCCCCCACCTCCCACCCAAGGTACTTCTAATAGCACAATGGAAAAAGGAAACGAATACACAGCTTGATGAACATCTACCATAGTCCAGGCACTGGTGCAACTAGGAACAGGATTTCATCCCCATTTCACAGCTGAGGAAATTAGGGCTCAAAAAGAATGTCATTTGCCCAATTCCACAGAGTTGGTAAATACCAGAGCTAGAATTTGACCAAGATCTCCATTCTTTTTCTCTTCACGGTATTGCTATTCCTCATTTTGTCATTGTTGTGTTTCCTTATGAGTATGAAACAGGAAGAAAAATAGAGCATACCAATATGTCTGAGAGGATGTTCAGCTCACCTTTCTCTATGCTCAGAGGTGTGATGAATACCAGCAATCAACACCAGAAGCCCCCAGGGAGGGAGTTCCTAGCATGGGACTTAGAAAAGCTCCTCCTTGGTAGACCTCACAAAGTTCTGGGGTAACTAGAAGGCTTTGGGAGTTAGACCCTGAGCCTGGAAGCAGAAGGTGTAACCTAAATGTGTGATGAGCAGCCCAGGACAGGGAGACAGCTATTCTTGGCTCCCCTGCACCCTGCCATTCATGGACAGGGTAAGTCTGAGATGTGTACCCAATCCCTAATGAATGCTTGGATACCTCCAAGATGCACAGAACTCAAATCACTGACTTTCCTTCCCTATCCTACTCTCTAATCTTCTCTATTCCTTATGCAAGTGATACTGTCATTGCACCAGTCCTAGCCATCACCCAATCCCCAAATCTGGAAGGTTTCTTTAGCTGTTCCTGCCCCTTTACCCGACATCCAACTGGTTCTGTCTATTCTCTCTTATTAACAATCATTCCGGGTTTCATGTCCTCTTCATTCCCACTGCCACTGATTTGGTTCATAGTCAAAAACTTCCCTGACTACATTGCTGTAAAAGCCTCCTGCCCACAGTCCCTGTCCCTTATCTAATCTCCCTCTCCTTTTCAGTATATCCTTAATATCAAGTGATATTTGATATATCATCTCATATAAAACATCCTCAAAACCCCTTAATATTGTCACTGCTTTTAATTAGCATGTGCTGTTCTTGCTAGTTAAAAAAAAAAATGCAAATCCCTCAGCATGTCAGATTCCATGCTGAGTCTACTCTGTCCTCTCCAGATGTGCCTGTCACCTCTAACTTACCCTTTATGTTCCAAGTCTGCTCAGATACTGTCACCAGTTCCCTGCCTTACACACACACACTTACTCTGCCTGGAATCTCCTCCCACCTGCCTTTCCTGGTCAAGTTTGGTGTATCTTTTAGAACTCAGGTCAAGCATCACCCTCAGGAACTTTTCCTTTCAAAAGCACACTTCACCCTGATTAGGATGGCTATAAAAACAACAGCAATATAAAATAACAAGTGTTGGTAAAGATGTTGAAAAATTGGAACCTCTGGGCACTGCTAGCGAGAATATAAAATGGTGCAGCTGCCTTAGAAAACAGTTTGACAGTTTCTCAAAAACTTAAAGTAGAACTACCATATAGCCCCATGATTCTACTTCTGGGTACAGCCCAAAGAAGTGAAAGCTGGGACTCAGACATAGATCTGTACACCCACGTTCATGGCAGCACCAATCACAATAGTCAAAAGCCAGAAGCAACCCAAGTGTCCATGGACGAATGGATAAACCAAATGTGTTATACACATACAATGGAGTATTACTGAGCCTTAAAAGGAAGGACATTCTGGCATATCCTACAATACATACGAAACTTGAGAACACTGTGTTAGGTGAAATAAGCCAGGGGCAAAAGGATAAATGCCGTATGATTCTATGCATATGAGAAACAGAGTAGTCAAATTCAGACTGCATCCCACTGCTTTACAACTTCCTAATGACACGTCTGTCCCCCACACCAGACTTTGAGAAACCTGAAGGAGGAATCTGTGCCTAGAACAAAAGCATCTGTCTAGTTTATCTAATGACTGCATAAATGAGTGTACTTATGTTTGTTTTTTCTACTTCATTTAGTGGCGAGTGAGTGTTTAAAACCACAGAACCTGATAAATTCTCTTACCTACACCATTTTGGAGAGGAGAAGAGGCTTTCCAAATTTAGTGCAAAGAGGACGTAAACAGCTCAGTTCACTATACATCCCACCTCCTTCCAGTGTCCTTCTCCTGCTCTCTTCCCCTGTGATATGCCCACAGCCTCAAGATGCCCGACAGCTACTCAGTCACCCACATAGTTGTAACCTCTCTCACAAGCCCACATCTTCAAGGTCTCCCTTCTCCTTCCCCTGACTGAATTATTCCTTTATATATTCATTTTAAAAACAAATGAAATTAAACTACTAAGCACTAAAATATCAGTGATGGACCACTCACTTGACTTTCTTACATATAGCAAGAGGATTTCTTGAGAACTTAAAAGTGCCCTGAATTTTGAAAAGCCTAGAATTTTCCCTACTAACCATTGACCCATTGTCATGTAAGGGCAAGATTCAAAAAATAAGAGATGTTCATTGTTTCTGGTTCTATGATTAGCCATAGAAAATCTTAGGGAAAATGCTCATGTGGAAAATCCCACATTCATACTAATCAATATCTTATTCATGTTACTTTTTCACGATGTCCTCATAGTGAGTTACCAAAATATAAAGCTGATTCAGTCTCCTCAATGATTCTCCTTTCTTCTTCCACCCCTGCTGATCTGAGTTCCATCCCCACCCCATGTCTCTAATAGAGGATTTCTCAATATTGGCACCTATTAGCATTTTGGATGGGTAGTTTTTTTGTTTTGAGGGGCTGTCGCATGCACTCCCAAATGTTTACAGTATACCTGGCCCCTACCCATTAGACAACAGTAGCATCTCCCTTTCTACTGCTCTAGCCCCAAGCACTTGCTCCTAAGAAAAGCATGAAACAACTATTCCCACTGAAGATGAAGCACAGACTGATCCTTATAAAGAGAACCCTGTATTAGAACCTACCTGCACATGTAGCCTGCGTCCTTCCTCTACTGCACTGTAACCTCTTGGGCAGCCAGCACCTGGTCTTTTCATTCATCTTTGAATGCAGGTACCTAGGATACTGCCTAACTTTCAATATGAACTCAGTAAAAACATGTTGGATAAATTTTGAATAAATATCAGGAACATACAAAAAGATGATACAAACATAAAAAGATACAGATGCCAGGATTCCAAATTTCTTAAGCTTACAGCAACCTATATATTACAAGGCAACTACTCCATACAAAAAACACTACAGTTTGACATTCAAAAAAGTAGCAAGATATTTTAAACCATTTAGGAGTCTGAGTCTAAACTATAAGGGAAAGTAAATGCAAGGACCAGTTTCAAAGTTCAACTGTTTCAACAATACCCAGTCCTTCTTTCAGAAATGTACATAAACACTGAGCTGAGCTGGTCTGCTTGCAGCTCGTGGTAGGCCTACACTGTTCAGTGATGGGAGATGTTAATTAATTACACTATAAGATAGAATTACAATTAATTGTTAATTTAGATTTTAAAGTGACAAACTTTAAAGGCTAAAAATAGTCTTTGATCTTTAAAAGGCTTCTTAATGAAGGCAGTATACTTTAAGCATGTCATTAGTTTAAGTGCTCAAATTAGGTCTAGAGGCTACTAGAGCTAAGCAAGTATCTATTCCAATATGTTAAATGTTTATGAGTTGGGACAAGGACAATTAATTGCTAATTAATGGACCAAATCCCAGGTGAAGTCAGGTTCTGAAAACAGGAGGATGACAATAGTAAACTGGATTTAGAGCCTTTTGATGTGACCTATAAAAATCATAGGCAAGCTGAGTTTAAAAGGATAGCGAGAAAGCCAAACTGACAGAAACACCCAGATAATTAAGATATTACTCATTTAGTTAATAGTGGCTTTCAAGGGTGTCCTTTGTTTAGATTAATGAGCTATAATTTTTAGAATTATACTTACATGCCTATACTTCTGTTACTTATATAATTCAGGATATGAAATAGTGAAACTCAGCTTAAAGGATGATAACACTTAGCTGGTAGGTAAGATTAGCAATATTCATAACATAAATGTCAAATATGATCTTGATTCACCATAAAACACTTCATTTTTCCAAATTCAGAACTAACACCAATTTATTACTTCCTTAAGCACATTGTGAACTATCATGCAAGACTTCCACTGTCCCTGCAGGTGGAAGAAGCAAGCTGTGTGTATTTTGTGAGTGCTATCTGCTTCAATATTAATCATTTTCACTAACTTTGGTTCAGATGAGAGATTCCAGAGACAGAGCTGACCCTCTTGACTTCCAGTCACAATCATCTGCTGGTCACTGGTGATCATGATGGCAGTGATGCTGTGGGAAGGGGCCTTCTTTCCCCAGAATGCCACTGCCTGCAGGAAGGCCCTCATGTTGAAAGAATCCTGCACACACACAGAAGGGAAGAAGTGTACACAGTTACCCTTCATACATTTTGGGAAAGTGATCATCTCACAAATGTTTATTGGTGACCCAAACTCAAACATGTACTCCCAGAGCTGTGAAGGCTGCTTCCCCATCTGGTAGAGAGGGAGGTGGTCATCAGATATTGAAATTACCACACCCAAGGTTAGTTTGTTAAAGAAGAATAATTTTGATTCCAATCCTTGATTATTGATGCTAAGGAAAAGAAGGATAGGAGTAGTCTACCCACCCCACGGGCAATCCTGCCTGTGGGTGACCTTATACTCTGAAGTTCAGCTGTGCCATTCAAGAAGAATAGAGTTGTCAACAGGCTATAGTTTGAAGACAACATTGTAGACTCTCTCTCCCCCAAAACGGTAGCTCACTTAACTGAACTTTGCTATTAAAAAATAACTATTTTCTATAAAATCAATGTTTCCTGGTCTTCAAAGATTCATGTATGGCTGCCATGATTTCTGTCATATTCATGTTCCACCTGTACAACTTTTAATTATAATTTTTATTTGACCTATTTTTATATTTAGTACCTTCCCAAACAATAATTTTTATGAAATCACTATCTTCAAGTGTTAGTTACAGGGTTTAAATGAATATATAATTATCAAAAAAAGTTTTCCAAATACAGCTTTCCAAACCTATGGGATGCATCAAAAGCAGTTCTAAGAGGGAAGTTGATAGTGATACAAGCCTACTTCAGGAAACAAAAAAAATCTCAAATAAACAACTTCATCTTACACCTCAAGGAACTAGAAAAAGAATAACAAAGAAGAAAGTTAGCAAAGGAAAGAAATCACAAAGATCAGAGCAGAAATAAATAAAATAGAGACTAAAAATAAAAACAACACAGAAGATCAATGGAACTAAGCTGGTCCTTTGAAAAGACAAACAAAATTAATAAACCTATAGTTGTACTCATCAAACAAAAAGAGTGTTCAAGTAAAATCACAAATGAAAAGGAGAACTTATAACTGACACTGTAGAAATACCAAGGATCATAAAGAAACTACTAGGAACATGCCAATAAAATGGACAACAAAGAAGAAATCACTATGATTTTCCCCTTTTAATACTGGTTTTTGAAAGTACAAGTGACAGCTTGATGTTCCATATGAGAATCTTTATCAGATGAATGACTTTATAGATTGAAAGGAACACCTTCTGGTTGTGAATAAGCAGAATACTTCCTGTTGTCATTTTCACTGACACAGGATTCCAACAACAGAGTTCTGTGGTTCCTTTCTGTAACCAATTGTTCACTATAATATACATTAAATACATAGGAGCTTCCCAGCCCTTTGCCTTGTCACGTAACTGGGTAGCGAACACTTGACATGCAGGGTGAGAGAAATTGAAACCCTCAACCCAGTGTGTGTACAAAGATAATCATTTTCTATACTCATGTTAAAAAGGATGGGGAATACTGAATTAAGTACAACTTGTCTAGGAACATAAGTAATTTAAAACTGTAAAAAGTCCAAACCATTATAGAATTTGGAAAACCATACTTTCAACTAAGAAATAAACCTCTTGGTGATACAGAATAACTGTCACACAAACTCTCATCATGAGCAACTGGGATCTCCCAAACTCTTCCATTTCAAAAGGAAAAGTTTTTAAATAATGTATTTTTAGGTGCAAAAAGGAAAGGGCAATCTATTCTAACAACGTGAACTTCCTGATCATCTCCCAAAGCTAGAAGGGCTCTTAAATCACCGATGAGGAAATTGTAAATTAGAGCTGGTGAAGGATGGGTATATCTTCATTGTTTGATCCCTGGACCCAAGCACACTGCCTGCCACAGGAGGGAATATTTAATAAATAATTCTTACATGACTTCTTGAAAATGGAGGAAGAATTCACTAGGAATTAAAAGAAACTTTAAGAATGTGGCATTAAACTCCTATTTTGCTGATGAGGAGTTGGAGGAAAGGTGATGAGACTTTCCTGGAACCAGAGAGTCCTCTTGTTCTGCTAGAACTTACATTCTTGGGAAAGTAACTCCCCCAGTTCCCTTTTTTGTGTTCCATTCAAATGAATGGAAATATAAGCAGTCTGATTCCAGGTTGATCATTAGGTTGTATCCAGCATACCACCGTCTCACCAATTTTATTCAAAATGTACTTTATTGTGAAGGAAAGAGGCAAGAAAATAAAACAGGAGTCATGTAAATCTTGACCTTTTTCCTTCAGTAATAGCTGGCAAGTATTCTTTGATCCTCAGTTTTCTCATCTACGCAATGGAAAAAAATAACTACCTTGGAGAATTGATGTGAAGAGGTGATCCTACACAGAAAATGCTTATCACAATTCTTTGTTCATAGCTGGCACTCAGTAAATATTTACTGAATGAATGGGGAAATGAATCACTATAATTTTATACTGTGGACCGATAATATGATTATCACTTTCTAGCAATACCTTTCTCAGTGACATTCCTCACCCTTTTTTTTAGAATACTGTCCCTACAATTTCTTTTCTCAAAAATAATGTGGATGTACACTAGAACATTTGGCCATGAAAATGTACAATTTGCTATTATTATTACTTCTAAACACTGTGATGATCTTTTAAACAACTCTAAGTAATATTAGGGTGCTCAGATTTAGCAAATAAAAATGTAAGATGTCCAGTTAAATTTGAGTTTCAGATAGACAATGACTTTTTTTAGAATAAGTATGTCTTGGGCAATACTTGGGATGTACTTATACTAAAAAAATTGACTATTGCATGGGATATGCTTATAAACATTATTTACTGTTCATCTGAAATCCAAATTGAACTGGCTATCCTGTAGGCATCTTAGTACCACTGGCAACCCTAAGTTACAGCTAAAAGGGAACCTTGAAGGTTACTATCATCCCCTTCATTCTACAGATGAAGGAAAGAAGGCTTGGAAAAACTGGTTACTTGCCCAAAACAATCCAGGTAGAGAGTGGCTGAAGTCTCTCTAAACTGCCCTCCAAGAACTCTCCTCCTGCACACCATGACAAAGACAACCCAGATTTCCCCACCAGAAAGTCTTGGTGATCGGCCAAGCAAAATTCTTTATATGTTGGTAGTACTTTAAAAATTAAAAAATACATACATATATACATTCATGCACGCATAAATAAATAAATAAATAAATAAATAAATAAATAAATAAATAACAAAAAAACCAAAAAGGCAGTTAACAGCAACAATAAAATCTCTTAGGCATTCAGGCTCCAAAGTGCCCTCCTTTGCCTTTAAAAGCTGGGCTCACACTTCCTGGTCCTTTCTCTGTAATTACAACTTTTCCTGGCAAGCACATGAAAAGACAGCATGCCATTACAGCCCCCATCCTGCCTCTCATCTTGGTTTTCTTCGCTGTAACAATTTGCTTTTACCTCCCTGATCTGTCTGAGGCTAGCAGAATGATTACTATGATGCAAATACGGTTTTGTGACTGGTGTCTACTGGACACTGCAATTGTTTACACTTCACTAAACAGCTTTCTTCAGGGACAAGCCCTGACACTGAGTTTCTGCCTCTTCATCCTCAAAGACAAAAACAAATCTCAAACTTTTTGACTGAGGACAGTCAACCAAAAATTACAAAGGATAAAGTCCTCAATTACTACCCATGAATTCTTGCAATAACCTCCTGACCAAAGTAAACATCTGTGAGTAAATAAAAAAAGTATATTAGCTTTGGGAGAAAACAGATCTGGGTTTGAATCTCAGATCTGCCACTTACAGTTGTGTAGCTTCTGAATCCCATTTCTTAAGTGGAAAGGAATTCCACCTACTTTCTTCAAAACTTAAGTACTGTGAGAGACACAAATAATTTTCCTTATGATTCTTTCTCTCAAAGAAGATAATGTAGTCATCTTGAGCCCAAAGGGAGTTTTGTTACTAAGGTTTTTTAAGTTAAGGTTAAAATAGCTTGGAATATTAAAATTCATCAAATTGTACACTTTAAATTAGTGTAGCTTGCTGTGTGTAAATTATACCTTAATAAAGTTGAAAAAAACAGATTGCGGATAAGAATAAAGTAGCTTGGTCAAGGTCACACAGCTACTAGGTGGCAATAAACTGGGAGAGGATAAAGTAGGGCTTTGTGAAGGAACAAGGAATAGATGTAAGCTGGAGAGAAAGCATCTGGGTGTTAGGGTAGGGCAGAGCGAGAGCTACTGCAACCACCAGGAAAGGAAGCAAGCAGCCTGAGGAACCCAGAGGACCTAAGGGTTCCTGCACAGCTGGTCTCAGCCAAAGCCGTGTCATCCAGAACCTGTCTGCTCGCAGTTGCTCCCAAAGCAAAAGGTCTTATTTTATCAACAGATTGTAATCAGGATAATTCCTTAGAAAAGGTTAAAAAAAAAAAAAAAAATTGTTTTTACAAAGTCAAAGGCTGCCCAAAGTATATTTGAATAAACATAAAAATCCACCTGGTTTACTCAGGGGAGCATGACTATTTCAGAATTAACCCCTAACCAACATCAAAGCCAAGCTCCCTTCAAAATGTTATAGCTGAATGACGTACTAATTAGGTTGTTTTTAAATGTATGTTAATGTAGGAGCCCACAATTGGGTTAACAACTTGTAACAGACCCCAGCTGCTTCTGGGCTGGTGTCTGCTTTAACACATCTATAAGAATGTATATTATTCCCCTCTCCCATGACTCCCTTAAAGGTAAACTGTAGGCCCCCAAAGAAATGAGTCTTGGACTGGAATGATAAACAAGTTATAAAAAGCTGCAGACTCAGAGGTGAGTTAGCCAATGATGGGTAAGACCCCCAGAGGGGGGCAATCTAAGACAGGCACAGCCACCTGAGTCCAAGAAAAATGTTACAGCAGCTACTTCTCAGATGTTTTGCCCTGATAAGCTGTAAGGCTCACTGAAGTCAACACAAATATGACTTGCTAAAACCTAGAGGGCCTTCGGACCTTGAGCCGGACTCTACAATCTAAATCCCACCCTGTCTTTCCCTAAATTCCTGCATTCCATCTCACAGTGGTCAATGATTTCTCCTTTGTAGACAATAAATGTGGGAGCAATTAAGAGGTTAGGGGAGTTGGCTCCCGACTCCCTCTCGCTCTCTTGACTTTTTCCACAAAGTCTTGAGTAATTCATTCTGTTTCAGTGGGACTTCTGCTGGCCAGAACCCACGACTGGTGATGAACCCACACGTTAACATGAATGTTTGCTGTGTACTACCTAAAATCATGTCTCTAATCCATTACAATAATCAAATCTTTTCCTCTACCCATTCATAAACCTCACTCCAACCCCTACAGTTCCTTACACCCAAACACTCGTAGTTGATGATCCTCCTAACTAACCAAGGAAATCAAGGAATTTAGACATGAGCTTCCTCTCATCACTTCATCATTCCATATCTTTTCCTTATTTTTAGCTTATTTTTCTAAGATAGTCATACTAATTTCCTATGATAACATTTTAATCATTACCCCAAATGCCATCTTCTGTCACCTCAGCTATTCATTAACCCGTATTTCTTGTGTTTTCAACTGGTACCCCCTTTATTTGGCCCTTTTGCCTTTAGTTACATGCATTTAGTTAACAAATATTTATTAAATATCTATTAAATATCTATCATATGCAAGAGACTAGGCAAGATTCTAGGGATGCAGACAAGAACCTACAAACCTCAAGAAGCTCACTGGTGTCTAAGGAGACAGGCTTATCCTGAGTCACCAACAGCGTGATGGTTTTTATGTAAAGTCAATGCAACAATGTTTGAGGATGCTTCCATGTCTTGGCTACTGTATATAGTGCTGCTCTGAATGTTGGGGTGCATGTATCTTTTTGAATTAGCGTTCCCTCCAGATATATGCCAAGGAGTGGGGGGCTGGATCATGTGGAAGGTCTATTTTTAGTTTTTTGAGGAATCTCCATACTGTTTTCCATAATGGCTGCACCAAACTATATTACCATCAATAGTGTAGGAAGATTCCTTTTTCTCCACAGCCTCTCCAGCATTTATCATTCATGGACTTTTGAATGATGGTCATTCTGATTGGTGTGAGGTGATACCTCATTGTAGTTTTGATTTGCATTTCTCTGATAATTAGTGATACTGGCATTTTTTCATGTGCCATTTGTATGTCTTAATTGGAGAATTGCTTGTTTAGGTCTTCTGCCCATTTTTAGATTGGGTTGTTTGTTTTTTTTTGTTATTAAGTAGTAGGAGCTGTTTATATATTCTGGAAATTAAACCTTTGGTCAGTTGTATCATTTGCAAATATTTTCTCCCATTCCACAGGTTGTCATTTTGTTTTGCTTGTGGTTTCCTTTGTTGTGCAAAGCTTGTAAGTTTAATTAGGTCCCATTTGCTAGTTTTTGCTTGTATTTCTATTACCTGGGTAGACTGCTCTAGGAGGACATTGCTAAGATTTATGTCAGAGAATGTTTTGCCTATGTTTTCTTCTAGGAGATTTATCGTGTCTTTTCTAAGTCTTTATGACATTTTGGGTTTATTTTTGTGTATGGTGTGAAGGAGTGTTCTAACTTCATTGATTTACATACCGCTGTCCAGTTGTAACTGGCTATACTTCAATTAAAAAAATGGGGACAAAACACAAGTGGAGCTTGAAATCAAACATAGGAAGGATTTCTCTAGGGAGGTTAACATCAAAGCTCAAATTCCAAATACTACACACTTACGAATACTATACATTTGTTGGTTTGGTGACCCAGGCAAGTTTCTAGTTACTTTAAATTTTATTTTCCTCATCCATGAAATGGGAATAATTCCTGCCTTTCCTGGCTATAATAAGACTAAGGAGACAGTATAGACCCAGTGGTGAGGCCCTAGAGTTAGTCAGCCTGGATTTGAATGCCAACTCTACTACTGTATGCCCTCAGGCTAGCTACTTTACAACTGCATATTGGATTCTTCATTGATTAAATGTAGATAAATAAGAATATCAGTCTAATGGGGTAGACATGAGAGTTAAATGGGATAACCCATGGAAATCATTAGACAATGAGCATTCATTAAATGGTAGCTGCTCTTATCAGAAGGCCTTATTAATCTTAAAACCTGTGTATAAATCCTGTTAGGTAAACAGTAGTATGATAAGTGGAATCCTTGTCATTTATAACCAGTCATTTTATTATTCATAATTTACAGTGGATCCCAACTGTTAAGTGAATTAAGCAGGGGAGACTAAATGAAAATCTAAAGGTACCAAATTGGCAAAATAGAACAAAATCTACCATTTTCCCATCTGTTAAAGGTTAAACTGAGCTCATCCCCAAATTCATATATTGAAGTCCTAAGCCCCAGTACCTCAGAATGTGACCTTATTTGGAAAAAGGTCATTGCAAATGTAATTACTTAAGTAAAGATGAAGTCATACTGGATTAGGGTGGGCGCCTAATCCAATATGACTGGCATCCTTGGAAAACAGGGAAATTTGGAGAAAGATGCACCTGAGAGAACCATGTGAAGACAAAGGCAGAGGTGAAGTGATTTTTCTAAGCCAAAGAATGCCAAAGACTGTCAGCAAACCACCAGAAGCTAGGGGAGAGGCATGGAACAGTTTCTTCCTCAGAGCCCACAGAAGGAACCAACCTTGCTGACACCTTGATTTCAGACTCCCAACCTCTGGAACTGTAAGACAGGACATTTCTGTGTTATCTGAGTACCACTCCAGTTTGTGGTACTTTATTATGGCAGCCTTAGAAAACGAATATACTGACAGATTTCTGTTTCTTTCCAGCCAAATGTAAATCTTAATAATGCATGTATCAATTCTGAAGACATATACTTAAATATGAGTCTGAGTCACACAATTGGTCATTTACCAGATTCTGTTCTCTGCTTCATCTTTGAAATGAATCCCTTGTCCATTCGTATTATAGATTCGCTGAGGAAAGAATATATTAATTCAACAGATATTTATTAAAATTCCTAGTAAATGAAAGATGAAAAAACACAGGTTCCTGACCTCTAGAAATTCACAACCTACAAGTCAAGCCCTAAGTACATAATAACTGACGCAAAGCAGACTGGGATGAGTATTTCTGAGGTCCAAGAGCAAAGCACGCTTCACTTCCATGGTATCAATCCCTTACTCCTAGGCTTCTCCCTTAGAAAAAAATCTGTTTTCCATGGGCCAGTTGTCTCCTTCCTTAGCCCTGACATCTATCTCCCTTCTCCTGTGTTCAGCACAAGCTGACACCAGAAGTCAGTCTTCTGCCACTATGATTATTCTTTCCTTGCAGAATAAACAGATGGAAGGCACTCCCACAGGCAGGGATATGACTCTGTGTAGACAAGTCCTGGTTGGAGAAGGCTCCCTAATCTCCCTGATTCGAGTGTTTTCTGACTCTGCCCACAAAACAGGGATGCCTCTGCCAGGGAAATCTTTAAGACCACCCTCTTACACTCCAGGATCCTAGCAGAAGTGTGGTCCAAACAGATTTACTTCAAGAAGGTTTATGACTGCAGAATTCCCTGATGGCTTAGAGAGAATGGTAAGAGGAGGGACAGGACTTGAAGGTCATAATCCAAAGGAACCTTAGCTTTACTGGAATTTCAGTTCTTCAAAAAGGTATTTTCTGGGACTTCTATCTCATTTTAGCATTAATTCAAGACACAGGCAGCGAGCCATTTGCCATCCTACTCATCTTTATGAAAACTTGGGAGTCATCTTCCAAGTCCTTGCCCTCCACAGCCAACTGATTACCAATCCTACTGGTTCTGCCTCCTACTGGTTCTCTGCATCCTCTTCGACTCCACTTCATGGCCACATCATTTTTCAACTGGATTACTCAACAGAGTGCTCATTCAGCTTTATGTCTTTTATCCCTGTAAACAATAAACCTATTCATATTATCTCATAATTGGTTGGTGAATCACTTAAACAGGCATAGATAGTCCTCTTTCTCTTGTTTATTACTTAACTTTCTTTCCTCCCTTCCTTTACCAAGTATTCCCCAGTGTGCCGTGTTTTCTCACTCTGTGCAAGCTGTTCTCTCAGCCTAGAATAGCATCTTCTTGTTCTCTATGCAAACCTGATTCATTTTTCAAGAGCTAGTTCAAGTGTTCCTCTGTAAAGTTTCCTCTAATACCGTACCTGAGACAGATGTGATCATCCTTTGCTTTATGCATTCTCTACCCCTGCTATTTTAGCACTCCTTATACAGCCCTGTAATTATTTCTCATGTGTTTTCTTCTCATAGTAGATGGTGGTATCTCCCTGAAAAAGACAGTGGTTTCTTTTCCTCTTTGTACCTCCCGGGCTAGCACAGTACTTGACACTTAACTGGATTTTCAGGTATGCTGAATATTGTATGAACATGTCACCAATCCTATTTTTTTAAAATCATATAAATTCACGATGGATTTATACTCTTCCTTTTCTGTTGTAACGACACACTAGCTTAGTAACCAAGAAATAGGCAAATTAATCAGCCCTAATTTCATTGCCCCAAGAGACTGATCTCTCAACTCTGATTACTAAAGCAGTGCTTGACCTACTTGTCCTCCCCATCTTCTTCCTCATTCTGGTTGCCGTGACTATTCACCTGGGACAGTGAACTATTTCCTGCAAAACCTAATCAAATTTTTTGTAACTGTGACAAGTCTAAGGTATTATAATGTACTTAATCACAAGAGAAACATATCATTAGTAAAGCAGGAAACACCACTGAAAGATTGGTTTGTCCTTGAAAAAAATCAGACTTAATCACGAAGACTCTCAGATGGAACAAAAAGGTAAGATACAACATCCCTTCAGTCTTTATCAATATTAAACTAAGAGTATTTTACAAAAAAAAAATCCATAAAATAAAAACATAATTCCAACTTTTTTCTAAAATTAAGAGCTTTACATGTATGACTATGAATACCATCCACACATGAAATATCATTATGCCAATTTTTATGACTAGAGGAGTACCTAAAGGAAACTGAACTCAAAGTTGTTATATATTAAAATCTTTGAAAAATGCTTTTGAAACAGATATGTACTGAGCTCACAACCAGCTTGGAAATTCTGTGTCTCTGTCAGTTATTTCTAAACACATAAGGAATCTAAACTGGCAGACTTTTTCTCAGTATAATGCATACTGGTCATTAAGATTAAAATATACATTAAAAGGAAGAGTTATCCTAAAGATTTTTATAAATTGGTTCTATCTAAAATTGTATTGTTACAATTTACCTAAGATAAACTTATCCAGGTCCACATTTCCAAATCATTCAAGATTTTAGTCCTATCAGTGTAGCCATTACTACCTAGGTTAAATATTTGTCAATGAAAAAAATTTCAACTGGCCAAATGACTCTCTGAATTACCATAAGGAAAAAAAATCTCAATTTCTCCGTTAAGTGAATAATCAAAGTGTGGAATTGGTTCTGACTCATTTATCTTTGGGTGAATGTAATAGGTGTGGATATACACTTCTTAAGGTAGAGTCAACTTCCCTAGTCCTCAACACTCTCCTGAGAGATTAGCGGTGAAAAGATGGGAGGGAGCTCCCAAGTGAGGTCTGGACACAACACTAAGAAGAAGGGAAGATCTGTAGCTCTGGTTCCCAAGAAACAAGAAATTCATGCCATGGGCAATAGGAGCTGACTCATCTTTCCTCATCCCATTCCTCACCACTCCAGGCAAGGCAGGCAGGGAACAAAGTAAAATAGCAGTCATGGTAGAAATTTTGAAGGATTAAGAAAAAAGTAATAATAATGAAATTATACATACACACACATATATAAAATACTTTAGCTCATGTGTCTAATACCATTTGACCCTTACATTAATCATGACATATGGTTATGGTTATCTGTCATAACCATAACATATGACTATGTCAGCACAGGTATCATAATCCCCATTTTCACAATAAGGTAAAAAGTTAGGTGACTTTCCTATAACAAATAGGACTAGAATCCAGATCTTCTAACTCCAATCAATCCAGAATTCCTTTCAGCACTGTATTCTATGTTGCTTCTAGTCAATAAAGGGACATATAAGTCCAGGGTAAGGGAGATGAACTTTGCTTACTTAGTTTTTATTCCTCCATGTGAAAATACAAAAACGCCGAAGGAAAAGGCTGTCTTTCGTCCTCTCCTACTTTTCATGCTGGGTTCCTCTCCTGCCTCCTGGAGTTTCTATGCCTCCACTCCGAAGCACATTATGCCATTGTTCTCCGGTTACCTCAAGTATCATAGTACTAGTTTCATAGAATTGTTCTCCTCCTACTTTTAAGGTTTAAGCAACAAGCAGCCTCCCCCTTCAACATTACAACATAGCATAGGACAATATGGGCGGAGAAGGGCACAATGCTGCGTTCACCTACTGGTAGTCTTAGGAAGGGTAAAGAAAAGGTCAGTTCTTAGGACTCCTAATCTCCTCTTTACCAAAGAGGACATACTCCATGAATCCAATTCTCATTTGAGCACCTCATTTCAAGCTAAGGGGTGAGGGGGAAGGTTCTAATCACACTGCAGAAGAAAGGAGCTGCCCTTTTCTAAGCCAGGAAAGATCTCAGGACTCCTATGCCCTGACAGTGGAAATTACTGTCTGTGATACTTAGCTCCTGGAATAACCAAATCATTAACACAGGAAGGCCTAGCTACCTGGACCAAAAAGCATAGGACCTGCAGAAAGACCTGGAAGAATAGTTGAATTAACTCCTCTTAGCTCAAAATTTTAACCCACACCTCTGACACAGCCCGCTCCAAATTAACAATGCATTTTGTTCCCAATGAGTAATAAATAAGTTGTATCAGTCTTTGGGAATGAATTCTATTCTGTCCTTCTAACCTCACCTTTTAACAAGTCAAAAGAATGTTAAGTGCTTAAAAAAAAAAAGACTAGGCTGAAAATTAACTTTTATCTTGCTCTGGTCTCCTTACCCACTCCCAACCTCAATTTGATAATGGTAGTACTGAAGTAGCGTAGACAGTAATGCTGAGATTTACAGTCTATGAAGACTTGAACACACATTGTAAAACTGAGTTCTTACAAAAATCCTCTGGTTGGATACTGTGAGAAACAGAATCCATAAGAAGATTGAATATACTTGCCATTAAACTATCTGCCTACTCATGAAGAATGGAGTCTGAAGGCAGTTTCTATATTTTTATATTAATTTATGTACTTTGACCATTATAATAATTTGGTGGCCAAATTTTCCTCTTGTTATGGGGTAACAAAAAGAATAGAACAAAAGTCATGATTCAACCTATTTGTAGAATTCATAGTTTTTCAATCTGAGAAAGTCCTTAGTAAGCCTTAGCTATCAGAATTTTACCACTGTTAAATAATGTCAGACTCCTTAATAACAATTTTGTGATATTATTCAACAATATCTTTATGGAGTCTTACTGCAGGGTGAAATTAACATCAAAATAATTTTCTCTAACTCTGATTTGCCAAAAATTCATTCTTTGAGCAACCAAAACTATTTTAAGTTGCATGCACACATCTAAGCGGGATTGCCTTCTATGAACAATAAATACAAGAGCAGTTCTCCACTGTATGCATCATTTTTTAAAAACATTGTATACTAAAATTAAATTAAACCTCCCCAAATGAAAATGTCAAAACAAGGATTTGCGTTAAACTTTCTCAAATTTAACTTTTAATCTCTCTAAAAAATCATGAAATCCATTTTTGATATGAACTATGGCTTCTGAGTTAAACTACAGTAATAAGAAGAAAGTTTTAAACCCAAAGATATGGAAAGATATTAATCTACCTAAAGATAATAGTTAAAAATTATCCTCTAATATTAATAATTTATCAATGACACCTCTTCCTACCACCGCCACCCCAGTCACTAATTTCTACAATTTCTTGAGAAACAAGCTAAGAATATCATGGCAAAAAGTGTTGAAAGATTGTACACTTCACTGGAATCTGTGTGATTCCAGGTCTACTTTCAAATCACTTGAATGAAGAAATTAACTGAGTAACTTTAATAAAATATTATTCTTAATAAAAAGTTATACCTTCAGTTTTTGCATCTGCTTTGTCCTGTATCTGTTGCTAAGCAAGTTGGTGGTATTTATCAGCGTATATCCCAATTTGTAGCAGAAACTCCAAATTTACTTATCTACGGAACTCTTGTTCAAACACCATGTCCTCCAAAAGCTTCACTGATTTTACAAGCTAGATATGGTCCCAAACCTCCAAATTTTCTAGAACTTTACCCATACCCAACTTTAGAACTTAACACTTTCTTACAATAAATTATCTAGAACCATTCTTATCTGCTAAATATAAGGTCCTTAACACCTAACCTTCTAGTAGATAAAAGGAGGTCCAAGGTTCTGACCCAAGAATCAGGAGCAAAGTAGTATGTGGGAGCTGACGCAGATGGCTCACATCAGGAACAACGGGGAACTAGCCAGCAAACTGGTGAAAAATAAAGGAGAACCAACTAGTATCCAAGGAAGAAGGAATCAGGACTTGAAGAAATGTCTGAAGGAGTGGCCCAAACAAAAATAGGATTCATGGTGAAAGACTGGCAAAAGAAAACAGACAAGATAGCACAAAGGTTAGCTCAGCAGAGCCTGAAAAGATCCCAAAGCAGTACTGTGCAGTAGGATATCCTTGACTAAACCCATAGGTGAAAGTTTTTAGAGATTCTGCACCCTTTGAGACACTTAAGGGCAAGAGTTTTGTCTTACATAACAGAATTTTGAGTCAAAAGAGCTAGGCTCAATTGCAAGCTCTGACATTCTCTAACTGTATGACTTGACAAGGCAATTGCTCTGACCTTTAGTTTCCTTTTCTATGAAAGAGAGATAAAACCTATTTCACATGGTCATTCTAAAGGCTAATTTATGTGAAAGTACTTTATAAGTTTTAAAACTGCAAAGGTATTATTAAAGTACCATAATATGCCGCTATGTGAATTAATTTTGCTCTTTTTTTACTGTGGAAAACTTCCCAGGCATACAGGAATGAACTTTTACTCTAATTGGATATTGGTCTTTTTACCCCAATACTTCAAAAATTTATTTGAATATGAAAGTGCTAAATGGCATTATTCCATGACAATTTGATTTCTCAGTATAAACTTGGCCAGTTATAATTTCTGCTTTCACTGTTGTAGACAGAACCACCTTCTTTCCCACCCCCGCCCCAGCCTTGAGGTGTGCGCGTGGGTGTGTGTCCAGGTATTACTCAAATCATTTCATACATTATTAAACCTTTTCTTGACTAAACTTCAGTTTCATTAGGAATTTACAATGGAACATTATCCCAAAAATGCAACTTCCCTTATCATTTGCTTAAATAGTGGAGCAAGCACACAGAAGTTAGCAGTGCGGGTGCGGGCACGGCATTACACAGGCCTTTTATAGGTTGCCAGTTTTATGCTTTGCAACATCACATGCAAATAAAGTACAACAGAAGTTGACCAACCAGGAACAAGCTTTGTAGAAATAGACCAACCAGGAGTGAGCTCCATGCAAATGAAGTACTACAAATGGACCAATCAGAAGTTAGGGAAGTGGACCAATCAGAAGTGAGAGTAATAACCAATCAGGAGTGAGAGTAATAACCAATCAGGAGTGAGAGTAATAACCAATCAGGAGCAAAGGAAATAACCAATCAGAAGTGAGCTCAGGGAACCAATAGAATTCTAGGTGTAAGTTAGCCGCTTTAGAGGCAAAAAGTGAGATAGAGCCTCTGGGCCAGGGAACCGGACAGGTGCTAAGAGGAGAGCAGCGGCCCTGCCTAGGGGTCCCGCCGGTCTTTTTATGGGGCTTCCCGCCTCAAGGTAACAGAAAGTAATGAACGGGAAAAAGAAAATACTGTCTTATGAGTAGGCTCTAGAGAAAATACAGAATTTTTGTTTAGTAATACCATTAAAGTTCTACTGGGAGATGAAAAAAATGAGATATTTGATCTAAGATCCCATGAAACACCATCAGTTTACATTCTGGTGTTCAACTTATATTAGGTTTGAATTAGGCTTGAGTAAATAACAAATACATTAAATTTATACACTTGCAAAATAATGGGATTTTATACAACATGCAACATATTCTGCATACATGACTTACAGAGCTGCTTTTATAAATAATTAGGATAAATAATGCATAAGCAACTGAACAATAATAAAGCATATGTAACCTAAAAACAAAAAAATCATGTTGTACAATCTAAATACATACAATTTTTAATTTGTCAATCATACCTCAATAAAGCTGGAGGAAAAAAACTAACGTAATTGATAAGAAAAAAGAAAACTAAAAACCATATTAACTTCTATTTAGAATAAGCTGCATCATGACCCTTTCTATACTGGTACACTGTAATCTTTTATTGGCTAAAGGGGAAAATAAAAATAAATGAAAGGAAGTAAGTAATTACCCATTTAATAATTTAAATTAAAATTGAGGGTGATAATTGAAGTGGTTGCTGTAGAATTTTATTACTATTTTTAGCATTCTGAATAAATTAATAATTTACAAGACTCTGGATAAATTTAAGTTCCTCAGAGGAAGAAAAAAGTAGTTTGTAACATAAAACTAAAATTCCTTTACTAAACACTTTCTAATATAACAGTTTCTGGAATATTATCCGCCAATACCAAGCAACAAATTAACAAGAAACAATAATTTACATAAGTGGAATTATAGTTTCTCCCAATTCATACAGACTAGAAGCTAAAACTATGTATCTACAACTTCTCCTTTAAAACATTAAACCACTGGATACAAGTAAGGTTTAAGTGCTAAATACTGAGTAAAAAATAACTTCCCAAACCTTTAAGCTCCTAAGAATCAAGTTATAACCCAAAATAAAATACTGAAATCTAACACAGCTAGTTAGAATTTTAAAGTAACTTGGTTTAAATTTCACAGAAGTTTGTAACTTTATGTTAGAAATTTCAAGGTGTTTTTGATCAGTCCTTTGCTTTGAAATACTCAAAAATTACATATATATCTTTGTAAAATAATATACATATATTTAAAAAACTAATATGTATTGATAATTTTAAATAATTACTAACATTTTAGCATTTAAAAATATATTCATTTTTCGAAAGAATACATTGTTTTAAACCATTTTCATTTCCTATGTCGATCACATTAGGTAATGTTTTAACTCCAGTGATTTGGGACCAATAATTAGCTCTACATGACATTAAATAATATTACCCCTGTTATTCACATTAATTCTCTAAATAATGAATACACAGTGATAGCATCAAAAGCATGCTCATGAAAAATCTACTTTAAGTTCCAAATGAGCTTCTCAGAAATAGACCCTTAGAAAAAGTATTGAAGAATCATGTTCATTTTAAAATATAAAGCATATTCATAAATAAAAGCAAACATTTGCAATTTTAATACATCTATGCACATCAAAATGCAGTAAAAAATGTCTTCCTGATTAACAGTAACTATTTAAATAGGAATCTGTAGGTGACACAAATGTCTTTATAAAAAGATTTTCTTAAATCCAGACAACATAAGAATTCCTGAAAAGAATTTGAGTTTGAGAACAATTTTTTATAGTTGAGAATAATACATTGTTTTAATTCTGAACCAATGTAAATTTGATCAATTAGTATGCCATTATTTACTTAGTAATCATAGTATAGAAAGAGCTAAAAATTAGTCCTGATTCTTCTATGTATAAGATTAACCATTTAAAGCATATAATCATTATTAACACTGATTATATAAAACATAAAAAGAATTTGAAAAATACATTAAAAGACCACTTTGCCTATATGCTTTCAAAAATGACATAATTAGATATTGTTTAAAAATTTAGCACTGTTTAATACTTACTTAAACATGATCTTTTACCAGCTGTGTTTGCACCACCTGAACATAAATTCCCTCCTCGATGAATTAATTCAACTTCCAAATTGGTTCTGTAAGGAAAGCATTAAAATATATCTCTGTCACTAGGTTGAAATGGTATTTTTTGTTTTATTGACATGTCTGAATCAAGCTAAACTTATTATTTGCAAAAGTATAGTTTATGCAGTATTAGTAATAATCATATTTTATCTGATATTTAGAAATAAAAAAAGGGGAAAAGTTTATCTACCCTTACTTATATGTTCATATTTCTACCTGCAAAACTGCACGCGTCACAGTGTAATTGTTGCAAAATCCCAGCTGTTGGCAAATACTAAAAACTAGGCCTTAAGGAGAAAAACTGGCACACATTTCATAAACCTGCATATGAATCTGATAAAAGAATCTGTACTCTTAGCCACTGAATAGGTGGTTACTGGCTTATAAAACACAAGGGCATACCAATTTTTCTTTCAGAGAAATGGTTATCACTCATTGGAGCTTAGACTGCATCTAGAAACCAATATTCAGAAACAAAATTGCTAACATCAAAGCGACTATGAACAACACATATAATTAACAGTAGTCTCTTTTATGGACATTTAAAATTAGTTTTATTAAAATACATTGTGTAACTATTGACATTGCTAAACAACAGTATTCATATAGATCTGAAATTATAATATATTTAGCAATTATTACCTTACAGAATAGCAATAATTAGTAAATTGACATTTCAAAAATCAAATTGATGCAGAATCTAAAGATTTACTCAAAAACAGTAACAGTAAAATAGCCAATCAATTTGACAATATAAATGAAAATTCTAAGTGATAAATTACTTCAACAGTGTTAATAAACTTAAACACCCCTTTATTTGTCACAACTAAAACTGTATAAACTAGTTTATATCCAAGATACGCATACGACACTAATAGTGAGATATTCCTTATCTTAAATTTTTTTTTTTTAAAAAAGGAAAGTTTCAAGCTTATTCTTTGCAAGTAAATTCAGGAAAGAAAAGTATACTATTTATTTAAAACAAAACATTTTGAACTGGTTTTGGTTGCATTTTGAACATAGAATGTTTTGAAATGCTATTTTTATATACTTACTTATAAATGCAAACTTTAAAAATATTAATATTCCTAAATCTGTATACTTGCCACCCATTTCTAAAGGAATACTTTAATCCTCTCTACTCAGGGGGAGAAAAAAGCAATTTAACACTGATAATGTTCCTTCTCAGAGCTCCATCTGGTTGCTGCTGATAAGGGCATCAGTGTGACAAGGGAATTTTCCACCCTTCAGGAGATTTGCATTGCTCACTGAACTTCTAAAAACCTACCAGCAAGGAAGCAGGGACAAGGATTTCATATTAGTGGACAGAAAGCGAGCTGAGACCAGCATGTGTTCCTTCATCAAGGGCATATAAATGAGATCAATACATTTTGTTTTCACAAATCTTCTGTTGCCTAATGTGTAGAAAAAAATTAATGGCTATACTCTCTTAAAAAAACTAAGATTTCCTAGATAGTACTTTTAAAAGAGCTAGCCAGAGAGCGCCTTAACCGTTGGCCCGACTGCATCCTCCTGGGTATGTTCCTCATCCACTGCGCGCAAAGGACCTTGATTTTCTCGTTTCTGATCCGAGGAGGGAAGCCCACGCCGCTCTACTCGTTTGTCCTGGCCTTCGTGTTCTGCACCTACAAGGGCTACATGCAGAGCCGCTACCTGAGCCAGCACGCCGTGTACTCGGACGACTGGGTCACCGACCTCCGATTCCTAACAGGTTTCGTCTTGTGGTTGGTTGGCCTTCTGATAAACATCCACTCAGATCATGTTCTAAGGAACCTCAGGAAACCAGGGCAGACTGGATATAAAATACCAAGGGGCAGCTTGTTTGAGTACATTACTGCAGCCAACTACTTCGCGGAGGTGGTGGAGTGGCGCGGCTGCGCGCTGGCGTCCTGGTCCATCCAGGGCTGGGCGTTCGCCCTCTTCACGTTCTGTGCCCTGGCCACCAGGGCTCAGCAGCATCACCAGTGATACCTTGAGAAATTTGAAGATTATCCAAAATTCAGAAAAGTTATGATTCCGTTTTTGTCCCACTAGGTCAGAGAGGCCTGGCTACCAGGTTGTACCCACGCCTCTCGCTGGCCAGCGGAGAAGCTGGGCATAGAGGAGGGCGAGGCCCAGCGGAGGCCGGCACAAAGGCCTCTGGCACCTGCTCCAGCCTGGCTCACAGGTGACTTCACTAGCAGGACAGGGCACTGACGATGTTCTTAAGGAGCAAGCCGCTGTGTCCCTCAGGAAAGGCCCTTGGCTGGGAGCATGAAGATGCCACAGGGCAGCCCTCCCATCTCAGGTCACTGGCCATGAGCCGTCAGGAGTCTCTGGTCTGGGATGGATTTTCTTCCTCCTCCTAGGTAGAATTAGAATTTTTTAAGGCATCTTTTTTTTTTTTTTTTAAAGTCCCTCCCAATATTGCAAAACCATAACTGGAAACAATTTCTTATTCAAATACACTTGAAAGCTCCACGGACATCAATGGCAGTAATTAAATGCACTACTCATCGCAGGATGATTTAAAAGAAACCCCTTGGGCTGTAAATCTCTAGGGAACACGTGGTGAAGACCCTCTCCTGTCCTGGGACATGGCTGCCTCCCTTGCTGCTGCCTTGCAGAGGCAGAAGCGGAAGGAGCAGTGGGAGTGGAGTCTGTGTTCACTTTGATCACTGACCATGCTTGGTGGCAGGGTTGTCCGGGACGTTATTCTGACTACCGCCTTCGGGCAGTGGGCAGGCCCTTCTGCCCCTTGCACTCCAGGCCCCGGGGCACCCCATCAGCCTCCTCCCCTTCCCCTGCTTCACCTTCTGACCAGGGCCTCTCTCCCTCGTGAGTTTCCATGTGGAAACTGTACTCTCAGTGTTCGTGCTTTTTAGAGCCTCTTGGGGTTTTAAAATTACATTTAAAATTTTGCCTGAGGTGGCTAGGCTTCATTTTTACTAGAAAATGGAATGCTTTTGCAGGGAAACTTTATGATCAAATACACTTTATGATCAAATAAACTTTTTCTGACTAAATAATTGCTTGAAATCATAAAACAATAAATATTTCAGATCTCCAGAAAACTCAAAAATTTGACAAAGTCTTGACTGGTTTGGGCCCCTGTGCTCTGGAAGGCGTACCTGTTCAGGCAGATGCTTGTCTGAGAGCCAGAAGCTCATTGTGAACTTTACTTCTGTTGGTGCTTCTTTTTTATTTGAGTGACCTGTGGGTGCAAAAGTTTGGGTTAACTCAGGCCTTGACGCACTGTTCCTACTTCAACCTCAGGCTCTGGATGGATGATCAACATAGGAAGAGATCCTGTTCTGTCTAGTCTGCCTGTTTTCCACTTGTTGAAAACTGTAACTTAGCAAATTGTCATCAGTCATTATTAATTACAATAATTGAGGAGTTTAATAAAATTACTTTTTAAAGTTTAAAAAAAAAAAGAGCTAGCCAGAAACATGGTTAATTCTTACAAATGAATGTCAGAACCAGAATGTCAACTTTTACTTCAGCATAATTTGCAAAAATATTCATTAAAATAAACATACAAGAACAATTCTGTTTATTCAATCGTCGAATTAGATCATTTAAAGGATGACAAACATGTTACCAGAAATTTGACTTTAAAGAACACTTAAAAGAAAACTGCTAAATATAATTAATTATTTCAGATTATGGTTGGAAGAGCTCTGTACAACATTCCTCCTAAGTTATAAAACAAAACAAAACAAAACCACCTATCCAAAGGGTTAGTATCATGTAATAGTATCTAGGATTTTAAAAATCAATATGTCAGAAGCCCTAGCTATCAGCTTTTCCTTATTTAATTTATATCAAAATCGGCCCTTTAAGTCTTGCTAGAGAAGAGAACACACGAATGTGTCACGTGCCCCATATCTACCTTTCCCTCACTGTTGAAAATCACAACACAATATTCTGTTTCTGCCCTTGTGAATGGATGATATAAAAAATAGATGTATTGGGAGGAGAGTTTTCTAAGCCTTTTTGTTCTTGGAGAGAAGTGGGCTCAACTTTCGATATTTTCTAACACAAATACATTCAAATTAGTTTGGAAGGAAAAAAGAAGAAAATCTCTACATTTGAAATAAAGATGAGAAAGACTGCTTAAAGCCTACCATGATGACCACCTAGGTACATCCATATAAAAACGCCTCCAGCTATGCTCCCTTTTGCTTCACTTCCCTTCTGCCCTTCCTTCAGCACTAACTTCTATTTTAAGAGCTATAATTTGAAAAACAAATGTGTGTATAAATATGCACAGAGAGACACTCAAACATACAATGGTATAATGTGGCTTCAAGGCCTGAGCCTAACCCTACCAGTTGAGCAAATTACTCAGTTTGTCAGAGAAAAAAAATATCTCCATCCACACCATGGTTAGAGCTCAAGCTCGAACTCCTCCAGGAGTTAGGGAGAACTCCCTTTTCTTGAAACAGGAAAGAGCACTTCCACACTCTTTATATTTCAATTTGCTCACCTTCTCTTTTAAAGTTCTACAGCACTTTCTCAATATGGTATGTATTTTAAAACAAATTATATTCTGTTTTATACAGATTGACAAATATTAGCTTTGTCTAACTAAACTGTAAATTCCTGAAGAGCAGGGACTTCAGCCTCTCAATCCCTGATGGTACTCAGTGAAGTGTTCAAAAAATTCCAAGGAACTAACCACCTCTTTGTTTCTATAGGTACCCAGTGATAAGATTTTCTAGTCTCTGCTATTCTTTCTTTCATTGACTCTATTCTCTTAAACTCAGCAGTGAATCCAAAAAAAAAACCCACATTTTTTTAAGGGGCTGTGGTGAGGGGGGAGGCAGGGGGAGTGTAGCAAAGGGAGATTATTTGTTTCATATAAGAGTGTTTTAGTTTAAAAGGATTCATAATTTGGTATTTTAGCAAGCATTCTTTTTATTTCAAATATAATTAATTTATAAAGTTTAAACTTATAATGCAATTAACTTATAAATCAATGCACATTCACGCTACTGCATAGTTCACACATTTGTGACTTAAAGCTGTCTCTCCATTTACATCTCAGTTACTCATGTTTCATCTTCTTCCCATTTCCATGTTTCTCACCATATACAAGCCAAGTGCTGCTTACCAAAACTCTAGACTATATACAACTTGGGTCCAAATTCTTTGGAAAAATTAATTACTAAAATTGGTGTGATTTACTGTTTCAATAAAGAAATAATGGATTGGTATTTGAAGTGAAGAAAGCTTTCTTCCCCAGTATTAACTTTCCATAATCCATTTGAATAGCTGATATTTGCAACAGAATGTTTTCTGAAAATACATTGAAACTTGAATATAGTAATTTTGATTAATTTTAATGCAACAAAAAGTTATAATTCCAATAATTTTTCTCTGTTGCCCTCAGAAAGTCCTCCAAGGCTTCCTCATGCAAATAAAATTAAAAACAAAGAGATCCATGTTGTCCTACCAAAAAAAAAAGCTCTAAAACAATAATTAAAGGAAACAGCTTTATACGCTAGTTACCCACTAGAAATATTTTGTTTCTAAACATCAAAATTTTAAGCCCCCCAAAAAGTAAAGAAAATTGCTTATTCACCTGGGAGAAATTCAGTTCTGGGAAACTAGGGTTGTATACCATTTGAATTACTAATGTCAAATATAAATAAAATGTGTATGGTTTAATGAATTATACATTTAAGAATCACAACATTTAATTCAAAAGTTAAATAATTCAAATTAAGCTTATTTCTAAATATTTTACTTAAATATTTAAGCATTTTAAATACTGCTAAATATTTCAATGCCTACCTTTTAGGAAAAAAAAAATCATAATCTGTGATAATAAGTATTTAATGAAGTAAGGTTCTACATTAGGCATAAGATAACTAATAAAGACCTGGTTTCCTTCTGTGAAAAAATTACATCTTATTCAAATAGAATACAACATACTTTCTTCCATCAATTCATGTTTTTACTAATTATCGAGTCAATTTGGTTTTTGTGTGTTTTCTTTGTAATGATTAAGTAAAGTTTAGAGAAGGCATGCAATCTCACTGTGAGAACTTTGCAATGGCCTGGGTAATTTTAACCAAAGGATAGCAAGGTTTTTAAGGGTTATACAGTTTCACTTTTGGACTCATTATCTTGTTGCTTTAGAGTTTATCATTAGGGATCAGAGAAGGGTGGGAGAATGGGAAAGCATATTTTCTCCATTTCTTTACATATACCCTTAGCAAATAACATTTGACATCTGTCCCTGCTTATGTATAAAAAGAGAAAAGACAAAATATGTTGATTCAAAAAGTCTCCCATTTTCACATAAGCTTTCTATAAATATTGCTATTAAAAATTAAATATACATATACTCTAAGTTATTTATATATTTACACCAAGAAACAGGAACTTCCAAAATTTCTACTAAATTTCAATCAAATTATTTATCATACTACAGCAAAATTCCACGTACAGATCATTCCCATTCAACTGAGATTTCCTTGTGAGGTCAATCCTAATAAAATCAAAGGCATAAGTACACAAGTGACATAGATATATGTGTGTGTATATCCCTGTATATGTGTGTATATATACATATACATAGAGCATAACTGAGTTGGTCTATATCCATTCCAATCTTCTACAACATTATTACCACAATATCGTACAGAAGTTTTATAAAACCTTGAAACTTGGCAAAATTAAACTACACTCAATTGAGTTTTCACATAAAGTATGTTTTTTTGCAAGTATAGAATTGGTAGCTCTTCAGAGACAAAATGTTAAATTAATTGTTATATCTTCCTCCAAAGCATTCTGGGTAAGTAACAGTAGTCTAGGAATGTGCAGACTAGAAAGTTACTTCCTAATCTATTAGATCCTTTTACATCAATCCATGTCCAGCATTTGCATTCTTAGACCAAAAACTAATGTTTCCTTATTTTGACATCTAATTTGCTTGTTGCAATTTCCCTAAGTCTGTCTCCATTTTCCCTGGGTTCAAAAGAGTACATTGTTCATTCACTCTTTTGTTACCCTCTACTCCAGGAATGGGGCAAAGAGGATAGTCATGATGAACTGCATATATATATAACCTATAAAAGCTGAACAAAGAAGAAAAAAAGGAGGATAATAATTAAAAGAACACTAGACTTCAACTCAAGAGATCTGAATTCTATCCTACTGTACCACTAATTTGTTGCACAACTTCAAGTCACATTTATTTCTCTAAATCTTACCTATTACAATGCTACTTGGACAAAATACAAAGTATGCGTCTAGATATACCCAGGGTCTACAATATCAGATCTGGCAGAATGTGTTTACAAGTTTCTAATTGTGCCTGCTTCTCCCCTATTCCTCTATTTCCTTTCTTTTATGGTTCTTCATTTTCATTCAGTTTAGTTCTCCAAAATTTCCATTTGGAACTATTCTTTAGGTATTGAATACCTACTCAGTCAATAGGGCTAATTCTACCTAATCTGACAGATGAGAAGTATTTATTCCATTTTCTTGAGCCCCTGCTAGCTACTGACAGACTTAAAACATGCCTGATCTCTGTCTTGCTTCCTCTTCTTAATCTGATTTTCTAAACCACTTATAGTTTTCTAGGATATTAACAAATCTTTCAGTAGCTTAAAACATGGTAAGTTCTTCTTACTGCTCTTATTTCTTTTTATAAATTAAAAGTATTTAACATATTACAGTGTTTTAGTTCTCAGTATTAATCACTTTTTGACAGGACTTGAACAGTGATTTCTTAACAAGACCCTTCATATATCATACTCACATGCTTTGGGAAAGATTCCTGTCCCATAATGTTAATAATTTCAACCAACATTAAAAAATGCAATCTTTCTTCAAATAAGCATGAACGACAATAAATAAAACAATAAAATCAACTATTATTAATAAGTAAATATAAAAGTATATACTATATATCTACCTAGCAACAGAATACATAAAGAGAAAATCATTATCTGGAGATCCTGGAGTCTTGCTATAGTCTCTATATTTCCTCTGAGTGGTATTTTTGATATCTTTCATTATGGATTCCATTTCTTTACTTAAGTTGGTTTCTGACTGTAAAAAAAAATGCAGACATACATATAAAGTTTATGTATATTTATTTTCTCAAGTATTAGTCAAACACTACTTTTTTATCATATGAAAACACTAGGAAATTAAAGTTTAAAAGTCAAAACAGATGTACATTAGCTATCCACTATAAATGTATTTAGTGCACAAAGATAAAACATATCAAGAGACATTTTCTCTTATTTTTAAGTATGTTTTATCCTAATTTTATATTGTGATCCAACCATGAATTAACCACATGAACTATATTCTAAACAAATGTCCTTACACTATTTTAGAACAGTTTCCATGCTTATAAAAAAATTTCATTTATGCTCATTTTTCAATACTAATATGGATGTCTCTTACGTTAAGCATATTTAAGCACATAAAAATTTGTATTTGCAACAGAAAAAAATCACATAGATTCTAAAAGTAGTTTTCAGTTAAGAAAAGGAGATAAATCTTTCTAAGAAGCAATAAACTATGAATTTCTGTTTCAAAAGTCAGATATTCATAGTTTTTATAAATTTACTGCATATACTGGGCGTAGCTGTCACTTCTCTCAGGGACCATATCATAAATCTATAATGAAGGTGAAATATTTAGCAATTTAAATCAAATAAATAAATCCTACTGGATGGGATAAAAAATGGGTTCATATATAGTGAATCTCACAGTTAAACAGACTGACATATGGTGAATGGTTAGATCATATATACAATACAATATTTTATTTCTCTAATACACACACACACAAATGTGTGTGTAAATCTAATTACACATGTGTGTAAATACATCATCTTAATTCTAATATTCCTAATGGATATATGTTTAAATGACTAGACTATTTAATATATTTACATTGCAAGATACATATATATAATGTTTGGCTTTGCTTTTAAATATTTCAACATAACCATATCTAAGCTTATAGGATTTCATGATCTGGAAGTTGTATATTAAAAGTCCAACAATTTAGACTAAAAAAAATAGCCTTTAGTAATAATTTGTTTCTCTTACTCTCACTTTTGTTTTTAATAACCACAAACAGAAGAGGAAAACCTCTAAAAGCAATTTCTACTAAACGTATAAAGGTCCAGAAAAATTTGGAACAAAATGACAGCTAAAAAGCAGAGGTGAGTTAACCAAGATATTTCTGCCTTACACTGATGCTTACTGGGAAAGCTCCCAACCGTCCCTGCAGCTCATCCACTTTCTTTATGAGATCTTGTATGCTTTTGCTACTAGGACGTTGCCAAAGGTTGTTTTCCACATTGCTTCCAGGATAACAAGGAAGAACACTGTTAGCAAACTGCCTACAGAGAGGACACGTGAATTCTCCTCTGTCCACTGAGAAGCCCTGAAGAACCAGATCATTCTGAAAGATGAAATAAACTTACAGATGTATGATGCATACCTTTACAGAAAACAAAATTTACACCACTACATTTTATAGTAAATAAGTGAATCATATAAAAAGACCTCCAATATATGTCATAAAAACATAAAATCATTTAACTGTTGAAGCTTATCAAATTCTTACATCATGGCAATTATGCAACACTTGCCATCATCAATGAACTGCTTAAGTATCCGACCCTTCCCTCAATATGAAACATTCAAATAATGATGCAATCAATCTGAAATGTGGATCAAAGATAAAGAATAACTCAAAATGCAGGTCATATTAAAGTGAATCACCTTACTCTTACCCTGTGCCCCTGTTTTCATCATCTACAAGTGACTACTAAAAAGATTCTCCCAGTGCTCATGTTACTTGATTTAGGACAGACAGCTTTTGAGAGTACTTAAGCCTAGAAAATGTAATGTGTCTTCTAAGGTGTCTAACTACTAAACACAGCTGACTGGACTTGACGCAGTAGGTTTGTGTAGGTTTAATGGATAGGGGAAATATTTAGTTAGCGTACTCAGGTATAAGGGTGAAAGGAGGGGAACTAATTTAACACCCTTTCTTCAGATGTTTCTGATAGGAAAAGGAGGAAAAAACAGAATTTCTGAAACAGAGACACATAAATCACAAATGCCTAGGAGGAAACTCTTTCTCGTGAGAGACTGCAACACATGCTACCTAACCAGGACTTAAGACGAACCCAGGCTGCTACATTCATTCCTTCCTTTTGCCTGCCACCACCCACATCTATTCTGCTTTTTCAGGCCACTGCTATTGTGTAGTCCTAACCACTGCATTACTCTTTTTCCCAGCCTCTCTCTTATTTTGCCACTAACCTAATCCTTTATCTCAAAATATGTTTTTAATGTACTAATATACATATATAAATGCTACAGCAAGATCGTTATTACTAACAAGACAAAAATAATGAGAAAAAAGGAGATAAAGAATAAAAAAATATTTTATTTGCCTGTGGTTGGTTACAAAGGTGGTTAATGACACTGTCAGGATGAACTTAGGTTTCCCAACTCTTTAATGCAGTGTTCATTAAATCTTTCTCCAACATCCTATGAAGCACTCTCTCACCCAATACCAAAGCTGTTTTTCCAAACCACCTCCTCACTTGTCAAGTCCTTTCACCTAAACCAGCTTTGCCCCTTTTACTCTAGGAACATAAAGCTACACCTCCTACTTCAGAAAGAAGAGAGTCACCATAGCTCCTTCAGCTTCCTGCCCTCTCCCATGCCAATATCTAATCAATAAATTCCATCAGTCCTTCCATTCACTTTCTTTCCTCTCCTCCCTTTGCTAATATCTCCTAACTAGTCTCCCAAAAAAACACCACCAGTATGATCTACCTAATGTGATTAAAACCTTTCAATGGTCTCCACCACCTCTTAATTCCATTCTCTCTTAGGTTTCACATGCAATCTCTCACGAAGCCCAGAAATCTTTCTCTAAATATATTTCAAATCTCTAACCTCTTCTCCATCTCCACTGTCATGACTAAAGCCCAAGCCACCATTATCTCTTACTTTCTAAATAATATATACTATCACCATATTCTTTCTTACTCTCCTGCAATCCCACAACAATCCCCTGAAATCTACACAACTGCCACAATGACCTTTCTGACTATGTCATCTCTCTGCTTAAGAGGCTTTAAGTCTCTCTGTAAGGAATCTGTCTAAAGTCTAAATTCCTTACATGGGCCACAAGACCCTTTACAATATAGCCCCCAATTACTTCTCCACTCTTTTTTCTTATCACTCAAGCACCTTATTTTATCAAATGTTCTGGCACTTGGCAGATGCTCCAATAAGAGCTTGTGTGTACCTCATAACACTTAGCAAATATACAGCAACTGTTTATTTCTGTCTCACACAATGCATATTAAATTCCTTGATGGAAGGAGCTGTGTCTTATTCACTGTTGTATACCCAATGTCTACCACAGTACGTGGAACACTGTAGGCACTGAACAAATATTCATTGGGTGAACAATTGAATACAGAGGTATGAAAAATGCATAATGTGCTTAAGGAACTATTAATTAGTTTATTAATGCTGAATTGTTGGAAGATAAAGCTAAAGTAACAGGCAAGCCCAGATCACGGAGTGCCTTGAATGCCATTCAGATAAGAGTGAACTTCATCCCATCAGGAAGAAATCAGTAAAGAATTCTAAGCCAACAACATATCAGGTTTACATTTTAGAAAGATCAATGTAATGAATACATTAGACTTGGAATAAGGAAACTGAAAAGAAAGCAGTTGCAATAATCAAGATGAAAGATGAATGCATACACAAAAAGGCAGAAGTGGGAATAAATGAGGGCAGAATGTAGTTAAGTGAGATTTAGGAAAACAGAGTCAACAGAATTTGGTAAGAGACTGAACGTGAGAGATAAGGAATAGGAAGAGAAAAAGAAAAATCCTCTGCTTCTGAGTTAGGAATCTGGAATAGAGTAGGCCATGCTGTTAAAGAGTTGAGCTGAAAGAAAGAGAAAGACTGCAGCTACACGGGAATGCAAGATCAAGGGAAGGAATTTTGAATGCCAGAGATGAGTATCATTATGAATTGAAATGAAGGGACAGAATGGACAGAAAAACTGAAGACACAGAAGAAAAAGATGTTACTTACTGATAGATCAAGGCCCCTGAGGTGATGGGGAGAAAACTAGAGCATAAAAAGAAAAATTATTCTTGAACAGAAGAAGGAATATTACCTCAAAAGTAGAAAAGAAAGGACTGGTTAGAATGTAGAGTCATTTATTGGGGAAGAGAAAAGCAATATAGGAAGCTAAGATAGTATGTAACAGACAGACATTGTTTTCTTGGTGTTAGGAAAAGACAGAATCTGATAAGAACAAAGGTACCTCAGGGTTTAGGCAAATAGTCTGAGATACAGGAGGCAAGGGTTTGAAATAGCTGCTGAGGAGACTAGAGAAGAAACGGACCAAAGACAGGTAACTTGCTAGGTCTGAAATAAAAGGAGGTGGATTAAATGACTGGCATTGAGAGCAGAATGGGCACCGTACAAGAAAATGAGACTAGAAAAGAGCTAACATACTAGGAAAATGCAAGTGGGCTAAATGACTAGAGATCTTGAGGTCAGAAGCAAAACACAGTAAAACTTTAATAAGAGTAAAAATAAGAGACTTAAAGAATAATCATACAATAAAATAAGATGGTAGAATTTTAAAGCTTAATTTTTCAGAGCTAGAGTAGCAAAGTCTAAAATTACAGCCGTGGAAGTCAGTTGCTAGTGTGAAGTAAAAAAATGAAATCCCTAAAGTTGAAGAGGTCAAGGAACTGTGAGGCTCAATAGTTCAAGTGGCAATCAAAATCACCCAAGATGAATTAGGATGTATACTGCTGTCAAAATATTTAATACCTGGAAAGACACATACACCTTTAAAATATTTCAATCAACTTACCCGTAATGATCCCATGTAAGATTTATGACAATCTGTATGTAATGTGTGGCCACAGGTTTGTACATAAACACCTCCTTCCGAGCCAGTTGATAATGCCAAGAGACAAGAACTCTTAAAAGAAAAAAAAAAGATAAAATACAATTAATTTTAAAGAAATCTAAACACATCTAAACAAATTCACACAAACCTCCAAATGATTTCATATTGTTATACTAATGTGAACTTTGAACTTAAAAGTTTATTGCTTTCATCTTCTCTTTCTCTTATATTTTCAACTTCTCCTTCTCTGCTAATCCCTTCCTTTCAACCTATAAACAGGCTAAGACTTTTCCTCCTAGAGTAATTTTCTTTGAATTTTCACTTGGCCTCTGTCAAACAGCATTTGAGCCTGAATTTGAGTTCAGGCAATAGTAGGCACAAGGTCGAACATGAGTGACAGCATATGATGAAAGATTTGAGAGCCATCAAAACTGAGTAAACTTTTAAATTTTATTTCTGTGTTGGAAAGAAATGTATACATTATAATGTAAGATGACCAAATAATCTTTAAACAAATAGTAAACAAAGTTCCAGTATTAGATCAAGACTCTTCATGAACATTTTAAAGCTAAAAATATTACACAGTGTAAAATGCCTTCCCAGTCAATTCAAAGATGTGCAACAGCACAAATCAAATACTCGCAGCAGGTGAGCTAGCTTATTCTATTACAAATCAGAAAAACAGCAGGAGGCCTGATCATCTCTCTTTCATGTTTTGGAGCAGATGTTGGTATTACGATCATTTTAGAATGGTTGGTAGTCTGCTAATAAACAAGCTGCTCTCTTAGGCAATGTATTACAAAAATGTAATTAATCTTTCTTTTTAATAAAAGCAATTAGCTTTTAAAACTGAAAATCGTATGTCATTTGTCTGTGTAACTATTAGATGTCTTATTTTAATCTGCTAGATTCAAAAAAAGCAGGAAATCATTTACTAATATAAGACCTATATTTTAGGAAGACTTCAACCATGTGCCCACCACTAATGCTAAGTGTTTAACATTGAATTGTCACCGCCTCAATATTTATTAAAACCTCATACAGTAAGTGGTCTTATCCCTTTAGGGATAAGGGAATAAAGAGTTGACCAGGATCACTCAGTTATAAGTGATAGAACAAAGTTCAACCCCAAGTCTATCTGACTCCAAAGCTCAGGTTTCCTCCCTACTGTGTCATCTCCCTCATGTAGAATACTTCCAGTTCTACTAGTAAATGTACTATCCTATATGACAAATTCTACATGTCAACTCTATAAAATGCACCCATTTGATAGAGAGTAGAATGTACACAGCTTCATTCTATAATCAGTATCAGTGTCCACTGATAGTAACTATTCTACTCTATACAGTCTATCTGGCTACAGAACTGAAATCCAGTAAGCATCTACAATACACACAGCAAGCGATGGCCTCTAAGGGGGGCCACTATAAAACCAATAGAAGACGTGGCCCTAAACCTCCAGAGGTATACAGTCCAGGGAGCAAACCATTTATAAATAAAATAACCATTATGAAAGTACACAAAGGCATTAATGTAGAAGTAAAATCTCAAATCACTAACAGAAACAAAACAGAGATTCAGTCCAGTTCAGGTATCAGTTTAGAGTTTTTTACAAAAAAAGATCTTTTTCCTAGAAATAAACCACTATTCCGACTGCAAGAGATATCTTACTTTTTCTCTCCTTTATTAGATCTCCATTTCCTTCAAAATTATTTTGCTCTTAGGTCTGAGTTATATTTCAATTGAATAAGTTATTTTTATTTTCTATTTGGCTTTAGGATTCACCTTTACTCATGTACTCTAAGTGATTCAAAATGATGAAATTAAAACCAGGATTACATCAAGAAACTAAAATCTAAATGAGAAGGTAGTAAATTTCAGCAAAAGCAGACCTTAGCACAATTTCATTGTTTTCTTCAAAATGAAGATATTTATCAGTCTCTTATTAATAATGTAATATGCTGCAAAAAATTCAAATAAAGAAAATGTGTGAAAGTGTGTGTCTGTGTGTACATACATATACGTATGCATGTACATACACACACAGATTTCTTTTTCCAAATAATGACAATTTTATTTTAAAGCCTCTGAAAGTACATAGAAGCAAGCACTGTCGTCCTTACCTAACTCAAACTGCTTACTAAGGCCTAACTTGAGCCCTGTCTTAGATGGCTAGCTTTGAAAATTAAAAACACCATTTTACATTTATATTGGCCTTTATTACCTGTAAAGTGACCTCAAGAAATTTCTAACCTGTTGGGTTACTTCATGAAAGACCATTATGAGCCCTATTTTACAGATGAGGAAATTGAGTCTTAGAGTTTTGGCCAAGGTCACAATGCTAAGAGATGGCAGAATCAGAACCAAATTCCAGTTTTCCTGGTCTGGAACTCTTCCTACTCTACACAACACCTCCCCAGCTAGAGCCACCATCTCCTCCATAATCCACTGGAAACCTTCTCCTTAGTCCAGACCATTGAACCACAACTACTCTGACTCTCAACATCATGAGATCAGTTACTGTTTATTCTAATTAAGTATTCTGTCTGCCACCTCTCCTACCAATTGCTTCCACTTAATTTCATTGTGGGCAAGAAATAATTATATTTGGAAATCTACCAAGATAATAATCTCATATAGACAACTAAAAATAGTGTTTCACTTAATATTTTAAGAATTTTAAGTTATTATCAGATGTTTACTTAATTCAAAACACAGCGAGCCAAACAACAACAGGTAAAAGGAATTCCCATTTGATAATTCACTCCGGAAATATAAAAAATGGTATCAAAATTTTACAAAGATGTTAACAATGCTGCTAAATAAACAAGGTTGATCTAAGACTTATGACACCTGAGTGCTAGAGTCCCTACGTGCAAAGAGCCAGGAAAAAATCTCCCAGGTTCACAAAGAGAAACCATAGGAGCCATGAATTAAATCTGCCCCTGCTTTACATTTAAAAAACATCACAACGAGATTTTCTTGTATATCTTTACATGAAAAGTAAAAGGAGACAAAAATCTTCATAAAACATTCATGCCATATCTAAAAGCTTTTATAAAGTTAAGACTTATCATTCCATTGAACTGAATTTGTATATCTCACAATAAACAACATTTAAAACAAAGGTACAACACTTAAAACCTCAAATTTTTGTTTACTGATTTCCATTTCTTTATATCCACATATTAATTTTTTTCTAATAAACTTACAGATTCCAAGTCAGAAAGACATTTAACTTAAAGTAAAAAAAAAAAAAAAAAAAAAAAAAAACAACAACTCTGGAGGGAAATAACCATCAATTTTGCAGACAAAAATACTATTTGATACAGAAGGGTACTTACATCCTTAAAATAACGCTGTAATAATGAAAGCCTCACATCATGAACTGCTGCACATGTATCCCAAGGGTAAATCTGCTCCTCTTCAGTAATAGGCAACTTTTTTGGCTCAATGTTGTCATGGCACTGCCCCCAAACTATATCAACAACAGAGATAAGATAAGATAACAACAGAGATTAAAAAATCAACATATAGACTTTACTCAAAGAAAAGCTGAGTTATTTACCACAAGAGACACTAATTTATCCACTATTAGATTATTTTTAAAGATCTAAAAAAAGTGGTATTCTTGTTTTCTTCTACAGAGTATATAAAGTTTTAAATATGACAATATTTATTTTTTAAAATAATACTAAAATATGAGTATGAACTCTGGATAGTTTCCAAAATCTGTCCAATGAAAACAGCTAGAAGTTATGACTCTCTAGTATCAATAAACTTCATTTCTAAATATACCATGTTTTACTAAAAGGAAATAGATATCATTGGAAGAAAAGCTGAGTTCAGGGTTGGGGAAAAGTACAAGATGAGCCTGGGATTGTGTGTAATAAAGTGCAAGGAGATATTTACAAAACACTGATGAGGCAAGTCACGAGGACCTAAAGGAGTTCTGACTAGTCAAATTTGATAAAATTTGAGAATCAAAAAGAATCATGACAGTAACAGAAAATACATTCATTGATTCAGGTAACGAACATCAAGTAAAAGAGTAAAAGTGTAAATTGTTAGACTCTCTATGTATCATCCTATAGATTACCCACCACCTTAACCAAGTGTTAGCATCACCAATAAGAAGACAAACTATAACTATGTGCCTCCTGATGTAATGCAATGGGAAGGAATATCATCTATAATAATGCCATTGCCAAAAATGTTTCACTTGAATCTAATAATAGGGAAATAATCACATATATCCATAAATGAGACAGTCTACAGAATAACCAACTTGGACTCTTCAAAATTTTTAAAAGGGCCTGGAGAAACTGTTCCAGATTAAAGGAGATTAGCAAGAAAAAATTAAATGATCTCAGCTTGGCTCTTAGATCAAGAAAAATATATATCTGTTATAAAAAATATTGGGACAATTGGAAGAACTTTAACATAGACTATTTGATTTTATTAATATTAAATTTCTTACGTATGATAATGGCACTAAAGTTACATAAAAGAATATCTTTGTTCCTAGGAATACAGGGATAAAATGTCATGATGTCTGCCATTTTCTTCTGAAAAGTGTGTGTGTGTGTGTGTGTGTGTAGATAAGTAAGGGAAAGAAAAACAAACACAGCAATATGTTAACAACTGGTGAATATAGGTGAAGGGTATTCAACTTTTCTGTAGATATAAAAATGAAAAGTTGGTAAAAGAGGTATTTTTATAATTGTAAAACATCAAAGCACAAAAAAAAGGGATGAGAATATAAGCATACAGTGCCATCCATTACTCTGATGCTCAATAAGCATGGGAAGAAACATTCTTAGGGCAGGAAATATCAAGCACACCATTGTCGGCCCCAAGTTTTGGAGCGATTTATAGCTGCAACAGCAGAAAGATCAGACAAAAGAAGGTAGATGCTAGCACCTAAAATGTAATTAGCCACAATGTACACCGTACTCTTAATAGCCATGATGCACTCCTAATAATGTACTCTTAATAATTAGCTACAGTGTACTCTTAATACACTGCAGGATTTGGTTTGCTAGGATTTTGTTGAGGATTTGTACATTTGTATTCATAAGGGATACTCATCTATAATGTTAGCCTCATGAATGAGTTAAGAATTGTTCCCTCCTCTTTTGGGGGGGATGGGGGGGATGGGACAAGTTTGAGAAGGATTAGTGCTAATTCTTTATGTTTGGAAGAATCACCAATGAAGCTATCTGGTCCTGGGCTCTTATTTATTGAGAAATTTTTGGTTACGGATTCAATCTCTTTACCTGTTTAAGGTCTGTTTAAATTTCCTATTTCTTCTTGAGTCAGTTTTGGTAGCTTCTGTGTTACTAGGAATTTATCAACTTCATCTAGAACATCAAATTTATTGACATAAAATTGTTCATAATATTCTCTTATAGTCTATCTTTATTTCTGTAAAGTTTGCAGTAGTATCTTCAATTTCACATCTGATTTTAGTTATTTGTGTGTTCTCCCTGTTATTCTTGGTCAGTCTAGCTAAAATGTCAATTTTGATGAAATTTTCAAGGAACCAACTTTTCTGAGTCTATTATTTCTCTATTCTCTTTCATTTGTCTCTGCTCTAATCTTTATTTCTTTCCATCTGCTAGCTTTCTGGCTAGCTTGCTCTTCTTTTCCTAGTTCCTTAAAGTGTAAAGATAGGTTACTGATTTGGAATTTTCTTTTTTAATGCAACTATTTATAGCTATAAATTTCCTTGTGTGAACTGTTTTCACTGCATCTCATAGGTTTTGGTATGTTGTGTATTTATGTTTTTGCTTTCATTTATCTCAAACTATCTTCTAATTTCACTTGTAATTTCTTCTTTATTAACCCACTGGTTGTTTAAAAATGTGTTATTTAATTTCCATGTTTGTGAACTTCCTAATTTTCCTTCCAGTACTGATTTCTAATTTCATTTCATTGTGGTCAGAGGATATACTTTAAATTATTTCAATCTTATTAAATGCATTGCGACTTGTTCTGTGGCCTAATATATTGTCTATCTTGGAGACTGTTCAATGTACAACTGAGAAAATGTATATTCTACTGTTGTTGGATAGAGTGTTCTATATAAGTTTGTTAGGTCTAGTCATTTAATGGTTTTGCTCAAGTGTTGTATTTCTTTCTTTGATCTTCTGTCTAGTTGTTCTTTCTATTATTGAAAGTAGGGAACTGCAGTCTCCAACTATTATTGTAAAACTATTTCTCCCTCCAATTCTGACAATTTTTGCTTCATATATTTTGAGTCTCTGCTGTTTGATGTGTATGTATATATAACTGTTGTATCTTCTTGATGGATTGACTCACTTATCAATATGATAAAGAGCCTTTTTGTCTCTTGTAACAATTTTTGACTTAAAATCTATTGTCTGATATTAGCATGGCCACCCCACCTCTCTTTTGGTTCTATTTGCATGGACTATCTTTTCTCATCAACCTATTTATCTTTGGATCTATAATAGCTCCTAAAGACAGTATATTCATGTGTTTTTTTTTTTAACACATTCTGTCACTGTCTGCCTTTTAATTGGAGAGGTCAATGCATTTACATTTCATTAATTACTGATTAAAGAGAACTTAATTCTGCCATTTTGCTATTTATTTTCTTTATGTTCCTCAATTTGTCCATTATTACCTTCTTTTGTGATTAAGCTGAATACTATAGTGTACCACATTGATTCTCTTCTCATTTCTTTTCTGTTCTTTTTCAGTTTTGTTTTTTTTTACTTTAATTCTTTCTAAGAATCAAGTTTGAATTAATATCAACTTAGCTTCAATAATATACAAAAACTCTGCTCCTATACAGCTCCATTTTCCTTCTCTGCCTGCTATGTTTTTATCTGAATGCTTGAATTTTTTTTTTTTTACAAATAAGAACACTGACATTTGGTTTAAAAAAACTCGATCTGCAGTTCTTTCCAGATTCCGTTCCTTCTTATTACAGATGCTTTTTAAAGTGTTCTAAAGATAAAAACACTGACTTTAACTGTGAACTTTCTTAAGTTTTGCAAAGATTGTGGGAACTAATAGAATGGAAAAAATTGTATTATAATGTTGTATTCTTCTCCTCTGGAGAACTGAAATTCCCAAAGTCAGTAATATATACAGCAGGCATTCTGCACAACAGTGAGACAGCATGTAAATCAATACTTTCTGAATGTCACAGAACTACTAAAAAGGACCTTAATTTAAGTGGTGTTTTGAAGGATTCCTAATCAAAAGTCTATAATTCAGCACAAATCAAATGTAAGACTAAGGGAAGAAAGCATGACACTTTTCTTTGATGCATGGTTTCAAGAACAAGCCAATAAAGAGTCAATAGATTAAAAAAAAAAAAAAAAGGTTTAGAGCAATAAAGACACCCAGCACCAGCACTGCGGTCTTTAAATTCCATTTTCCACTAAAAAAGAACTAGAGCTTCTTAGAGAAATGGCTGATTTCAGGGCAAGAAATGCAGAAAATGAATATAGTATAACTTGCCATGCCAGAAAATATAAAGCCCCAAGTCTACAAGGTTTGTGTTGCTAAGACTCAGGAGGTAATCTCAAGAAGCCCCCACTGAAGAAAGATGGAAGAAGAGCATCAACAGGAAATTAACTGTGACAGAGTTCATAATTACATAAAAGGTACTAATTAACTATTTTTAGAAAAAGAAACACTACTACTCCAAAATTTTAAGCACCAGTAAATAAAAGGAAATAATAGTGTTTATACTGTCTTCCAAGGTGCAACTGACTTTGCGTAGTATTCACTCTTTGGCTTATAAGCACTTCAAGAAGAAATATGTTAAGTTAGAGTTGCCAGAATCTTTTTGTGACAACACCTCTGCTGAATGGAGAACAAGAGATAGAAAGGTAATCGTGTGCCTTCATATATCTGACTTTCTCTGCATCTCTATGAATAGTTCTCCTGTGAAGTCGACGGTCTTATACGCAGGTTTGAGACCACCCCTTTTTCTTACTAACCTTTTTGCTGATGTTTGAGAAATGATTGTGAAGCACTTATAAAATATGCTGTATCTTCTATTTTTCAGAAATCTAAATGCCAGCCTAAGTTCGCTTTAGCAATTAAAAAGTAGAGAACTTTTGAGAGGAATTATTCTAGGATTCTTGAGAAGAGCTGTTTTAGGACTCCTAGCCCAGTATGGTAATTGGTATCCTTCTGCCCCCTTTATAAATTCATTCTTTCTTGAACTGGTACTATTCCTTTTCCCCCACTGCAGTAAGAATCATATATAGGGATGTAAAGAACCATAAGAAGGACTATAAGCAAATTTAAATAAATATAGATTTTTCCCCTATAAATACAGATTTTTAAACCCTAAAATAATCATAAAAATCTAATTCAAGAATAAATGTGAAGAATAATACTATATAACCAAGTAGAATATATTCCAGGAATTTAAATGTGGTTACTATTTTGAAAGTCAAAAATAGAATATTTTTTAACAATATATCAAAAAAGAAAAAGGATATTATCATCTTAGTATATATTGAAAAGTTACTTGATAAAATTAATTTTTCATTCCTGACTTTAGTAAGCCAAAAGAGAAAATACTTCTTATCATAATAAAGAATATCTAGATGGAAAATGCTTAGTAAAAAAAAAAGGTAGAATAATTTCTATTACATCAGAATTATATAAAGGTACCTATAAAACTTGTAGTTTTAGCATTGCCCTTGAAGTTCTAGCCAGTACAATAATATAAGAAAAAATAATGCAAATATGGGAAAACACATAAACTTTATCATTATCTATACTCAATATAACTGTCCACCCGTAAAACCCATAAAAATCAACTGAAAAAATAATTTAAGGAATTAAGAGAGTTTGATAATGTAAAAAACTCAATTACTATAAATCTCGACACCAGCATTAGCTATTTAAAAGATATGGGGAGGAGGGTGGGATGCATTTATAATAGCAGTGAAAAAAATCAGAAATTCCTAATAATACACCTAGAAATTTATAGAACCTTTCTGCAAATGTATTTCCTAGCTAGGATGATTAATTGAGCACTTACATTTATCTCTCCTATTTCCTGAGACACCAGTAAAATGAGAGTAAATGAATGTTTTTAAAGGTATAAATCCACGAAAATAAATGGGAGAAGATTCATCGATATACCAGAGATTTATATACATTTTTGGAAAATGGAAAATGAATGAAGGATTAGTAATATTAAACAGGATAGAGAAAGCCACCACATAGAAAGCACTGAGAAAGGTATTCAAACAAAAAGAGATTGATGTCATAGAACTTTGTAAAGGTTTGGGAATTAGACACAATGTGAACCATGAAGAGTGGTGATATGGGGTAGAACTGAAAATAGAGTGGTGATATGGGGTAGAACTGAAAATAGTATGAGAGGGATATTTGAAGCAAGAATTGAAAAACCCAATTCTGCTGCTGCAGTACCAAATGTGGAATATTAGTCCCTGGCAAAAGACAGGTATTGAATTCTCTGGAGAGATTCAGTAGAGAAGAGAAGACTCAGGAATATCAGATACTTTGGAAGATGAGATGAGTCAAGTAGCACTGAAAATGGGATGAAGTCAAATCTACAAATGGAAAGGTCAGCCTCCTTCCCTGTCCTAGAAGTAGACCACGTCTCCCTCCCAAACAGAATGCTGGAAGAGTCGTCTCTGAAGAAGCTTAATAGTCTCCAAATACTGACATGAAGTGGTACACCCACTTTGGAAAACAGTCTGGCAGTTCCTTGAAAGTTTAGACATAGAGTTTATAATCCCACCCCTAGGTATCTACCAGAAGGAAATGAAAACATATGTCTCTGCTAAAAACGTGTACATGACTGTTCACAGCAGCACTATTCACAGTAGCCAAAAGATAGAAACAACCCAGTGTCTATCATGTGATGAATTAATAAATAAAATGCTTTAAATAAGTGTACTTTTCTGTATGTATGTTTTACTTCAATAAAATAGTTTAAAGTTTATAAAGAAGTAGTCTTTATAAACATTGAATAAACATTGAATGCTGCAGAGACATTACATAAAACAGGGACTACAAAATGTCCATTGGATTTAGCATCATGAGGGGCATTAGTGAATGTAGTGATTTCAATTTTAGTGAAGTAGTAGGAGATGAAAGCCAGATTGAAAAAAAAAAAAGAGAGAGAGAGAGAAATTGTTTGATTAAGGAAAGGAAAGAACTTCTTAAGGGCTCTTAGTTATCTAGCAAACAGGAAAAGATTGAAAATTCCAGAGTGGACAGTCAATACTGAAAGGTTCCTATGAAGCACAAATGGAGTGATCAGCCTTGTCTAAGAGAAGGATCACTTCCTTCAACATGAAAGGAGGAAATGATGGGTGCTGAAAGACTTGTAGACATGACAAAGTGAAGACAATTTCTCTTTAATGACCTCCTTTCTCTGAAGTGGGAAGCAAGGCTATCTGTTTAGGATAAATTGTGAGAAGGGCAAATGAGGACAACAGGAGAGCTGATTAGAGAAATCCAGTAGCTCTGTCGGAAGATGTTCAGCTCCCACTTAAGTTTAGTGACTAGGAATCTATATTACACCTGCTTTTTGTTTGTTTTCTTGTTTCTTTGATTTTGGCCTATTTACAGTAAGTGTCCCAATTATAATTCACGGAAAAGGTAGACATTTGGATTTCTGCAGTATTGTGATTTTGCCAGATTTAGAGGAGGGGACAAAAAGACAGAGAATGTGTTTTTAAGAGTATTGTTAAAAGAATTTCATGGACCATGAAATTCAAATTTAATAAGAGGTAAAGGGTTAGGAAGAAAGTATGCCATTAATGGTCCCACCTGGACAGAGATTTTAGCTGTTTTGCTCACCACATTATTCCCAGTTCTTAGAACAGTGATTGTTTGAATTAATGATCTGTTGAGACCAATAGGCAGAGATAGTGGGAATAGTTGAAAAAACAAGCCTTAGGGTAAGATGTAGGCATGAGGAAATAGTGGGTTATTTGAACTACTGAATTCAGAAGAGATGCTATTTTAATTGGCCACAAGTTCCAGGATATAAAGAGAAAGGCTTGCTGAGAAAGTCTTGACCTGAGAGATGAAAGAACCAAGTCAGAGTGTTGGTTGGCTTTCACTCCTATAATGTTGACATGAGCAGGGATGGTGGTAACAGCTGAATTGAAGGAGAAGACCAAATCAAGGGTTAACATCATCAGTGATTCAGAGTGAATGTGTAAATGGATTATTTAGATAGAGAGGTTGAGGATGGTAGAGCAGATGACAAGATCTTCAGAGCAACAATAGTTTAAAGAGAGACTGGGAGAATGATAATCAAAAAGCAAAAAATGGAAGCAATGATGATCCCAGTTACTACCCCTTGACCCTGACATGCGTAAGGTATGTTGACTATAAACAGTTCTCCCTGAGAAGGATGTAGGGGAAGCACTGACCTTAGGAAAGAGCCAGGTTAAAAAAGGAAATGTAAGAAGTACTCTAAGAAAAGTACAAAAACTACAGCTAAATATATCATAAAGCAAAAGCTCCAGAAGCACTGGGGACATGGGAAGAGTCAGGGGGTGGGGGAAGACAGTAATACTATATAACATAATAGGGATAGTAATACTTTGCTAATTTATGACAGAGTCAAGTGGAGAATACCCTTTGGGCATTGACTGATTGGAAAAAAAAGAATGAGAGACATAGCTGATTTAGTCTCAAAAGACCTTGGACCTAACCTAAGTGTTCTTCAATAGGGGATTGGTCAAATAAGTTAGAGTGCATCCAGGAGACAAAGTAATCCAAAATCATTAAAAATAATGTTATAAAAATTGATATGGAAAAAATATTCCCAATATATTAATTGAAAAATTAATTTGCATAGTCCATGTGTATATTGTCTTTTTCATAAGAGAACAAGAAGTATGGATGAGCAATGCTTTCATAATGTTTGAAATATATTGTAATTTTTTAAAAGATCCAAAGATCAAAAAAGCTGCCTGTGGAGGAAGGAGCTAAAACTTAAGCCATGGGACCAGTCATTTTCTTCAACAAATATTTAGTGCCTACCTTGTGTCAGATACCATTCTTGGCACTGGAGATATTAGCATAGACTAAGTAATGACCCTACTTTCATAACTATTGAAAGACAAAAGCAAAAAAGTAAGACCTGAGAGAAGAGCAGGGGATTCAACCCATGCACTGGCCCAGAGGTAGGAATCGAGTGTAACAGCAGGGGTTAGGTCTGAGCTGTTGGGTTGATGGAGAGGAGTGGAATTGGGGGGGGGGATAAATAAGAGTTCTGTTTTGGGTAGTTTGATGCTTGTCACACATCCAAGTGGACATATCAGACAACAGTTGGGTGTAAGAGTCTGGAACTCTAGAGCAAGGTTGACGTTGGAGCTATACATTTAGGAGTCATTGATAAATGATGTTATTAAAAGTCGAGAGGATGAATGGAATCATCTAAGACTTGAGGGTCAAGGATTAAGCCTTGGGTCATTCCATCATTTAAAAGGTAAGAGAAGATGAGGTTAATCGGAAGAGGTCTACTGAAATCACCAAGGATGAAAACAAGAGTGGGAGGGGGAAGCTCCTGCATCATGTTTAGATCTTCAAGTGCAGCTGATGGAATGGACCATGAAATCAATTCATTTCCCAGCCTTGTGCCAATATTCTCAGACAGCATGTCAGACTGTCCCTTTCTTGAGTTGATGGCACTGAGCCAAGTCAGGCCTTCAGAGGCTACATCCTCCCCTGGATGTCTAAGTTTCTTGCTAGCTCAGAGGCAGACAAAACTGGGAAGAGAGCTCTGGGAGGACAGAATTAATGCTAGTACAACCAAGTTCAAGTTGAGTCCTGGATGGGACTGGCAGAAAAGACCAAATAAGCCTTCTGCTTATCATCGCTCCATAATGAAGCTGTTAAAGTCAACCTGTGTGCCTAGGTAACTCGGGAGTACTGGCTCTGTGCAGTGCAGAGACAAGAAAGGCCAACATAGTTTATGCCTCTGGCTAAAATATAGTCTGAGTCTTTCAAGGGATGGTATTTTATGAATTTAAATAAGTTGTATAGTCCTTTAAATTATTTGAATACTAAATATCCCCATCAGGGTCAGGCCAAGTTAATCAACTTTATAGCCTTCTGTCACATGTCACCTCAGCAGACTAAGGCCCACTGCTCACAGAGCACAATTTGATAAACACACTGCTCTTTGCTGGTGTTTAGTACAAAATGCCATGGGAATTCATTTTTTATTTTGCGTGATTGCATATATACTTCTTCTGTAAAATTGGGTGAGTTCTCAAGCTTTAGTTTTTAAAATAATCTTTGCTATTTTGTTGCTTTTCATCTGCCAAATTATTTGATCTTTCCTTATAGCAAAAGAACTGTTAAAACATTTATTGAACAAAATTAGCTATGAGGTACCACTGAAATCTGAGTCCCTGCCTACCACACACTTTCTGATTTTTCTGCCACAGTGTAATCCATGATTGAAGGTGACTTCAAGAGAAATAGAGATTTTTATGATAATAGTAGAAACATGAAGATAAGCATTTGTACTTTAGGGTAGATTAAATTGTTGGTGAAAAGTTAGACCAGTTGAATAGGAGTATGGGTATGTTAATGCTGAGTTACAACTAATCATACTATATTTTTAAAATAAAATGTAGTTGGAAACAGCAACCATTTTCTTCTTTTACTTTTATGCTAGTTACACATCTTATTTATCTTGATGGAAAGATTAAAGATATACTAGTCTAGGAAGTCAAGGGGCCTGGGTTAAAAACCACTTTGCTCTGCCACTCAGTTGTTGTGTGACTCCCAGCAGTTCACTTCTAGCTCTCTGGGCCTCAGTTTCTTCATTGGTAAAATAAGAGAATTATCCAAAATTCTGTCTAAGACCCATTCTTCAGTGGATGTGGGCATTACTGGTGTTCACCAGTATCCAGTTCTCCTCTCTTCTGGAGCATGACTGGTTCTGGCCAGTCAGATGTAAGGAGATGTGTTATGTTGCATCCATGCTGTGGAAAACCTTTGTACAGTTCTTCAGTCTGTCTTCCCTGCCAAAACAACAAGAAGCTCACAGGTTCCAGGAGATGCTGTCTTAAGACAGTAGAGCTGCAATCTGCCAAGACCTACTTTGAGCACATGGCATAAGTATGAGAGATCTTTGAGTTGTGTTAAGCCATTGGAAAAAATTTTTAATTGAAGTATAGTCAATTTATAATGTGTCAATTTCTGGTGTACAGCATAGTGTTTCATTCATACATGTATCTACATAAATTTGTTTTCATATTGTTTTTCATTATAAATTACTACAAGACATTGACTATACTTCCCTATGCTATACAGAAGAAACTTGTTGTTTATCTATTTTGTATATACTAGTTAATATTTGCAAACCTTAAACTTCCAGTCTACCCCTTCCCACCTCCTTCCCCTGCCCCTAGTAACCATAAGATTGTTTATTATGTCTGTGAGTCTGTTTCTGTTTTGTAGATAAGTTCACTAGAGTAAGCCATTGGAATTTTGAGGTGAATTTGTTACTGCTGCATAACCTAACTTATCCTGACTAATACAGACATCTAAATTTCTGTGGTGCTGTGAGTCACTCTTTCCATATTATAAAGATATTTTTACTATACTGTATGTGAATGAAAGTACTATAAAGAAGTCTGAAGCCAACATTATTTCAAATTATCTAATAAGTTGGTATCTATCAAATCAGTCTTTAAGCACAAAGTCTTATTGTTACTCTGGATTTCAACTTACATCACTGAAAGACTGATTTCCGACATACTGTCTGACCCCCAGTTATTCTGGTTCTGCTTTTCAGTAGAGAGGAAGGCTGGTTTAATGTCTTCATTTAGAATACCTCTCCCCATGTTGTATAGAGCAAAATCTTGAAATTGTATAGAAAAATATAAGCTTTCTACGCTTTCCATTGTTTCTTTATTTTTTTTTTTTAATTTAATGGTCTACATGAAGAGATGAGCATTACAAGATTGCTACATGCTCCCAGGAAAGTTCAAACAAAGCCTATTCCTTCTGTCTTACTTATAAACGAACTTTCTCAGAAGCAGTTACCCAATGCACTGGCTTACCCTTTAAACAAAGATGTTGCGGTTGAACACAGAAACCATTGTTTTGAATGACAGAGACAACTGTATTGGAATATTGGCTTGGTGCTGTGAGAATAAAAACTGCAAAAAATTTTCTGCTAAAAAGGATTTCAATTTACAGGTTTTTATACCATACTAAAAATATGACATTTCCATGCCTGAGATGGTAATCTGGTCTTGCCTGGGACGTAAGGGCTGGGTCAGCTACATAACTTACGAGACCAGTGCAAAATGAAAATCCCTTATTCAAAAGATAGGATGAAATAAATGCAGTTCAAGGTACTAAAATTACAAAACATTTTCCTTTAAGAAGAAGAAATTTATAAGACAATGGGTGATACATGAATAATATCATAACCCTATAGATAGCAAAAATATATTTTATGTCATAATTTTATACAATACAATAAATAATAATGCTTTATTAATCTGATAACTTGGTTGATCATAAGATTTTTCTGGTTCACGTTTCTTCAAATTCGCTTATTAGATCATCAAACTATTCTTTTAGCAACTTTATTTTAAGTGATATAATTAAAAGATTAGCTGCTCTTGGCAAATGAAAGATCACACAGAAATTCTGGTAATTTTTAATTTTGAGAAAGAACTTTCTGCTGATGCAACTGACACTGGAACTATTAAGAATATTTTATAGGCTGTGAAACATTTGGATAGATTTCTGATAAATTATTTCAAAATATAAATTTTAGTGTATCTAGAGCGATGATTCTTATGGAACAACTTTGCTAAAAAGATTTAACTCTTCATACACATTAGTCTTATGTATGTATATAAACTTAAATTTGTACAAAGCCATTTTAGTGCTTTCTCTGGCGTGTCCTGTGACTTGTAGAGGTCATGCAGGAAACCAAAAGTCACTTAATGATTTGCAGATATTTCAAAATGCCTTTTATGCTTTCTATTACTATATCTTCAATTACAAAGAAAAATTAACTTTAAAATTGTTTTCCTCATGGATTCATTTGAAGCTGCATATGAAAACAGTGTTCTTTTCCATCAAATGCAAGTCTTTTTATTTATTCTCTTATTTTTTTTTATTGAGGTATAGTCAGTTTACAATGTTGTGTCCATTTCTGGTGTACAGCACAATTCTTCAGTCATACATGAATATATGTATATTCGTTTTCATATTCTTTTTCACCGTGAGCTACTACAAGATATTGAATATATTTCCCTGTGCTAACAATCTTTTTATTTAATTTCTACTTCTCAGCCTGTGGATATTTGCTTTGCAATGCTGCAGCAGTTTTTAAAACCAGAGATTTAAACTCTTTGAAGAATTCTAGTATCTCTTTGATATGCTTTATTACAATGTCCATGTGTATGCTTTTCTTTTGGAATAATTTACTGATGTTTATTGCCTAAAAACTAGTGTTCTTATCCCAGTGCTCAGGCCAGAGAGCTAATATTTTTGCATTGGGGCTGAGATCTGGGAAGATAAGTAAGCCAGCCTCCCACCACTGCCGCCACCACCACTGCTGCTTCTGCCACCATCACCATCACGAATGTGGGGCCCTGCACCACCCCAGACTGCTTGTGGCATGCATGTACACACCAGGCAGGCCAGCCAGCTGTTTGGCACCCACACTGCCCATTGCCCACCGTGCCTGCGGGCCTGAGCCCACACATCCATGACCAGCGTTATCTCCTCCTGCGCCTTTGTCCCAGACTTGATTTCTAACACGCGAGGTCAAGGATACGATCACTACGAATTTCAAGACAACAATAGAGCCTCACACCAGACGCAGGACCCCGTGCAACTACACAGCCCACGCGTGCCCTGCTTGAGGCTTCACGTCATGTCAGTAGAAGTTACCTGACCCACTGGATGAACAAATATGGAGGCAGACGTATTTATGTCTTTGGCTTTCGCCCTGGAAATATGAACAGTGGGGCGTGGATGAGGGTGTCACTGACCATAGTTAGTTTCTCTGCCTCTTAACTGCTCCAAGCTTACACTTTTTGATAAAAATGCTGGACATTAAGGCAGTCCTTCTTTAGAGGGAACTCGTCACATTCAGATGAGGGTTCTTTTTCCCAAGATTCTAGAGAAAGTAGGAGTTTTTGAGTACTTATCACATGTTAAATTATACCAAATCATTGCTTTAGTTCTAACAGGAGTTCTGTTGGTCACTTACACATGACAAACTGAACTGAGAGACTGAATAACTTTCCCGAGATCACACAGCTTGCAAGAGATTTAAATCAAGTCTGTCTCACTGTGAAGACTTGAGAGGCAGCTTTAGTGCCCTGTGTAAGAGCCCTGGAAGCAAACGGCCTGGGTTCAAATCCTCACTCCGCCGTGTGACAGCTTCGCGTTAGACGGGTTACCTCCCCGAGCCTTGGCTTCCTCATGTGTATCACGGGCATCAGAGGGGTTACCTACCCTGTAGGGTTGTGTGGAGGGTCCAAGGAGGGAGAAAGACCTGTAAAGCATTGAGGACAGCCTGACACTTAGGAAGCCTGCAATAAATGTTACTACTCATTTTATTACTGCTATCATGGTTATGTTGCCCACTCCACAGTCTCTCCTCACAGGTTAGAAAAGAATGTTAGTAGTCAGCAGAAGAGAAGAGCTTACAGACAGACACATGGACAGCAGGGCCCCTCTGGTGTCTGCCGTCCCTGAAGTTCCCCTACAAGGAAGACCCTCTTACATGATGTGATCTGGGATCTGATTCTTGCCCAGGGCAGCCCATCTCTGTGGGCTTTTTGGATTCTAACGTTCTACTGATCTGACCACTTTCTGTCTGCATTGTATGTGTTACAGGTATGAAATGTCTCTGTTGGATTTGGTTCAATCTCTGAATCCAAAGACTGCTCTCAAACCTCAGTCCCATCCCTCCAGAGAAGCGGGGTCATGGAATCACAGCACTTGCCGGCGCAGTCCTCTGAAGTCGACCTGGAACAAGCCCAGGGCAGGCGGGACCCCTGAAGACCTGGAGGAGAATCAAATTCTGGAAGATCTCTTTTTCATTTGACACTGAAGCGCACGCTGCAGAATGCCCGTCAGAAATGGGCATTTTGGGTGTTTTTATATACTGATCTAGGATTTTAAATTATTTGACTGCAACATAATCATAATCTCTCCTTTCACAGGGGCCTGTCTCACTACCACCCTGTTTAGTATCGAATATAGAAACCATTCTAACAACCCAGGGTGTTTTTGATCAGACCAGTCAGTAGGCAACAGCACATAAGGGGGATGGGGTGGAGGGCAGCATCTTTTCTATGCCAAGCAGAGATGAGAAAATGACCATAGGATGCTTTCTGCCTGGCAGAGGCCATGGCATACTCAGCCTCACCTCAAGAGTGTTTTCTTCTCAATATTTTGCTGGAAAAGATTGGTTCTGTTTTCTACACAAGGAAAGCCATTCCACTAAAAGAACCCTCTGATTTAAACATAGCCCCTTGTCACACAAGCAGTCTCAGAGAGATAGCCCCTTTTACCCTCTCACCCTATTTCCCTACCACCTTCCTCATCTGAGTGTACTCTTTTAATTCTGAAGTTGGAGTCGGTGCCCTTCCATCCCAGGCAATGCTGAGGACCACTTGTGAGTCAGTCTCAGTAGTCATCAGCCTGGCACACCCCATAATGGAAAGAACTTAATGAGCTAGAGTGAGGGACCATTTGGAGGGACCCACTCAACCCTTGGAAACCAGCCTTAAAACTACACAAGAGAGTGCTGCCCTATGGAGGCACAAGCCTGAAATGCTTTTCCTGCCACCCGCCATTTCCCAGGATAAATAAGAGCAATCTCTCAGTACTTTTCCCTGACCCAGTGTCTGTTTATTACCCTGCTGAACTCCCCATGGTGTTCACTAGAGGGCAGGTGGCATCAGCTAGCCTCCCCTCCCACCATGTGGGTTGGCCAGGCCTTGCCTGTGCTCTGCTCAAAGCCGCCATCCTGTGGCCCCAAAGAACCATCTCCACTTCCCAGATTATGTTCCACCACCCCAAGCAGGGTCTCCCCGCTCTCCCACTGGGCCTCGCGGCAAAGGCTTGTGGAAGAAGTACCCTTGAAAGCTCATTTTCTCTCTGCTCTGCTATTCTGCAAAGCTCTTGAGATGGGTCCTTCAGCTTCAGTGGGCTCTAGTGGCCTCTCAAGCTGATGGGCAGTGTGACAAGCCTAGGAGAGCCAGTGAGTTTAAACTTTCCAGTCATTAGAAGCAAGGGGAAGTTGTGTATTACTTGCAGGACTTTATTTGATGCAGAGAGTTGCTTTTTTTTCTCTCTCCCTTTCATCAACCCCCGGCTTGAACTGAGACCAGGGCTGTCAGTCATTATTGGTAGCCAAGGTCAGACCATCGCAGGGTGGGCTGCACTTCATCAGGCTGCTTCCCTGAAGTCTTTATCAAAGCTAGATTATTTCAGCCTACAAACACTTCTTAGCAGCTTCCTCGTCTGGATAGATCCAAATCTCATTGCCTTTTCAGGCTGAAGCCCGGTCACCTCCACCCAACCTTCCTTCACTTGGGTCTTCTTTGTTCTTTGGAGGAGAGAATATGGCTTCCCAATGCCTTATTCTTAATCTGAGCTGAATGTGAGATCAGGACGAACTAGTTGCGGTCATTCAGTTGAAAAGTTCAAAATCATTGCAGATTACAATTTCCTTTTAAAGTTCACTCCTATAGGAGTCACTGAATCAGTTTCATCCCATTTCAGAAGCCTTTGGAAAACAGAGCTTTCTTTGGTCTGGAAAAAATGGGTGGAAACAAACTGAGAGCCCTTGACTATTTCCTGAGCTAAAGTTAGTTTTCCAGAACCATCCTTTCCTTGGCCCATGTGTTGTGACCTCCTTAAATACACCCAGCTGCCTTGGGTCGTCCATAACCACACACTCCCATTCTGGACACCAGCATCCTTACTGCTCTCTGGAGTAAGAGGAGGCCAGAAGGACCCAGAAAGGGGTTGTAATTTCTTCAAGAAGCTTGTTTGCCTTTAGAAGAATCAACAGGATCTAAACTAAAGGCTTTGGGGGGGGGGGGGAGTCACATCCCATGGGATGGAGTTTAAGTCCCTCTTTACCTCTCCTGAGTGAGCAATTTGGAAGAGCAAAAATGGATTTTCAGCAGAGCATCAATCAACCTCTTTTTCATGTGCCACGTTCCCCCTATGACCAGGATGGTGGATGGGAGAGAAAGTTGGGGCTAGCTGCAGGGCACTCTTCCAAGTCAGTGTCCTCCCCTTGACTAAAGCCCCTCAATTCCCAGCTGGTCCCCACTGGTGTTACCAATAATCCGTGAGCAATTTTCATTATTTCAGAAAGACTAATGTAAATCTTGCACGTCTGTAGAGAAAAGCCACACAGGCCAACTGTAATGTCACTTCTTTATGTTGAACTGGAAGTGACTACATCAAGCTGTGACAGCCTTGGCTACTGTCGGGGTCATCTCTGATTCGTTGGCACAGCTACATGCCCTAGCACATTCATCTGTGTTTTAAAATGGGCAGATAACTCTCTACATGCATTTCAGTAAACAGATTGTTTCCCACTGTGGGATGCTTGGGGGTGTCATCAAAAGAGCTATTTGGAGGTGCAAAAACTGGGGACTGCTCTTAACAAACAAAGGAGAGAACAAAGTTATGGATAGGAAGAAATTGAGACGGGGGACAAAAATAACGTCATTGCAGGGTGATGATGCGGGAGTGACAGGTGAGCCAGGAAGGAAGGATGGAAACCAGACCCTGTACCGGGAAGGGAGGGATAAATACAGAACATCAGGCATGTGCCAGTGGGTACCAGGAAAACACCAAAAACTCCCGAAGGACTTACTGTGTGCCAGACCCGAGGCTGAGCCCTGTGTGTCTTATTCAATCCTTATGAAATTCATACTTTAAAAAAATCATTTCATTATGTGGGGTTTTCTCATAAGTGACCTCAAGTCCTTTATGGAATGAGGCTAGGTGCAGATCTGTGAACACCTAAAATTTGAGGGTGATATCTTTGGCACCAATAATGAAAATGAGGCATAACAAGACTTAACCAAGGTCATTGACTAGTAAGGAATAGAATTCAAACTTGGAAATTGGGGGGTGGGAGGGTCATTTTTCACTTTCGCTCTCCTTCCTCCAATCTCCAAGTCGTACCGAGTCCCCCAGCTTCTCAGCCTGCCCACTTCTCCCTGTCTTTTCTGTTGCCTCTCTGATACAACGGTCTCTTCATTGGTCTTCCGGCTGGGTGGCCTGGATTCGTCCTTGAATACGTGACTTCACGTCTGCCTCACTCTCATCTTTAAATGGAGATCCCAAAAGACCTTGTCTCAAGGGGTTATTGTTAAATGACCCAGTGCATGGAGAGTGCTCAGCAGAGAACAAGGCAGCGCTCAGCAAGGGTGACCTGTTACCTACTGTTATCCAGGGAGCTCCCGGGGTCCTCATCATGTCACACCCTGCTTAGCGTGTTAGTTTCCTATTGCCCTTACAAGAGAGCTGGACTTCTGAGCATCATGCACAAGGCTCTTCATGATTTGACCCACTGCGGTCCGTAGACCTCCAGCCCCTTTTCCCACTCTTTCTTTCTCTTGACTTCCCTGCTCCAACCTACTGTGAACGTCCCTTAGTTCCTGAAGGCGCTGAAATGTGTTTCCTGACTTTCTTCTGATCTTTCCTAGGCCTTTGTACATACTTAATGACAATACTTACCGCGCTAGATTGCCCACGTATCTGATTCCACCTCTAGACTCTAGGCCCCATGATGGCCAGACTAAGATGTCGGTCTTATCACTCACTCCCAGAACTTAGCATGGTTCCTGGCACGTTGGAGGCTCTTAGTTTTACTTATCAGAAAGATGAATAGATAAGGTGCACGGGAGGACAGGAGGGAGAGAGGGAAGAAACGAAATAAATCCATGTTTCCAAAGTCTAGCACACTCTGCACTAATCAGGCTGCTGGCAGCTCCCCCATGAGGGAGAGAGGACTGGGGGACAGTGGGCTTGGGACGCCTCCACAACATCCCCACACTGACTAGCATTTTCTTTCCAAACCAAATCTGAGATTGTAACTTCCCTGTTAAAATCCAAAGGACTCTGCCGTGCTCACAGGGCAAGAAGCACACCCCTGAGGCAGACATCCAGGCTCTGACCCCACCTCCCCTTCCCCTCCCCTCCCTCCATTCTCCACTCTCGTTGCCACTCACAGCCTCTGGCTGGCTCCCAAAGACCCACTACTCTTTCCTGCCCGGGTGACTTTTCCAGGCCCTTCCCTTTGGGGTGTATCTTTCCAGACTCAGCTCCGCTGTCACTGCTGCCATGTTTCCTGACCCCCAGGCATCGGTACCAACACCTCTCTGCTCCAACATGTTAGAATGTTGTGTCTAAATATAGCATATGTCGACCTTAGGATCAACCCAAACTTACCACTTGTGAGTTATGTACATTTATACAAGTTACTTATACGAACTAAGCCTCAGATACAATTGTTCATAACATTACTTGTAAAGATGGAGATGATATCCCGACCTTACAAGTCTGGTGCTGGAATGCTGACCTCGCCCTGGAAACTAGCCCAGAGGAAACCCAGAATGATGAGGCCAACAAGTCCTGAAAGCAGGGCAGGCAGGCTGAGCTGTGGAGCCAGAGGGGGCTCTGAGAGGGGGCTGCTTGGAAGAGGAGGAATCAGAAGGTCCAGGAGTAAAGAGCAGGGTGGAGCCTGCGAGAAGGAGGAGAGGCGACTGGCTGGAAGACCAGGCCGGGTGTGAGATCTGGACAGGGCGTCTCCTGCCCCCTTCTCTGCAGTCCACAGCTGGCAGCCTTGGCTGGCACCTTGCTGGCACCAGCACCCAGACCGCGGCCCATGGCCTGACCACTGTCCAGCAGTTGTAAACTGTGCTTTTCCCTCCCTGCATCCTCCTCGTCCCCACACTTCAGCTGCTGAGCTGAGGGAGCCGGAGGAAGGGAAAGTTGGCTCTCCGGCCTGTTGCCGCGGCCAGTTGAGATAGGATGGACTCCAGCCCCGGCGTGTGGGCTTCTCCTCACGGCTGACAGTGATTTAAGCATGTAGGACTTATATGACACCGAGGCTCAGTAAGCTGTGTAAATTTGCTCTGTTTTCCAGGGACAGTTATTTATGGAGGGGCGCTTTTAACTCAAGTGCAGAAGTATTAAATCATTATAATAAATTCATGCTATTCAGACTTTCTTACACTGTAATAAATTTTTTCTCAACATGAATGAGGAGTTCCATGCTTCCTCTAATATACCATTATATATTTCTTCTCAAAATGACACAGCTTACTATATCAACTTGGAGAATAATAGAAGATTTACTGTGTTGGAGAAAAAAAAGTTGAGTAGCAGTGAGTCTGAGAAGGGACTTAGGCGCATGACCCCCAAGCAGAACTTCTCTCAGCCTCTCTGCTTGCTTCTTACCCGACGGGAGGGGCAGCACGTGCAACCACAACGGGGGCGCCTCCCCGAAATCTTCCAGCTGAGCCTTTGAACAGAGAAATGTGGCCAGGGACTCCAGTGGCCTTCTGGCCTGGCCTGGCCTGGCCTGTCCAGGGGCAGGTGTTGGAGTGGAGCTCTATCAGAAATGAAACCTCTCTCTCCCCACAATGTGAAATCCCTTCCAAAAGCATCAGTTTGGGCAGACAGCTGACCTGTGGACGGTCTCTCATCACCTGTTTCTCACCTCACTCCTCACCTGGGTGCTCACCTGGACCAGAGGATTCATAGCTTTCATCAGATTCTCAAAGGAATCTGTAATCCAAAAAATTCAGGAACCACTGGTCTTCAGGAAACTCTGAAGCATCTTTGGACTGTGCACTGTGTACTAGACAAAGCCCATTGGCGTGGTTCCCGGCCTCCAGCTGCACACAGGAACTATGTTGAACTGCAATTAGCATCCAGAGGTCGGTGCAGCCACAGAGGCCTGAGCAGCAGCCCCTGGGAGGGGGACTTCAATCAGAATCTCCCAGAAGATAAGATATTGTTTCTATGCAAAAGCAGAGAAGGAAGGAAGGGTGCTCCAAGCAGAGGACAGTGTGTCAAAGACACAGAGACAGGGACCCCAAGTGAGTGAGCTCATGGACAGTCATGAATGCCAAGCCTAGGTGTTTAAACCGGAGGAGCAGCAGGGCCCAGCGGGAGGAGACCTGCTTAGATGTCAGTACTCGGCAACAGTTTCCAATCTACCTAGTGTTCCGTCAGAGGCTGAAGTTCAAGTCCTTGCTCTGCCACTGTAGCTGCATGACATTGCACAATTCCCTTCACCAGTGCGAGCTCAGTGCCTCTCTCTGCAACATGTAGACAGTGCACACGTGCACACCTGACTCAGTCTTCATCAGAATGCAGCGAAAGAATGCTCAGACATCTGCTGGGTAAACAACTTCGAAGCACTTTATTCACATCAGGTGCTTTCATCATTTATCTGAAGGCTGCCAAGGGGCAGCGGGCCCGTCTGAAGCATGGAAAACTGGGGATCCATGACAGCCAGGCAGGCTAGGCTGGCCAGCTCCCTACCATCACCATCTCAGGCAGTGCTCCCAGCCCCATTCTTGCACACCTGCCCCAGTTTCAGAAGGCTGTTTACCTCCATCTCTCCCACCAGCCTGGGCTGCCTTCCTGAGAGTTGGGACTGTGCCCTCATCACCCTGTGCACTATGCGGCGTCCTGGCTACCTCTGCCTCAACAGCCCTGAGTCTCCAGACCCTGGACATGAGACAGTCCAGAGCAGTCAAGAGCTGTCCCAGAGTGGGGACTCTGGAGCGGTGGTCTGCCTGCCTCCAGGGGGCGCCTGTGGGCTGCTCACTGCCCTTCCCCCCCCCCCCCCCTCCCCGGTCTCTACCCTCCATCTCTAGTATTTTCAAATCTGTCCCTTCTGTCTTCAGAACTGACAATGATACTGTTTCCTTGTTTTGCCAGTCAGGCTGCTCCTGGGGATGGGGATGGAACAGGAGCCAGGGTAGGGTAGCATTTTCTCAACGGTCTATAGGTAGGAACCACGGGGACCCCAGCACGCTGCCCATGACACCCACTCCTTATGTCCACATTGAGGGGTTCCTCCTTTCAGAGTCCCAGGATGTTTCCCAGGGGAAGAAGGCCAGAGAGGGTTTGGAGGGGGGACTGGTCCCGGAAGTGCCCAGTCCAAATGGCTGGCAGCTCTCCCCAGGCTGACCCAGCTAATGCTCAAACTGGCCACATTTTTTTCCCCATTTTATTTTGAAGTCAGACTTACAGAAAAGTTTTGAAAATAATACAAAGAATTCCTGTCTACCCTGACCCATAGTCCCCAAGTGTTAACATTTTAACTCGTTAGCTTTATCATTCACCCTTCCTCACACACCGGAATCAGGAAATGAACATTAACAGAGGGCTATTACCTCGTCTACAGACCTTATTTAAATTTTGCCCAATTTCCTTTTTAACTTTTCAAGTTTCCTTTCCTCAAATATCCTTTTTAACAAAAGAAAAATAAAATCTAGCCCAGGACCCAATCTACGGTCATATGTGGCATTTCATTGTCATGTCTCTTTAGATGAGTACAAACCACTGATGTTGTCCCCAGTTTGGGTTTGTTTTCTTGTGACTAAATTCAGCTGTGCGTTTTCAGCGAGAATGAGTGATGCTGTATCCTTCTCAGTAATCATTCCAGGAGGCCCGTGATGGCTAGGTCTTTCTTTCCAGGTGATTTTAACTTTGATCACAAGGTTAAGGTCATGTCTGCCAGTTTCTCCACTGTAAAATTACTACCTTTCACCGTGTAATTTATAAGATTCTTATGTTTGTGTTGGGAGGGGGGTTACTTGAAACTATGTAAATACTGTTTCTCATCTACCTCTGACCCTCGAGTTTCAGCATCCATTGAGGATGATTTGGAACATTCCGTCTAAATCCTCAGTCTTCTGTGTTCCCACTGCTCTCTTTGACCAGCCAGTGCTAGGAGACAGGTTGGCAAAGGAGACAATTCTTGTCCTCAGGGCCTTCGGCTCAGGAGGGAGCTACATACTCAAAGCCACGCAGAACAGTGTGAACTAGGGCCTGGTGATGTGGTCCCCGCTCTGAAGGCAGCAGGAGGTCAGAAAGTAGCTGCTCAGTTTGACCTGGAGCCCCTGGAGCAGAGGGACCCTGGACTAAGGGCAGGAGAATCGGAGTGGTCAGAAACTTGGCATAACAGGGGAATCTGTGTCTATAAACCCTCTGGGAGGGCCCCAGTGGGACCCTCATCCCAGGAAGGTCCCTGTCACCCCAGGAGCTCCCTGGGGACTGGGAGGGAGTCCCAGGCTTTCTTCTGATCTCTGTCGGAGTTGGGGCAGAGAGGCCTTGATAAGAGTGTGCGGGCCTGCGGTCCTTCACTAGGGGATCTTGGGAGGCATTCCCCCCACCGAGCACACCTTCTCCTTCATTCAGCAAACATTGAGCACCAGCTGGCTCCGGGACATTGAGTTCAGTGCTGAAAGCACACAGTGCTCCCAAGTAGTCCTTGATTAAAGGGGATGCCTTGAGCCCAGAGTCCTCTTCAGGTCACCCCATCCTCAGCAAGAGTCTTCTGCTCAGTCGAGAGCAGAATAAAGTGCTGAGTAAACACCGCTGCGTTCGCGCCTCCAGGTGACTCTTGTCTGGAGAGGCAGGCTGAGGGCATTTACAGCGTCCTTCCTCGGCCCTCCCTCTTCTCCTTCCCCACACTTAGCAGGGAGCTGGGCCAAATCCATGAGACCCAGGAAACTTCACTTTGCAAAGGAGGCAACTGAAGCCCAGAGGTAGGAACCTTTCCAAGCCAGTCCTGTGTCCACTCTCCTGTCCTGTGGTTAGGCTGTGTGTCTCTGTCTGAGGATGGAAATAGTAAGAGGCTTCCGAGTGAAGACTTCTTACGCACGAGCTTTAGAAGTGATTGCAAGCTCGGACCTGGCCATCGGGGGCCGGGGCTCAAGCCCTAGCTGTGCCAAACCGTGTGACTTTCAGTGCATCACTTAAGCCCATCTGTAAAAAGGAGTCCAGGGTTGTTGGAAAGGGTAACTGGGATGGTGTTGAAGTAGCCAGGACACTGATCAGTAATGGATTCTTTTTAAACAAGGCCCTGTGTCTCCCCAGCACATCCCCCATCTACCTGAATCATCTTGCAGGTCTTCAAAAGGTCCAGGGTCCTTTGTTCCTCCAGCCTCCCCTCCCTCGGGGTCTGTTTAACCCCTGCTCACCCTTCAGCAACAGGCCCAAGTGTCTCCTCCTCCCCAGTCTGGACTACTGGCCTTCCCTCCGCAGTGCTCCGCCGGCCCCCTGCACCTCCACCACGCCCTGCTGCAGCTGTCTTTTGTTTGTCAGGGCACCTCATACGAGGGGTCAGTGCAGCTGATTTTGAAGTTGGGATCCACTAGTTACTTGCAGTGTGGTTTGGGGCCAGCTACTTACCTTCCCCAAGCCTCTGATTGTTCATCTGATAGCACCCTGCAGGATGACTCCCGGGATCAGAGAGCACCCCTGGAGCATACCGCGTCTTGTGCCTGGATGGCAGTGACGTGCCTACGTCTTCATCACCCACGTGCAGCCCGTGTCTCCATGCTGGCACTCAGTAGGCGCACTCTAAGTATTGGTTAAGCAGGTAAGGGGACAAAGACACTCCCATCCCATGGTAATTTTCATTAAAAAAAATGCAGAACTAATTGAGGCCCAAGTCTGACCCAAAGAAAAAGCCCTCATGATGGGATCTGAGGTCCTGAGCAGGACTGGCGTGCAGTGGGGCAGATGTATGGGGTCTGCCCAGGGGCCCTCACGTTAGTTCCCAGGGCTGCCTGTGCGGAGTGAAAATGCCTCACAGCAGCCTTGCTTCTGAGCCTCTCTGTGGACCCCAAGGGGGCCCCAGGTGGGGAGTGGAAGGGAGACAGACTGACAGCAGCTGGGTGCACAGATTTCCTGCCACCACAGTGCCCATGGCTCCCAGGGCTGGGCTGCATGAGGAGGTCAGGAGAGAGGGGCCACGGCAAAGATGATTCGTGTGGAGACTCTGGGATGAGAGGAAGCTTCACACCTCAATTAGTGGAGTATGGGGCCGTCAGAAATGGTTAAAATTTCCCCTTGACTTTGAGTGATGGAGAACCGGTTTGTTTTGCTCTGAACAACGTGCTTGTGGCTTTCTGCAGAGTTCAGCGTCCTGGGGGAAACAGCTGACCCAGCTCAGAAGGGTCCTGAAAACTTCAGGTAGCTGCAGAAAGTGTTAATAAATATTATGTTTATTTCCATTTAATTTCCTCTCCTTGTTAATAATACAATGTAATGGGTCTTTGGGTTTTTTCTGTCTCCCTCCATGTGCTCCCTCTGTCCCAACCACCAGCAAGTGCCACCAGGCAGGGGGAGTCACGTTCAGTCACCTGTGCTCTCTCACCGTTGAGAGCCCTGGGCCCAGCCCAGATAATCAGGGCAAGGAGGGAGGAAAAGGACCAGTACTTAAGTCAGTACTGGCGATGGCATTTCTTAAAGGTAAAATTGATATTATTGAGGAAAGAAAGTGAGAAGGAGGGAAGGGAGATGGGAGACACAAGAGAAGGGCTGGAGGGGAGCGACTGTGCCAAGAATTTACAACAAAAAGAGACAAATTGCAGAGAGAAAGATCCCAGCTTTGAAGACAGACCTGGGCTGGAACCCTGAGTCTGGGTCATCTCTGCAGACTTAACCTCTCTGAGCCTGTTTCCCCATCTGTCGAACAGGGATGGTAACACCCACCTGAGAGAGTTAGGTGAGCGTATAATAAAGCAGCTCTTAACGGTGTCTAGCTCAGGGCAAGCACTCCGGTAATAATCGCGCCACCGCCCCTCAAAGGGAAGAGCCCGGCTGGTAAGAGTGGACTAGAAGGGCCCCGACTTCTCAACTCAGCCAGGGGGTGGTCCTGAGCAGCCCCAGCCTGGATTCATCTCCTGGGAATCCCACGGGCCAGCTATGGGAGCCGGGGACGTCACTGCCTGGCTCTGGGTCTCCACACCGAGCCTGAGGATGACAGCTGCGTTCCTCACACCAACACCCCCACACCTACAAGCTGAAGACAGGGTAAACATGACAGCTGATATCACGGCTGCCCCCGGAGAGAGGAACGGGCGGCTGGACTCAGGGGTGGGAGGGTTTTTCATTATACACCTTTTCGTACTTTTTGAATTTTGAAATATATGCACACGTTACCTATTCCAAAAATTAGATAACATTTTTTAAGCGCAAACACCAAACTAATGTGCAGCCTGAGGCCATGTGAACCCGCAGAGGATGGCTGCAGACAACAGCCTGTCGAGAACGCTCTTGGGAAAATGGACACAGAGAGAGGAAGGGGCAGAGGAGCATCAGTGAACTGAGGTCCCCAGGCAGGAGTGTGAGCAGTGACAGGTATGAGCACCTCGACGTGACAGGCATTCTCTGGGAGCATCATGGGCTGGCTGGGCTTCAGAGAAAATGACTCAGTGGTCTGGTGTCCAAGCTTGCTCCAGCTGGGACATGAATTGTCAATGGAATGGAAGTAAAGGAAGGGAAGGAAGGGGCGATCAGAGCCTGAGCTCCTCATTCTGAGTATCTGTACCATTGAGGAATTTACAGCTCAGAGGATCCCTGGGGTGGGGTATGTCTGCGTGTGTGTTTATTCCTCACTACTCTTTGGGGCGGAGTGTAGTATGATCCTCTTTTTAGAGATAAGGAAATTGAGGCTCAGGGAGGTTAGGTCACTTTTCCAAAGTGACACAGATGGTCTGTGCATCCTGGTCTGACGTCCAAGCCCAAGCCTTTGTCACTCTGATACACCAGTCTCCGGCCCTCCTGGTCTGGACACACCCTGGTTAGATGTCCACAAAGGGTGCAGGCAGGGAGGGAGATGTTCAGGGTTCCCTGAAGACATGATGAGCGAGGCTAGCGTGAGGGAAGAGGAGTTGGGGTGCTGACGAGGGGCCTGAGGTGCTGGCTGTCCACCAGTTAGGCCTCAGGGGCACGTGGGAGAGCTGCAGACCAGAGACAGATGGGACAGGGGGAGGATGTGCAGGGAGAAGGGAAGACAGCTCAGAGACACAAGAGGGGAGTGGAGAGAGGAGGCTAGGAAGTAAAGAACTTACACCTGCAAATACTCCTCTGGGGGGAAAGGCAGCGCTGGCTCTCCACTTATTCCAGATGTGCTATTGTCACTCTAATAGCATCTCCAGAACACGTACCCCTTTGGAACACACCTTCAGTTGTCTGCGGTTTGTTCTTTCTTTCCTTCCTTAACTCAGTCATTCATGCAGACTGTCTGAATCAACGCTGCCTGAATATCCGACCGCCAGGAGTGAGCAGCCTTTGGGAAGTGGGATGTCAGTGGCAACTAATAATTTTTGTTTGGGGGGTGGATTCCATTTTGGGAGAGAGGCAAATGGCATTCACAACCAAGCCTGCTGCCTTCACCTTGGGTGGGGCTGGGACCCTGAGCTCACTGTCCAGATACACGGTACCCACCGGTGCAGAATGTCAACTTGGGCTCAAACACTGACCCCGCAGACCCCGCACTGGGAGGAGATGCAGATTTGCCCAGCTCAGCGGCAGTGGCACTTGAAAGGTGGATATTGGGCTGCGAGGCACTCGTGTGGGTGAGATAGCTGGGGGACATCTGTTCATCACTGTTTTGGTGCTCTGTGTGCAGGAGAGGGTGGGACCCAGCTCAGAATAGGAAAAACATTGGATCTGAAACCCAGAAGGAGATGGGAGCTGTTAACTAAAAGGTCTCAGTAAATGGTCTCATATTAACATCACACAGACAGGAGGGGAGAAGGGAGAGAAGGAAAGAGAAAGTGAGAGAGAAAACATGAGGACAAAGGGGTGGGTGAGGAGTGGAGGGGCTTTGAAAGCGCTGCTGGAGCAGCAGCTGGAGGGAGGCCTGGGCTCGCACCCGGTGCCAGTGCCCACTCTTGGGTAAGGCTGGGAGAGGCCACGAGGTCCCACAACCACCCCAGCACGGGTAACTTTGCCCAGCAGTCCAGAGCCAGCCTTGATGCAGCTCAAAAACGTGGAGGGGAAACTGAGGTATCTTCCAATGAAATGATTCGGTAACTGGGATTTTCTTCAAGCTGCTGTATGTTAATGATAAGTGGTGTGTGCACTGGGGTTCATTATGCAAGTATCTCTCCTTTCCATCATGCTTGAAATAAAAACTTTATAATAATAAGCAAAAAGTCTTTTAAAAATAGGGGAGCTATGAAGGAATCACACACTGCAGGGAGAATACAGCGCAGATACAGAGGGCCGACTGAACTGCGCCATTTATAGCATCCACGGATTTTGGTATCTGCAGGGGTCCTGGAACCAAATCCCTGCAGATTCCAAGGGATGACTGTACTAGCAGAGGGATGTAAGCCACAGAATATAAGTGGAAATTAATGAGAGTTGTGTCTTGGGTTTTCTTAAATAACACTGCAAATCAGGAGTTCTTAACCAGGGGATGATAGATGAGGTGTGGGATCCCAGAACTCTGCACTCGTGTGCAAAGTGACCTGAGAGTTTTCAGCAACTTTTCAAGGAAACTACGACTTTCCCCCCAAGAGATTAATAAATTATATTCTCTCTTAAATGTGCTGTGCATGCATTAGGCATTTGGTGTGTGGTTTTAAATAGGTTTATTTGATAGAACTGGTGTGTTCACATCTGAGCCTTGTGTGTTCATCTCAGTCTCAGTCAACCATGCCTGGAAAGGGGCTGAAGTGGCCGACCCACTGCATAGCCCGGCTCCTTGGGGGCAGTTCCCGGGCCCCTACTGCCCCTGGGCCACAGCAGAGGAGGTGGGGAGGATGCTGTGCCAGAGAGAAGGGTGCACAGTGGGGAGGTGGTGACGAGGCACAGGAGGGGGCTGGGAGGCCATTGAGGCTCCCTGGGGTCTGAGGGAGCGACAGGTTGTTGACATCTGACCAACTCAGTGGCTTTTGGCTGCAAATGTCCAAGAGAAACCACAGTTTTGAACAGTCTAAGGTTTAAAACCCAGAGGATTCCTTAGAAAAGAACTCTCCGCTCCTCACAGGGTAGCATAACCCCCTGGTGTGACATCCAGCCCTTTGCAGTGAGTTCTTCCAAGAAGTCCAGCTCCTCAGAACCAGCAGGTTAAGGCTGGGTTATTTTAGGGAACAGGAAGGGTCTTATCTTGGAAACATCACACATGGAAGTCAAGGCTTGAAGCCCTGCTCCAGGTCCTGATGCGTAAAGGTCTTTTCTCCCCAGGCCAACAATTCCAGTGGCCAGTGTGAGAAACATGGGATTGGCCCCTGGCCCTGGGAAGAGAGGTGGGAGGGGAGGCTGCAACGCAGGGGCCTAGTGCTGCTCTGTGGCTGGGGCTCTGAGCCCTGCCCTCCACCACTCCCCGGGCAGAAGGACAGGTGGGGGCAGAAGCCATTCCCCTCTCCCGCAGAAGGGCACAGACAGACAAACAAGTCTCCCAGGACTTTCATCTTCTCGCCCCACTGCATGGAGGGAGATGGAGGCCCTTGATGGGATCTGCCCATCCTTAGAGCAGGCTGGGGCCAGGAAACGAGATGGATGAGAGAAAGGGCTGTCCCAGTACAGGGCCCGACAGAGGCTTGTGGCTGGTGTGCATGTCTGGGTGTGCAGCTCAGGGGGATCTGCTCCCTCCTTCCCGCCTCCCCTCCCCCAAGCGCTACTTCCCGTTCTCCCTCCTTTGGAACCCTCCCCTCTCTGAATACACACACACACACACACACACACACACACACACACACACACACACACACAGAGCACCTTCCTCTCACACCTCCTGTGGCATTCGTGTCTCTGTCTCTCTGTCGTGCTACAGAGATGGCAGCACTCCAAGCTGCTCCGTCCGCAGTGCCCTCCCACCTGAACCCTGCCTCCAAGGGCATCACCTAGAGCCCTGTCTTCTCCATCCAAGCAAACGGTCAATGCAGTGGAAGGTGCAGGACCAAGAGCAAAGCGCTCCGGGGGTGAGTCTGGGCGTGGGTCCCCACCTTCCTTTACTGTGGGCCCCGTCTTCCCTGCCTTCTTCCCCAACCCCTCACTGCACTTCGCCCCGGCCCCCACTCAAGTCAGGTGGCTCAGTTTTCCTCCTGTCAGGGAGGAAAGGGGACTCTCTGTTGGGCTTGGGCACCGTGGCCATCCCTACCCAGGAAACTAGGGATGGGCTTACAATGGAGAATTTCAGAGGTGCACACCAGTCGAGAGAGATTTTTCTTAGTGAGGAGCAGGGCTTCCTCTCAGTGCTCCCATCGCCTCCCAGGAAGCGCACCTCACTGCTTAGGCTCCAAACCAGGGCCCGGGCAGCACACAGATTCCACGGATAGAAGGACCGGAGCTACTTCCCATGGACCAACTTCAGGGCCCAGAGGCATGGCTGGCCAGATTCCAAGAACCACAGACCACCGAAGAGCCTTTTTTTTTTTTTTAAACTGTGCTTTATTTAGGGCTAAGCTGGAGAAAGCATCATCTAATAGTTACAGAAGGTTATAAGGAGTTTTAGGGAGTTGAGTGTGAAAAGAGCAGTTGTACTGAACTGCGACTTTTTTTTTTTTTTACAACATCTGGACATCCTAAAAGGAGGAGCCAAGAGAAAGAAAAATAAAATTTTAAAAATAATAATTAGCCAACAGAATAGAAAGAAAGGAAAGGCAGAAGGACTGAGAGGAACCAGACAGTTGTTCTTCTAAAGCAAAAAAGAAAAAACATGGTAGGTCCAAGAGCCCCCCGTCCTCCAGATGAACTGGACATCAATGAAGAGGGTGTCAAGGCGGAAGGCCAAGTCAAGTCTTCCCAACGGTGCAAATAAATTATAATAAATATGTTATACTTTAAAATATATGTGTTCTTAAATAATTCAGTGTTTTTTTCTGATTCTGAGTTTTTTTAAGCAATGTCTTTTTTTAACTGCTCTAAAGTCATTTACCAAAGATAAATATCATGCTTTCATTAAATAGTTTTCCTTGTTTTTTTCTCTATGATTACAATTAAAAGTCCTACAAAATATGCAAATTTATTTACAGAAAAACAGAGACAGCATCATTTAAACATCCTGTTTTTCAAAATTCCTTGTAAACAGTTTCAGAAATTCTTCAAAGTTTTTTTTTTCTCTCTTTCTCATTTAAGGTTTGTGTGTGTGTGTGTGTGTGTGTGTGTGTGTGTGTGTGTGTGTTGTTTAGTTGTTTTAAGATGAAAGTTCCCAGGTCTCCCTTGCCCAGAAAGTCTCTGGAGCAAGCAGAGTGAAGACGAGTGAAGCAGGTGTCAGGGCTTGCAGAGAGCGGGTGAGCGTGCCCAGCTCCTGGAGTGAAGCGAGGAGAGGGCGGGACCATCCTGCCAGCAGCGCGGCCTCCACCGGCAGCGGTGGGCAGCCAGGAGCCCATGGGTCTGGGCGAGTCCAGCCTGGCCCTTGGGGTCAACGGCGTCCAACAGCACTCGTGGGGAGAAGGGATTGATGCTCAGTCTAAACTCTACAAAAGTACAGTCCTACAACATCTGGGATTTTAACAGTAATGCTAACTTCTATAGTTTTTTTTTTCCTTTTTTATTTTTTTTTATTTTTTGCTTTCCTCTAATTTTTCTTCTATTATATAGGTATTTTAAACTTCTCCTTTTTAAAATTCTGTACAACTGTTACGAGTTTAAGAGGGGGGAAGAGTTAGAAGCATTTACAGACTTTGCACAACAATTATCTTGCCTTGTCGGTCCTTGTTTTTTTACACTTCTTGTTTTTTTTTTTTTTTCCCCTCCTTGTTTTCTTACACTTCACCGTTAATGAGTTTTAATATTGTGTGTTGCTTTCCCCAAATATCCACCAATTTGTACATCTTAACAGCTCCATCCAGACATATAACACAGAAAACCATAGGAAAGTGTCATAGACTTGAATGACGGTAATCAAAGCTGCCTCTCAAAGTATCAAAGAACTGTTATCTTGCTGTTTTAAAAGCATTGAAGCATTATTTTTCCTTTTTTTTTTTGGTTTTGTTTTTGTTTTTTATTACATTTTTCATAGAATCGCTCTAAGCTGTTTCAAGAACAGCCAGGAGGCAGGAAGGAGGTTCTCCTCCATGCTCCCTCTATTTGACCTAGAGCTACAAGTCTGCAATAAAAACTTTGGTCCTTTGGTCCCTAAATAGCTAAAGGAATGACAGATAGAGATGCTTAGTGATGGCCTCCCAGCCGCCCCCTGGGGACCAGGCCCCGCCACACCGCTCGCCCCAGCCTGCCTCAGGCGCCCACGGGCTGGAAAAGCCCCGGGGATCGGGGAGCAGCTGCTCTTCCCAGTTCCCAGCCCGGTAGCATCCCCATCTTGTCTCAAGTTATTTTGTTTTTAAAGTTGCCTTTTTTGTGTTTTTTTCCTCATTTTTCTTCTTCTTCTTCTTTATGTCATATGTATCTTTTTCCCCCAAACACGTGCCCTCTGAACTCCATAGACGCTATACTTCCCTTGAAGAAATGTTAACAGTCACAGAGAGTGTCTAGAGTCTTCAGCTTGATTGATATTGGCTGATATGTCAAAGGTGTCATCCAACAGTTCTCATTTATAAATATATAGAGAGAGAGGTTTGTTTTTAAATGTAGCCCGTTCAGCATCCTGCCCTAAAATGAAGAAAATCAGGGCCGATTAAGCCAAGAGAGGAAACACAAAATGTATCCAAACACCAAAAGGAACCTGCCTTGGGGGTTAGGGCGGGAGCTCTGGGAGATGGCAGGAGGGAGGGAAGAGACTGGTATGAGAATTAGTCATGATCATGATACATAAAAAAGAAATCAACTCTTCTATTCAGAGTAAGAAATCACTGGGAGGTCTAGTGGTGATGGTTGTAGCTGAGGTTTGGTTGGTTGTTGGGAGAGGGTTTTTTGATTTGGGTTCCTTTAGTGTTCTAGAATGGGGGACGGCTAGATCTAAGGGAAGAATTTGGGACTGTGGGATGTGAATTCATAATTGAACTGATCTCTGAGGGGTCGAACCCAGATACAATATGTATACAGAAGCCTAGCAAACAAGATAGCAAAAATCCAGCAGCCTAGCCCGCTCCTCCCCACGATCCGTGACATGAATTTGGCAGAACCCTTGCCCAGTTTCCAAGCCAGCCGCCTCTTTCCCGAGGTCAGTAACTATTTGTGAGGCCATGTATATATACGTATATCTGGATATATGTGTAGAATATATTCACCTGCACATTGTATATACATGGGTATGTGTGTAAGTATATGCATAGATACACACATATACACACACACATACTATTTTTCTCATACATGCCAGGGAATTTAGAGGAAATTCAGAACTTGGAGGAAGTGGATAGGAGAACCTAAAAGAAGTTAGAATGGATTTGACCATCAAAGTTAAATTAACTGAGACAGTTCTTGATTTTGTTTTGAATGGTGGCTCTTCGGTGTTTTGCTTTGCATTCAAAAAAAAAAAAATCATGATCTGACTAGAATCCGAAGGAGAATGCTTAATCATTGTGAATTAACAAATGAGACTCGTCTGCATTCTAGCAGGCAGCTTCCACTTATACATGGGGGTGACTGGTTACATCAAGAAAGTTAGAACTGCAAAGCCCCCAGCGGAGGGGACAACGTCACGTGTATATCAATCCATGCTGGCAGGTTTTTCACACTGTTGATTCAACAAACAGCAAACCAAACACAGCAATCTAAACAATTACAACACCAAATAAAATAATAATAAAATTAAAAAACACATGTCAAAGACCCTTTTTCAGTTGTAAACAAAAAGGTGCATTTTGCTTTTGTCAGTACTGTTTTTTCCAAGCCAACCAAAAAGCCCTCCCCAGCCCCCAGGCCCCCCCTCCCCTCCCTGCATTTAATTTAGCAGAAGTGGTTACAATAAAAACTTTGTAATTGTTACCGGGCTCTCTCTCTCAGAGGCCTCGGGCTTTGAACTCTAGTTTTTTTGGTTTAGAATTTTTTTTTTTATCATTCTATGACTGTAGAATTTTTTTGTTTTTGTTTTTGTTTTTCCTTTTGAACTGAGATTTAAAATAGCCTAACTGAAAAAAGACCAGACCTTGGAAAGTATCAATTGAAAAAGGCCCCCAAATTTCTAGAAAGATATAAAATCACAATAGTTTCAAGTGCAAGTAAATCAACCACGCATAGATTTTTTTTAAGATGTTTTCCTTATTTTTAAGAAAAAATAATAATGGTTTGCACAATTTAAATGATCCCATGTCCGATAATTCGGGAATTCATCTTTATTTTTTACTTTTTTTTTTGTTCTTTTGTTTTGTTTTGTTTTTTTCTCTATGTGACATCTAGAGAAGCATAAAAAATTCTGACCAAGAAAAACCAAACAACAGAAAGTAAAACCACTGCAAACACCAAGAACGAAACAAAAATGAGCGCAGCAAAAAAGATTGTGGCAGCACAAAGTTCAAGAAAATGCACGTGTGATCATGACTGGCCAATCATCAACTGATACAACATCCAAGAAAAATGCTCCAATCACAGCACCTCCACGAAACTTGACGGCAATTGTCATGCAACCGATTCTTAGCCTTGTTACATGACACATGACGCCATCATGTCACACTGTGATCTTTGAGTTGATTTGAACTTACGGATGGGGGACTGTTTTCTCCACTCTCATGTGATTACGTGAACTTTATTCCTAGCTCAGCGCAAGACTGTGGTGGATTTGACTGGCCCTGGTTGGGCTGTTGGAATTTGATTGAATGACAAAAGAAAAGATTTATATATATATTTATATATGTAGAGAGAGAGAGAGAGAGGACAAGAGAGTGTGGGCAAGAGGGAAGGAAGAGGAAGGGTGGGGGGGCAGGGAGAGTCGGGTTGAGGGTTAAGAAGGGCAAGGAAGAAGTTAAAACAAAATTAAAAGGAAAAATATACAACACCAGACCACAGCATCAATCGAAAAGCTCTGATGAGAGAACAGCAATCAAATCAAAAGAGAACTGAAAAAAAAACTCAAAGGATGAAGGAAGCCAGCAGACAAATGACGTAGGCACGTCAACACACACACGCACGCGCACACGGTTGTGCAGACACATGATACTCTGTGAACAGTAGCAGAACCTCACACGGGGCCACTAAGGGCATCCGTCACGCGCTGGGAAGAGGAGGGAGGGCGTAGGCAGTTTGATGAGGGGGCTGGGAAAAAAAAAAACAGCCCCTCAAACCACCTTGGCCGGCAAGCAGATCAGGGAGCACGCTCTCTGCTTTGGATCACCCTTGATTCTCTCTCTCTCCCCTCGGGGCCGAGCTCTCCTCGCCGCCTCAGCCTTCCGCGGCGTCCGCCTGTGGACCAGCAGGGGGAGCCTGACAGGGTGGCCCCTGCTTTACGGGGTGGGTCAGGGCCGGGCTAAGGTGACCGCTGCATCCGAGGGGTCCATCCACGAAACGCTCCGCTACCCAGTACGGCCACGCTGACAGCAACTCTGCCTCCCCACCCCACCCCGCCCTGCCCGGTCCCACGGTGGCCGCCATCCCCAGAGAAGGGTGTCTCCAGGAAAAGAGCCCCCGCTGTGTGATGTCGTGATCCTCAGCCCGTCCACGCTGCCTCAACCCTCTTTCCTCAGAACCTTCAGAAAACGAATGCTTTCAGTTTTGAGATTGAGAGTGAATCACATCAACGTTCCCAGAATTCTACAAACACGCCTTGGCAGGGCTGCTTTCATTTCATGATCGCCTCACTCCCTCTGTTTTGCTCCTAAGGTGGCCCGAGGGGCCAAAGTGAGGCTGCTTCTGCCACATGAAGCCTTTAGAAAGTTCCACTCCTCTGACCCAGGAAAAGTACCCATGGAAGACCAGGGTGCCCTGCGGGCTAGGTGATACAGGACACCGGGGAGGGGCGGCAACAGGCCTGCTGTGGTCAGGCGTGCTCTGCTCTCTCCCACCTCTCCGCCCCCTTCTCCGTTCCTTTATACCTACACCCCTCCGCGTACAGCTCTCTGGACTGACTCATTTCACAGGCCCTGACCTGCCTTCTCTACTGGTGGAGGCTCGGTTCTCTTCTCTGTCAAGCATCATCAGATTATTCCGATTTGAGTTGCCTGGAGTGCATCTCACCACTGGGGGTCCTTTGCCCCTCCCAGGGCATTGGATGTCCCCAGCCCTACGCCTTCCTCATGAGTACCCCTGAGCTCGCTTCCTGGCCCCCCTCCCCTACAGCACCCGGGCCCGGGCCAAAGCCTGTGCACCAGGCTTGTTTGCAGGCTTTCCAACACATCAGGCTTCTGCAGGCAGCGGCTTCTACTCTCAGCTTTGTGTTTCCCTTCAGGGAGTGTGGATGGGAAGCCTGTGATTGTGACTTGTCAATGCTGATAAGCTGTGAAATAGCTCAGAGGTGACTCTATTTTAAGCCTAATCCTGGCCTCCAGCTCTGCCTTCCCAGAAGAGCCCCAGCCCTGCCTGCCCGTCCAGGCTGAGTTTCTGCTCCCCCAACAGCAGACCTCCCCACCTCACACCAGGGCCCATCATGTGCCAGTCCAGCCCTGACCTGCCACCCTTGCCTGCACCCCCAGCCCCTCCCGAAAGAAAGCTCTTAGACCCACCACCCAGGATATCCAATTGGTGGGGCCGCTGGGGCGGGAGAAGAGGCTGGAGGGCAGTGCCATCAGGTGTCTGCCATGCCAACTGCAACTAAGGGACCCCAGGGGAATATTCCCCCAGTCCTGAGCACTTTTGGGGCGCCCATCCACTGTGTTCCTTTGCCCACTCCCAGCTTCCCTCCAGCTGCCCTTCAGTGCCTGGTGCTGTCCAACACTGGGGATTGAAGCCTGAACATCAAACAGCCCCTCCTCAGAGCCAATTCTAGGCAACTTTCTCATACACACTCTCATTTCTCACACAAACTTGGCCCCCAACACACACACTCACACACTCACTTGGCCGCTAAGGAGCCTCCCCATGGTTGTGCCCCTGCACACATGCCCATTCTCTTTACTAGGGGGCAGCCGCACCTCTGCCTGCAGGGTGACCCCTGCCTGGCCACCCTCCGGAAGAGCCTCCCAGGGCACAGCCCTAGAGGTAGCAGCAGGGTCACCGAGCAGCATGGGGAACCCTGAATCAGGTCTGGGAAGCCCTACCTCATGACCCAGGTGAGGAAATTATGGTCCAGCTGAGCCAATTCAGGTGCCAGGTCCTAAACACAGCCGGCCTCTACCCAGAGAAGGCCCAGGCCCAAAGCCACAGCCCCCCTCATGCAGGCCAGATCCGAAGTGCCCATGCCTGCAAACTCGAAGCAGACATTGCAGAAGCACACTCAGAGCCAGAGCCCAGGAACCAGAAGAGGCGGGGACCCGCAGCGTCAGACACCCAGTTTGTCCTCCCCTCTGCAGAACCGCAGTGCTGGGCGCTGGCACACTGGCCCTCAGTGCAGGCCCAGAGCGATCAGCGAGCTCAGAGGAGGGCCAAGGAACTGGGGTGTCTACCCGGGCCTGGCCATGTTCGTGGCACTCTCTCTGCCTTTGTTTCCTTCCTTTTAGTTTCTGGGGAAAGATTTCTTGGAGAAACCCCCATCTTAGCACAAGACAGGAGCCCAAGCAGCCAGAGGCACGGGGCAGCAGGGAAGCCAGGAACCACACTCTCCAGAGACATCAGAATCGGCAGACCCAACCCCACCGGGGCCTCACTGTATGGAACCAAAGCCCAAGCACGCTCCTCCTTCCTGTGGCGGGGCTGCCCGGCAGGGGCCCCCCTCCTTCCCCAGACCCCCCACCTCCAGTTCTGACCTGGCCGCCTGCTGTGTCTTCTGTCTTCACCACTGGCCCTGAGATCCCCCTCCCACTCCCCACGCTGAGCTACGGCTAGTCCCTCAGCCCCAGTTCAGGTTAGCTCTGCCTTCTGGGCACCTAGCACTCATCATTTGTAAACACCCTCTATTGGCCTGTAAAGTCATGCAGGGTTTTAGCTGCTTTTGCGTCCTCTTTCCTCCCTCCCTCACTGGCAGCAGCCACGTCCCACTCCCCAGCCTTGCAGTGGGTGCAGGCTCCAGCACCCTCTTCCAGAGAAGGTGAGTGTTGCTGCTCCTGGGTGGATGAAGGGTGTACTGCTGACAACGGTGGAAATTGAGGGGAGACTGGGGAACTGGAGACCTCCCCCGCAAAACTCCACACTCGAACCTCCACTGAAAAGTCTGTCATGCGCCTGACCTTTCTCTCAAACTCCCTCCATCTCAGGTCACGACAGCTCTTCTCTTCCAGTCACTCAGGCCCAAAGCCAAGCGTCATCCGTGACACTGCTTTCTCTCACACCCACCTCTAATTCCTTACAAACAGCATTCCCTAGCTCTGCCTTCAGAAGACATAAGCTGTGGCCTGCTCCCTGCTATCTTCACTGGATGGATCACTGAGGGGTTGATCTGCCTCCTCATGAAGGAATCTTGATACTCAGGTGGAGGAGGTCTTAATTCTGGTGTTCCCTTGCACTGAGGAAGAGAGCCCTTTGCAGAGTGCAGACTCAGTCCTATTCATACACAAAGTAGACACCCTGGCCTCCTCCAGTTAAGGCAGTGGTGATGCTCATTGTGGCGAGGGTAAAGCTGGGGTCAGATGACAATACACTGTGCCTTCCCTACACCAGGTAGATGGAAACCAAGGTGTGGATGGCACAGTGACTGTACTGAGGCCCCAGAGGCTGGAGAGAGCCTTCCTCTTCATGTAGGAAGCAGGGTCTCTCTTTGGATGAGGACCTGAGGCCATCAGGAATGTCCCTAGGTTGGGGATTAGAGCTGTGGGGTAGTGCTGAAGTTGGGGCTGGAGATGCACAATCTTCTATAGCTTTTAGCTGGGAAACGAATAGCTCCTGGATGTCAGGAAGGCTGCTGCTATGGCCTGGCTGCAGAGAGCCAAGGAAGCTTGGTGAACGAGAGCTGGGGTGTTGGGCCGGCCCTTGGGGCTAGTCAGGCATTCTTAACTTTAAACTATTGACATTTATGGCCACATATTTCCTTATGGGGAGCTGTCCTGTGCATCGTAGCAGCATTCCTGGTCTCCATCTACCAGATTACAGGAACATTCACCCTCCTTCAGTTGTGACAACCAAAAATGTCTCAGGACATTGCCAGATATTTGCGGTTGGGGTTGCTCTAGTTGAGAATCACAGAACCGGACAATAGCCAAGATCCAATTAAAAACATGCTTTGTAAGTGGGGCTGTTTCTAACCCCTCTGTCCTTTGAGAACTCTTGGGCTTCTTTCTTGCTTGTGCAGTTGTCTTGGAAAAAGATAGTGAATATAAGTTGGGTTAAATGGAAATGAAAAAATGGGGTTCCCTCTCTACTTGGGCCAGGGACCAAACAGGGCCGCAGAATCAGCAGGGCTCTCCCTGCCTCGGACCTCAAACGGAGATGTTTTCCTGTCAATTCCTTTCCTGATATCTGTACTAGAGACCAGCATGAATTGCCCCCTGACATCTGACATGGCTAAACAACTTGAGTGAAATTCTCACCACCCTGATACCACACCAGGGACTGCTTGGGGCCCACATTCCATCTTCCTTTGGGCCCTCAGGGATTAGGACATTTTTTGAGACAGATTTCCAGAGGGTAAGGTCTGCACTGGGTCCAGACATCAGGTGCTTTTAACACAGGAGGGTCCATTGGTGGCCGCCACTGGCCAAACAAAAGGTAGCAATCTGGATCCAGCTGCCTTCCAGCTGGGCCAGGCCCTGTGTTGGTACCTGTCCACTCACCTGAGGTTGGGGTCATGGGTGCGGCCGCCAGGCCGTTCATGTTGAGGGCGGCCATCTGCTGCATCTGGGTGGCGGCAAAGGCAGCCATGGGGTTCAGGTAGCTGCCCTGCGCGACTGATGTCATCAGTGCCGCTTGCTGCTGCATCAGCTGGGGCAGAGGGAGTGGAAAAAATACCATGCGCTTCCAGGGGGGCAGCCCTCCCCACCAAGGGGTTCAGCTCCGAGACCAGCCTCCCAGGCCCTGAGTCCCCTGGGAGCTCAGACACATCTCCCCACTCCACCCCCAGAGAGCCCTGACATCTTCCCCATATCTGCCCTAGTCCTCAGTGGCTATTAGAGACCAGCGCCCAAGAGGAAACTGCATTCAAAAGTATTCATTTTAGGGGGGGAGGAGGGGAACTGGCTCCACGGGTGCTGGTCAGCCCTGCAAAAGGCCTGAAGCTCATGGAGATATGGCATCCAAAGCTCTAGAGACGTGCTGGAGGAGCCTCTGTAGAACTAAGTTGTCGGAGATTTCTGTCCCTAACATGGAGTCTGCTGGGTAAAAGCTACAGGAGAAGCATGAATAAAACCTCAGCTACCTGCAGTGTTCTCAGAGGTGAGTGGGAACTGGGGTGACTGTTGAAACTGGCCAAGCTGGGACACTGCTGAAAAAGTGAGATGAGCCTGCATTTTTAGAACTAGAACCCTGGCCTACCTCAGTGCCACCCATGTGAGTGCTGAGGGGAGATGCTGTCAGAGACAGCCTCAATGTAGAAGAAAGAAGTTGGTGGGCCAGGGCCCTAAGGGGGACTACTACAGGGGAAGTGTGGGTGAGGAGGGTTTTGTGGCAACTGCAAGGATCCCTGCCAGGAGTAATCAGAAGGCTGAGGACACCCTTCCATGAGTGGTGGCAGGGGTGGGGTGGTGCCAACAGAACACCTGAACCTCTCCCCTCCTTCCCATCCATGCTTCCTAGGATTTGTGAAGAACCGCCGCCTCTTCCCCACCACCCCGCTGTGCCCCCACTCACTGCCTGTGCGTAGGCGCCGTAGGCTCCAAACGGGATGGCCATGGGGTTGAACATGCCCATCTGGCCAGCCATCTGCTGCATTCGCCGCATTGTGCGCTCCTTGTCAGTGTCGGCGAACTTGACCACCAGACTGGATGAAGCTCCCTGCAGCTGGGACTGTGCGTGAGGCCCACCAGCCCAAACTTCCTCTACTCCCTAGCCTAGGCTCACCAGGTCCTATCCACTGGGTGCTATGGGGAACGTGGTGGGTGGAGGGCCATGATAAGCACCAATCTTCGCCCAGGGGTCTAGAGTCTCAGCTCCCCGCACGCGCCCTTCAGATGCGGTGGACGGGGCCCTACAGATGCGCTGGGTGGCGGCATGTCTCGGTCCCTCATTGCCCCCGTCCTTGCCCCTACCCAGGGGCAGCTGCACTCACCGGCATGGTCTGGCTGCCGTGCAGATTGTTGATGGCGGCTTGAGCCTGACTCTGCCCTTTCCTGCCTAGAGGGCAGACCCCACACTTTTTTTTTCAGGGAAACTGCTTTAATTCAGGACGCAAACTAGATTATTGAGAATTGCAGTAGGAAGGTTGTTTCTCTGTTTTGACACATAGTGGGGCAAGGGCCACAGGTCCTGCGGCTCACCTAGAGCACCTGGGTTCTTTGGGCAGCCCTGCGATCCCTTCCTCCCTCCTCTTAGACACACTCTATTTTCTTCAGCCACCTTCACCTATAGATACCAAAATGAATTTACAACTGGCAAGTTCGCCACAGGGCCTTTGCATATGCTGTTCTCTCTGCCTGGAATGTCTTCTGCATCACAAGATTGAATCTTCTAATGCTAGATCTGTTTACCTATGGCTTCCTCATCAAAGCTCCTCCTTCCACTTCTTTATTCTCTGTCCCAGCCCCTCCCATGGCCCAAAATTCAAAGGACGATTATTTACTGCTTTGCCTGTGTATTGGGTTTCTGTCTAGCTCCCTACCCCTCCATGTATGCTCCCTGAGAGAGGAGACTAGACCTCTGTTGGAGCAGCAGTAGCAGGCACATAGTAGGCCCTCAGGACTGAGCTGTAGAATGAATGAATGAATGAATGAATGATGCCATTCTCAGGGGCACACATCCTTTCTGTCTCACATGTTTTTACCTCCATCTGGTGCCCCCTCCTCTTACCCCTTCCTACACATGCTGCAAAACTCAGCCCTGGGCACTTTGAAGAGCCTGTTCTTGAAGACGGGGCTCTCCCAGCAGCCTCCCCCAGCACTTGTGTTGTATTGACATCACTCAACTGCGTGCTTAGGGTGACAGGGATCTGCAGTAGCCTGTGACTGTAAAAAAGATTTCCCATCTCACCTGCTCTTACTGCAATGTGACTTTCACTCTTCCCAGGGAGGTGGCATCTACGTTCCCTCCCCCTGAATCTGGGTGGCCCTGTGACTGCTCTAACCACTAAAGAATGACAGAAGCGACACTAGGCGCCTTCCAAGGCTTGGTCATAAAAAGGACCGGCTTCCACTCTCGGCTCTCTTTGGGGGATGCTCGCTCTGTGGAAGCCAGCCACCGTGCTGTGAATAACTCCCAACTAGCCCACACCAGGAGTCCACACGGAAAGGAACCCGGGCCTCCAGCTGACAGCCAGCATCAACTACCAGACATAGGGTGGATGAGTCTTCAGTTGATTCCAGCCCCCAGCCTGGGAGTGTTCCAGCTGAGGCCCAGACGTCCTGGAGCAGAGACAGGCCTTCCAAGCAGTGCCCAGTCTGAACTCCTGACCCACAGAATCCATGAGCATAATAAATGGCTGTTTTACAGCACTCTGTATGGGGCTAAAGCGTTCTGCAGCCATGGTTGCTGGAACAGGGTCCCCGTGGTGGCTCATACCAACTAGATGTTTGTTGACATTCAATGACTGACACGCACAGCAAAGGCTGCAGAAATGCACACCCCCCAAAACTGCAAAAGTCCACGTGTTCGTGGTTTCCATGGAAAACAAGGGCCCTCCAGGATCGTGTTGCTCTGGAGTCAGTGTGGTTGGTACCTCCTGCCCCAGAGTGTTGCCCACACTGCCAGGAGAGTTCCCGTAGAGCTCAGGGTCTGGAACAAAGCAGAGGAAACCTTCAGGTCCCTGCTCTCCTTCACAAACCACCCCAGAGTCCTCCTCTTCAAGAAGGCCTGACCTCTGCCCTCCTGGTACCCCCAGTCTAAAGCACTCAGCACTGGGCAAGCTGTCAGGGATGAGGTGCTCCTTCCAGGTCTGAAGGGTACCATTGCTGGTTCCTGTGATCAGTGCTGAGCCAGGGCACACCGGCCTGGACCTCCACCACTGATGGGCTTCAGCCAAAGCTCAGGGCCTGGAGCTCCGCCCCACCGCCCACCCCAGCCTGGGTGCTCTGCCTGGTGCTCTGGCCCCCGCAGGGCTGGACACACCCCGCCCCATCTCCAGGGCTTGCCGATGCCAAGCTCTGACATGGGGGAAGCAGAGACTGGGAGACCAAAAGAGAGGGAGTGGAAGGGGTGACGCTGAGTTGGGATAGGAGGAGATAGAGTTCAGGGCAGAAAGTGAGGGAAAATGACAGAGGCAGAGGAAAAAGAATTAGAAACAAAGAGCAGAAAGAAGAGACAGGCAGAAAGAGAGTGCAGAGACAGAGGAGAGAGGGGCCAGGGCTTCTGTTTAACTCCCAGAAGCACAAACAACGTTTTGCATGAAGTGAACTGGGTTTTCGACTCTTCAGTGTAACCCTTGAAACTCTGCCCCCAGGATCTGCATCCCCTTCCCTCCAGCACCTTTTAAAGGCTCCGATTAAATGGGATTTCCAGGAAGACGAAGTAGTGAAAACCTGACCATTGTGAATCCCTGACCCTCGTGAATCCCTGACCCTCCTGCTCTAACGTCTCCTCCCAGGAAGGAAGCAGGAGGGGAAGAGGAGGCCCGTCCTCCTCCAGACCCTGATTTCAATGCTGGGACAGCAACTCCACACCTTCTCTCCTGACGTCTGAACGTGTTCCATCAGTGTTGTTATGACAGCTTTCTGATTGCATTAAAATTCGTCCATACGTGCCTTTCTATCCAGCCACTTCTCTTTTACCAGGATTTTTTTGTTTTGTTTTGTTTTCTGTGTTTTGTTTTTCTAAATCCTTCTTCCTCTGCCTGAAACGGCCCTCAGTTCTAGGCCTGAGCCCTTACTGCTTGAAGAATTTCCCAACATGTAGGTGGCCAGGCTCCCCATCTTCCTGTCTGTCCAGGTTTCCCCAGGGAAATTACAACTAGCCTTTCTTTTCTGGAAGGCTGTTGGAAACCAAAGAAACCTGGCTCCAGACTCACTTCGTCTACATGGTCTTGGGTTGACCCTACCCAACGCAAAAGTGAGTTTGTTTCTAGGATCCTCCAGCTGGTCCAGTTTGTGCTTGCTTCATTTCCAGTTGGCTTTGGTCCTGGGTGAGTGGCTCTAAGGCTTTCCTTTCAGACCTGGATCTGAGGGTGTGTCTCCCTCTATGGCCCAAGCCCACCGGGCTCATACCCCTACTTGGCTGCCTCCCGCAACAGAAGTGAAGCAAAGGCTGAGAGCTGGAAGGGCTCCCTTTGACTGTTCTTTTCACCTGCTCCCAAGCGGTCCCTGCCTGGGGCAGGCTCCGAAGAGGAGGGTCCAGGACAGAGTTTGACTTTTCTCCATCTGCCTCTTGCCTGCCCTCCTCCCCACCAGCACACACGTCTCCCAGTTCTCTGCCCTCAGGAGTCTTCATTCTCCCAGAACCTCAATCGAATTCTGAGCTTCAGTTTCCCAACCTATAAAAAAGCACCTTAAGTGCTTATGAAAAGGCAGGAGAGTCTGGTTGCCAGAATCTCATTCTTCATCCAGCCCCTCCCGTCCAGGAGGGAGACAGACTCCTCATTCTCTCAGAATGTCCGGGCAGGATGGGGCTTTGGCTGGAAGGATTTGTATTTTAAAAGGAGAGCCCAGAAGACAGAGAAGCAAGACACCGATGGCAAGTTGAGGACATTTCAGGGAGGTGCCTTAGGGCCCCCAGGTGTGAGGAGGCGTCATGCTGGCTGTGCAGGGTGAGTGGGCCCCGGAGGGAGGAGGAGGCGGGTGGCAGCCGCACACTCGACTTGCCAGCATGTTGGCGCTAATGCTCAAATTCCGGTTTAATTTTCAAAATTTGATTCCCTCATTACCATCGGCATTAAACAATATTTTCTGCTTAAGGATAGACGGCTGCTGGGGCGCCATGGACGAGTGTTCAGATGGTTAATGCCTTTTATGGCCTCAATAGACTTTTACTATTCTCTTCCCTCCAGCTGCCAAGGGAGGGTTTGTGGGGGGACCTGAGCTGGGGGAAAGCCGGGGGGCCAGGGGCCAGGTGGAGAATAAATGGCTTTGAGGTCTGTGGCTGGTGGGCAGAGGGGCTGCTAGGAGACATGGGGGCTGGGGGATGTCGGGCCAGACCTGCAAAAGACACTCTCCATAGGGAGGCCCAAGCTAAGCAGGTTGGGGAGTGGGGAGAAATTCCAGACCTTCATAGTGACTGAAGTGGAGGACTCTGCCCTGCTTTTGAGACGCTGGCCCTGGGAGTGGGCAGGATGGGACCAGAGCCCAGAGCCCCTGGATCCTTGTACCTGCCCCTCAGCTGCAGGCAGAGGCCATGTCGGGCCCTCAGGTGTCTCTTAGGCTGTTTGTTGACCATGGGACCAGGGCACTTCCCAAAGCACCCTCTGGATCTCAGGACCAACTGCTCTCCTGGGGAATGACCTTATCCCTGAGGGCTCACAGGCAGTGAGTCTGAAGGGAAAAGACCTGTTCCTTCCCCCAACTGCATTCACAGATCAGGATGGACCTTGAATTGAAGGGAACGCAAGGCACACAGACTGGACAGGAGGGGTGGGGCCAGAGGGGTGTGGCAGGGGCATCTTCCAGAGAGTAACTGAGACTGGTTGTCAATTCTGGTTGACTGTGCCACCTTCCACAAGTCATAGACCCTCCCTGAACCTCCATTTCCTCAACTGTAAAAGGGGGATAACAATCACACTCACCTCATAGGGCCATTGGGGGATGACATTAGTTGAGGTGGCTGAGGTTTTAGCACAGGGCCAAGTACAGAGTAAATGCTCAGTAAATGCAGTTCCTGCACCGGTTACAGCCATGACTACCGCTCGCCCGCAGGGGTGGCAGCTGGTGGGATGGGGATGCCCAGCCCATCCCAGGCGTGTAGAGAGGACCCCCAGGAACACTGAACAGACCTGTCCGGGCCAGCCTGAGAAGCCCGACTTCCCTTTTCCTCCCTCCACCCCCCGACCATACAGCAGTATTTGGGGGTCCTCTGAGATGTCCCCCAGCATCTGCATCCTCCAGGTGGTCCACCTGGATTGATTCACAGGAAGAGACATTTCCCCCAATGTTACACTAAGCCCTGCTTTGTGCCAGTTCCACGAATTCTCCCTGTCCAGGCCAGTCAAGCACTCTGGCTCCTAAGAGGCAAGTAGGTGCTAAACTGATCATCTGAATTGAAATTTGTGTCATTTTGAAGATGGTTACAACTACCCCCTCCCTCTGCCCAAGTCCAGAGGCTTCCTCTGCCCCTCCTGGCCAGCCCTGAGGTGGCCAGCACACAGTCTCAGATCTGTCTTTTAAATAGGAGAGCAGCAGACAGGGCTGGGGGCTCCGAACCCACTCTTCTCATGCCTGGGAACCCACAGCTGCCTGCTCTCTTGCTGGTGCGAGAGTTTCCCGCATCACCATCCACACCAGGGTTAAAGGCCTGGATCTGGGTCTCATCTGCCCCCCTGAGAGCCGGTCCCTTTGCCAGGTCACGGGGCCAAGCCTAGGAGAGTCCTCAGCGTGAACTGAACCAGTAAGTAGTGGCCTGCCCCTTCGCCCCCACAACACAGGCTGTGTCAGAGCCAGAGCCAGGGCGCAGCTCTGGGGGAGCCGCACCCCGAGGATGAAAGCTTTCCTGCCTGGGAAGAAGGCTGAAGGAGACATCGAACCAGATCAAAGGCTGCTGGGGACGGGGCGGTGGGCAGGGGCGGTGCGCAGGGGCTCCTGCTCCACTGGGGATGCAGATGAGGACCCTCAGCCGCTCTGGTCCCCGGGGAGGCGGGGCGGGCCTTGATCTGCTGAGCTCCCTCCAGACAGTCTCTGTTTGATGTTGGGGTGGGAGGCGGCAGGAGACGGGAGAGCACATCCAGTCTCCCCCACTCACATTCCTTCAGCCAGCTCTGCCTTCCAAATGCTTTGGGATGGGGCCTCGGCCATGAGAGTCGACTCCTCACTGTCTCCAGACATCCACTTAGGCCCCTGCTGTCTGCTCTCCACACAGCAGCCAGAGGAGTCAGTTAAAATCCAAGACAGAGACTGTCTATCTCCTGCTCTAACCCCGCAGTGGCTCCCACTTCACTGAGAATGAGCCCAAGTCTCCTAGTGACCTATGAGAAGCACCCCACACTCTGACTTTCTCATCCCTCCATCCCTCTGCTCAGACACGTAGGTCTCATGAAGTCTCAGGAGCACTCCACGCACACTCTGCCCCAGGGCATTTGCACTGCCATTCCTTCTCTTGTGAGATCATGGCCTAGATATCCGAAAGACACTGAACTTCAGGTATCCTCAGAAAGAAGGAAGAGTGTCCCCTGGAGATGAATGGGCAGCCCACACAGAGCCTGCAGTGATAAGCTCTGTGGGCAGAGAGGGTGGAAAGGGGTCTAAAAGCCTGGATCTGGGCCCTAGAGAATTTGCACGCAGGATTTGCCAGGTAGAAAAGGTGCAGGGCAGACATCCCAGGTCAGGGGGCAGCGTGTGCACAGGCAAGGTGTGTGACAGAGCTCGTCATATGAGGAGTAGCAGCAGACACACACACACACCCCTCCCTCCTACCTGTTCTCCCCTGACCACGTGCTCCCCACTTCCCTCAAGGCCCAAGCCCGGCCCCTTACCTCTGCCCACTGGAAGCTTAGCCTGGGACTCAGACCCTGGGTCCAGGCTCCTCCTCACCTGTGTCCACCCACACTGTCCGTCATGTCCTCGCTTGGCTCAGACTAGCTCTAATTCACAGCACCCAGGGGTTCTTCTGTGGTCCAGACGGATTCCCGGGCCACCCACCCCAATGTCATCCCAGTGTCCTCAAGACAAAGGCCAGTGGACCCAACTCCCACATCGCAGAACCTCTGCTGCCCCCGGACAGCACTGGGCAGACCAGGTCCCCCCCCCCCCACCAGGGCCCTGTGGTGCCCCTGCCTGAGGGAGGGCACAGCCCTGACTCCCTCCAGGAGGTGGCTATAACAGCAGCAGTAACGACAGTCAGCAGGGCTCTCATTCATCACGTACCTACCACAACCCCAGCACTGAAATAAGCCCTTTTCAGGCATAGTGGATATTTTATTATTTCCGCTGTGCAGGTGAAGAAACTGAAGCCCAAAAAAGTTAAATATCTTTCTCCAGGAATACACACCCAGTCACTGGGGAAGCCAGGACTCAGACCCAGCTGGTCCGAATGGAGCTGAGCTCACAGGTCAACGTCCTTCCTGGTAGAAGACAGTGTTACCTGGAGGTCTCAACTCTTCTTTTCCCACCCCTTCCATGTCTGTGCAGACAGCTGGCAAAAGCCTAATGACCCCATTGCTCTGCCTGGGCCAGGGCTTCTGTTTAGAGCCCAGAAGGGGGCCGGGTGGGGCCCTCACAGGCCACTGCTCAGCTCAGATGGAGCAGGTTCCCAGGATCCCTGACTGCCCAGGGACCCCCAGGCATGCCTCACCCCCCAGTTTTCACTGCCATCTCTAGTTTCACTCATCCCTCTGTCCCGGGCAGGGCTGTCTTGAAGTCTCCTGGGTGACCAAAGAAGAAAGCTCTGTCCTGATGACTCCTCAGACCTCCCTCCACCTGGGATCTAGGCTGCAAGGTCTTATTTCCTCACCACACGGAGGTGGTGAGGTGGCAGAATCCCTTGTAATGGCAGTCCATGTCTCTCTAGCTCTGGTGCCTGCCCTGGGCAGAGGTGTGGCTCTGTGCCCTCGGGGGCTTGCAGCTGGTCTGGAGAGGCAGAACTAGAACTTGGGGACTGTCCCCACTCTGGAAGGGGACAGGGCACAGATGGCCCCTGCACCCTCTTCTCTTGCACCCTTCGAGGCCATGGGTAGGCGTGGGGGCCCTGAGTTGGGCAGAGCTGAGCCCTGGAGGTCCAGCATGGGTGAGGGGTCCGGAGGCCATACCCACGCACCTTGCTGCCTCTTCCTCTGGCCCTTCAGCCCTTGACCCTGGTGCCTGTGAGTCTGCGCCAGGCCTCCCAGCAGAAGCCTGGGGCATGTGGTGGCGCTAAGTAGAAGTCACCTTTCCTACCAGGTGTGGCATGCCAGACGGCCTGCATTCTGTGGGGACTTCTCGGCTGCCAAACCCTGTTGTCTAATGGGGTTTCCACCGGCATCTAGCACACTTTCCAGGTTTTCACCCATCACAGGATAATTTATAGCATAATGGGGCCTTTTTTCCTTTATATCATGTGGGAGAATAAATTATGGCCAGTTTGTCCTCAAGGAAACAGACAAAGCAGGGGATGCTTGGGTGGTCCGCAAGGAGCCGGGGAGGCAAGAGGAGGAGAGACCAAAGAACACCTTAAGCACATCTCATTGGCAGGGCAAAGAATCTAGTCGAGGTGGCCAGATATGGGGAAGAACTGACAGTCCCCACTTGGAGCGTTTGATTCTATTAACCACGGAGGGGGCCCTCGTTACCTGGGCAGTAGAGATACACCACTGTCTGCCACCTGCAGGCGATCCGCCCACAGACCAGCCTCTAACTCTACTGTGGGGCTGACCCTCGTGTTGGATCTCCCCAGCCTCATGGGGAGAGTGGGTGCTCATGGGTCCACCCCCCACCCTCCCCACCTCCTGCTGCAGCCAGACACCCAGTGCAGTGCCAGACAGCCGGGCAAACCTCCCGCCTCTCTGACCCATGGCCCATTTTTTAACATTCAGGGTGTGGCTTTGCTTCTTGTGGGAAGAGAGTGAGCCCAAGCTAACAGCCTACTGACTGTCCTCCTGGGGAGGTGCCAGCACCTTAGGGTCAACCTTACTAGATTAACACAGCAGGAGTCACACCTGAAACCAGAGGCTGTAGCTACTGGCCCCCACCCCCCACCCCTGGACACTGTAACAAGGATTTCTGGTGACCCTAAATGGGATGGGGTCTTCAGAAGTCACCTGGCCCAGACTCCTCCAACATGACCCAATGTGGAGATGATGCTTGCTGAACACCCTGGCAGAAGTCCTCCCAGAAGAAAATTCCCTCATTCGTACTCTGGAGAGCTCAACCCTGCCTAGAGCCCAAGTCCGGCCCCTAGCACACCAAAGCCTGCTCCTTCCGCCTCAAGACATCCTTCTGAGAATAACAGCAGGAGTCTTGGGTCTTGTAAGATAATGCTTCTCAGCCCTGGCTGCTGTGAAATTCACCTGGAGGCTTTCAAAATACAGATGTGCCCAGCCAGTCCCAAAATACAGATTGATCCGGGCATCTGTATTTTTGTTTTTGTCTTTTGTGGTTTTTTATTTTGAAAGCTACTCGAGTGATAGCAGCACGCAGCCAGGGCTGGGAAGGGCTGGGATAGGTCTTCTCAAGGCTGATCCCAGCCAGCTCTCCTCGGGCACTCCATCTCTGCCCTCAGCCTGCCTACAGGAGCTCAGCCCTTCAGACTGCAGGATTCTGTGTGTGCTGGTGCTGGGGAAGGGTGGCGCCCACCTCCTCTGCCCTGAAACCTGAGCTCGGGCATCCTCCATCCCTCATGGGGTTATTCAGGAAAAACATCATCCTAACCTGGGGAGATAGGGTGAGAAGGGATTATCAATGTCAGCACAAAGCCCACCCCTCTGTTGGCTTCTCAAGCCTCCCCCTCTTCTTCCTCTCTCCTCTCTTGTGTCCCTCTCCCCTCCATCCACCAGGCCAGCCCTGCTGTGAGAGGAGGGTCCCAGGCTCCTCTTTCTTCAGCCCTCCAGTTTCCTTCTTATCCATCTTTGTTCCAGCCACCCTACCCCTCCTGGAGTCACTACTGTCCCCACCCCCTTCCCCATGGAACTGGATGGTCCAGGCTTAAGTACACCAGCACTCACTGCGTTAACTCATGACTGATAATGGGCTACAGATAGACGCAGAGATGGATGAATAGCAGACATGATTAATAGATGCTAGATACCCAGATTAAATGTTGGATGATAGATAGATACACAGAGGAGAAAGAAATGATTACAGAAAGCAGAGAGATTTATGATCGATGGCACATAAATAGTGATAGGCAAATATAGATGGATGGATGGCTGAGATGTTTCTGAGAACTTCCCATAATGGGGTCAAAACGTAAAAGGTGAGAAAATGAGTCGTGGGCACTCACACCTGTTGGGGTATCAGCTCTCAGAGGAACAAGGAACCCTGTTCTGCTCAAGACCTGTCTTAAAGCAATTTCTTTTTCAGCTCAGGTTCCTGAACCTCCACTTGTCCGATGGGTTTGAAGTTAACATAGGTTGCTGGGAGGCTGGGTTCCTGTGGACACTTTTGATATTTTTGCCCCCTGACTCCCCACTATACCTAGTGAGGACTTCCCTGCCTGTCTCCCCCATAGATACAGGCTCCTCAAAGGCTAAGGCCATGCCTTCCAACCCCACAGAGCAGATTGGTTCTTGGAGTGGGGCAGGCTGGACTGGCCCCTGTTAGATGTTAGATGGCAGGTGTCAGCCCACACGACACACGCAGAGATTCATCCACTCAATCCCTCCAATGGGAACCAGACCCTCAGAGAGGACAATGACAGCTGACTCATCCGAAGCACTCACTGCGAGCCAAGCACTGCTCCGAGCACTCCAAGTTTATGAAGTGGGTACCACTGTCACCCCCATTTTACAGATGAAGAAACTGAGGCAGAGAGAGGTTTGGCAACTTTCCAGAGGTCCCAGAGCTACTAACTGCAGGGCCAGGATTTGAAACTGGGTGGTCTGGCTCCTGAGCTTGCGTCCTCCAGGCAAAAAGTACCCCCAGCTCTACTGGATGGTTGCAAGGTGCTGGTAAGCGCAGGAGAGCACATGGCTCTGGGAACTGGAAAAAGCTGCATGATTCTTATGACTAATGAGATTGTGAGGGGAGTGTCAGTTTCCTCGAGAGAACAAATTACTTTGAAGGGTGGCAGCGTAATAACGAGCGGTGTGTGGCTGCCAGTGCTAACTACAGAGGACCCTGCTCTTGTCACTCAAAGGGGCTCCCTGAGGCCTTCGGGTTGGCAGTATTTGGTGACCATGAAGTTCAGTTTAGAGAAAGGCAGAAAGCTAGCTGTGGGTTGACCCTAGACCCCTTCTGTTATCCTCCAGTCAGTCAGTCAGTCAACAAACTGTGTGCCAGGTACCATGCTGGGAGATATAAGTAGATCTGATCCTAGAGTAAAAGTGCTTCCGGATTGGGGTGTGAATGGCCCGGCTGTGGAAGAGCAAAGCAGGACAGGGGCTGACAGACAGGGGCTGCACTGCAGAGCATGAAGATTTTGCTGGGGCAGGCCAGCATGACTGCTGGGACCACAAGCACTGTGGACACGCTGTCTGCCTCCCTTCTCAGGGAAGAGTTGGGCAGGGAGGGGTGGGGTTAAGAAAGGAAACCCTGGATGGGAGCACAGAGGAGACGATGCAAAGAATCTTACTCACCTCCAGTGCCTGTTTGCTGGAGAATTGTGTTTTGAAAAGGCAGACACAACCTTCCCAATGACCGGTCTGGAGTTGGGGCGGCTGGAAGTGACAGCCCTGTGGGGCCCACTCTGTCTGGAGCAGGCAAGTCCGGAAATGAAGGAGGAGGGCAAAGACCCCTGCTCCCTGGCTGGGGTGCCCCTTCCCCCAACCGGTCCTCCTCACTCCACCACCGCCAGACTCTTCTATAAGGGCTGGCACTTGCTGGGCACTTCCAGTATTCAGTCCCATTCTCACTACCACACTTCAACACAGCATGGTCATATCCCCATTTGACAGATCAGTCAACTAAGGCCCAGAGAGGCTGAGAAGCAGGCTCAAGGTCACCAGGGCAGTATGCAGTATAAGTGGGATTGAAGCCAGTCATCTCAGCCAGCTCCACCTCGACTCCGATGTGCCCACCACACGCCTTTGGACTCAGCATTGCCCTCTTCAGGGAGGTCTTTCAAATGTGCTGGCTTATGTCACCTCAACGTGACTGATTTTGCTAAAAAACAAAAAACAAAAAAATCTCTATAATCAAATGGACTAGATCAGGCTTGGGAATGGGAAAGGAGACACAGGGGTGGCAGCATGAAGGGATGGGACTGGAAAAGGACCAGGGGCTGGGGGGAGGGATGTCTGGTGTCTGGGAGAAAAGCCGTGATGGGGACCACTGAGGGTGGGTGGGGCTGGAGGGGAGGGGAGGGGATCTGGGATGTAACAGGACATGCGGTGGGGACAGGTGTGTGGGGGTAGTGAGAAGTGTCCCCCTTGCTATGGCAGCCCCAGCAAGGAGCCCCCCACCCCCAACCCTGAGCTTAGGGTGAGGAGGAGGAGGCTGAAGAGGCTGATGGAGAGTGAGGAAGAGAAGAAGGAGAGAAAGAGAATACAAGGGCTCTTAGCCTAGGTCTCCCCTCAGGGGCCACAGGAAGTGGTCCCTGCCCCGCCTACTCCTCTCCCTGTGCCCAGCAGCCAGATGGCCCAGGGCAGAGATGCCACCTGACCTTGTGGTCCCAGGCGCCTCAAGCCTGGTCTGTTGAATCAGAGATACCCCACTGCCAGGTAGATGTGACTATTTTTCAAAAGTCTGCAGATGCTGTTGTGATTTAAGAAGTAGCAATTCATTCCAAAGCACGCTGACTTCAAGGTAGCTTATTGCCATTTTGCAAACTATGGAGACTCAAAGTAAAACATCTGTCAAGGGGGCAGGGGTGCTGATGAATTTTTGATGTGACAAATGGCTCTTAACCTTGAAAAGCCTGGGCGTGCTGATCCAAGGAGGGCAGCGGGAGCTCAAAGAACAGAAGGTGCCAAGGTGCCATAAGCACACCCTAGGCCTGGCGCCACCTCACGCACGAGACTACAGCGCTACCCACCTCACCCTGGGGGAGGGGGCGGTGGCGGACGCAGGGAGCACCCCGGACTTGCAGTGAGGAGTCGCGCTTCTAGCCCCGAGTCCCCACAAACTGCCACCTGGGCCGGACATCAGCCCTTCTCTGAGCTCCTCAAGCTCATCCTTTGATGTGGCCGTAAGAGTGGGGATGGCTGAGTTCAGCTTTCAGTTAAAAACGTGAGTCGATGGTATTTAACTCTGTAGACGCCAGGAGAGGCGCCTCCTGTCTTTTCATTGCTGGGAGTGCCCAGTTTGGCGCCACACAGAGCACATGCTCACTCAGTAAACGTTGCTGGAGTGAATAATGACCGTAACCCATGTATCTGTAAGGAGGTTCAGTCTGAAAACACTAAAGACTGGGAAGGGAGCCTGAACCCCCTGACATGTCTCTTTCCATCCCACACCCGGCGTGACCAGAGTCCACCTTCAGCAAAGATAAAATGGGAACCCACAGTTGGATTTAGTGACCAGGGGCCTGGATTTGGTTCCCACAGGCTGGGCCCAGCTCTGTGATCACTGCCCTCTCCAGCACGATGGGATTACTAGGCCCTGTGGCCTGTGGGCTGACCTGGGGCCCCGGGGATTTAGAATCCCTTTGAATAGGGCTATTCAAATAGGTGAATAGGTGGTTACCTCTACTCTGCTGCCTCCCCGACCCCACTGCACTGGGGACATCCCCCCAAGATCCCCAGAGTCCCCAGAGGTCCCTAGAACATCCTATTTCAGTCCCCTCTATTCAGGTAGCACCCATGGTTAGATCTTGCCTTCTTATTAACCATCATATAAAAACCACCCAGTCTCTCGTCCCAGCGCAGCAAGGCCCTATGCTCCCCTTGAGCGTCTTGTCACTTCCAGACACTAATGGTGGACACTGGGACCCATGAGGTTTTCTTTCCAGATAGGTGCCTTTTAACAAAGCCCTCCAAAGCCTCAATCCAAAGGAATGGCGTTTTATGGTGACAAGTCAGACCTCTGACAGCAGGAGGAGATGTGTGATGGCTTAGGGCAAGGAGACCTTCCTAAGACACTCAAGCCACCCTACAGAAGTGCCCATCCTTTCCGCCTTGGGCGAGGCTGTGCTGCCTGCTCCCTGCCTCGCCCTGCTCCCTGCCACCCGGAAGTGACCCACGTGGGCCAAGTACTTAGCACAGTCCCTGAAATGGAGGAAAAGTTGCCTGGTTATTAGCGGTGCCTAATGATATTTGCATAGATTTACAGACTTTAATGCAATTGTGAATGCCTGCAATCCAGGAGAAAATAATGAAGAAATCCATTACAAAGTCATAAAGTCACTAAGTCAATACAGTAACGACTTTGATTCCATATTAGTAATAATTTCATCTCCTGCTGCAAGATGATTTTCAAATATGCACCTGTTTCTGAGCACTTTCATAAATTTCACCTTTGAGATAATTAATTAACTAAATTTTAAAAATACACTGCTGATATTTTATACAATAAATTAGTCTTTAGTCTGAAACTGGCAGGCTATACTAAAACTTATTGAGATGGATATGCTGGGATTTCTAACTTCTCTTCAAGTGGCCTGTAACCCTTTCATTGGCAAAACCTGAGGCGGCTGCCTGGTGGTGGCAGTGGCTCAGGTGGATAGTCTGGACCAACAGGAACCCATGAAACGTGGCGGGTGAGGTAAGCCCTTGCACCCCTCAGGCACTGTACTAGCTCCCTAGGGTGGCCACAGCAGAGTTCACAACCCGGGTATCAGTAAGTAGACAGAAATCTACTCTCTCACAGTTCTGGAGGCTAGAAGTCAGAAATCACGGTGTCGGCAGGGCTGTGACTTTCCCCCAAGGGGAGGAGCTCTGTCCTTGCCTCTTTCTAGGTTCTGGTGTTTGCCAGCAATCCTTGGCTTTCCTTAGCTCACAGTGGCCTCACTCCAACCTCTGCCTCCATCGTCACGTGGCCTTCTCTCTGCATGTCTTGTGTCTCTGTGCTTGAATTTCCTCCTTCTAGGGACACCAGTCCTACTGGATTAAGGGCCCACCCTAATCCAGTGTGACCTCATCTTCACTTGACTACATCTGTGAAGACTTTATTTCCAAGTAAGGTCACATTCATAGATTGCAGGTGGATGAGAATTTTGAAGGGACACTATTTAACCCACTACAGGCACCAAGGTCTTGTGTGATCGCTGCCCCTGCTCCCTGGGAGGGAGGGAAGACACCCGGTCAGGCTGAGGTGCTGAACATGCCAGATGAGGCAGGGGCTGGCTCCTGGAAATTCGGGTCTCCTAAGAGGTTCACCAACAGGCTAAAGGGGATTGTGGACCCCTGAAATGGTCAGCACCATTTCAAATCTATGAGTATGTCTCCTGGAGAAAGAGTTCATAGCTTCCATCAGATTTCAAAGGGGACCCGGACCCCGAAGGATGCTTGTCTTATTACCACGTGAGAGTCATAGGGGTCAGGGACGGAAGGGAGCACAGACACGAATCAACCAGTCAGCCAACAAACTGACAAAGAACTCCCCAATATCCAATTTTACAAAGTTTCCAGAATCTTCTGATACTTTTCATTCCAACAGGGGCGTAGGTTCTGGGGTTTCAGAAGGGAAGCCCTTGGAACCCCGGTACTGTTATTACGGCAAAGGCCGGGGGAGACACGACGGCTCACAAGATATTGCACCAGAATGACATCTTCACTGGGAGATGTCTTTGAGTTTGGAATATACTGGTCCAGCAGCTCATCCTTCAGACCAGCTGTGGGTCATGAGCAAATTCAAAATTCAGCTTTTATGACTTCCCCTCCCAACCAAGTCCCTGATAAAAATGTTCGACAGAAAGGCACAGAGACAAAGGCCATGGCTAGCTCCGAGGACCTCGCTCCCTGTCCACCCAGCTCTGAGTGACCCTGGGCACCTTCGCCATTGGCCCCCATTAGGTGACATGATGCCAGGTGAGGTCTGGCAGGGCCCACTTAAAACTGGTGCCCAGCTCCCGACCAGGGCCCACCCTGGGCAAAACAGTGGTTCCTAACTCACCATCACCTTCCCCTAGTTTGACAAATTCTTTCTACGTTGCCAAAAGCTGTCTTCAAGACTGACTTCGTGCTGCCAGTTTTTGGAATCCAGCCTCTTCACCTTTGGAAAACTTGAACCTGGTTCATTTCCAGGCTCTGTGATGCCTCAAAGACGACCCTCAGTGGCCCCAAGAGCCCATCTGCCTGTTTCACCTGCCTTGCCAGGACCACGGCTCAGTTTGCTCTGGCCTGGGGATTCGATCTCATTTACAGGACTAGGCTGTGATCTCCCTGCCTTGTTTGCCCCTCCAGGCATTTCCCATGGACCCATGGGCCTCCTCAGAGCAGAGTGAGAAGCACACCGGGCTGGAACCAGACCTCAGAAGCTCTGACCTGGACCAGAAATCACTTAGGGCAATAGCAACAGCAAGGGGAGATGAGAGGGGAGGAGGGGACAGCCAGGGGGCCAACAGAAAGTAAGCCCTAAGGAGAGGGATGCATACAAACCTGTCCCCGTCCCCTCTTCTTCTCCCACCACCTGCGGGGTGTGACCTGTGACTAAGGGTGCTGCAAGGCCCCTACCCACCGCCTGCCAAGTGGTCTTGAATCCCACCATTCAGCTCATCTCTTTGGGGTCAGCACTGCTGTCTCCAGAATTCTCTTTTAAAATACAAAATCACCTTGCTGTTCACCACTAACACATTCCTTCATCAGGTCCTGATCCTCATGCCTCAGAGCACTTGACTGGGGCTGGGGGGGGGGGCAGGAGAAGGGCATTTTCCCCAGAGACGGGGCATCCTCTTAGGCAGCTGACCCCTCCCGGCTCTGTCTGGGACACACCATCCTTCTTAGGTCGTTTTTTTTTTTTTTAATTTGAAAATGAAATTTACCAACAGTGAAATGTACACATCTTAAGTGTATAATTTAATATGTTTTGACAAATACAAACACTGATGTATCCTGCACCTCTATCAAGATGAAGAACATTTCCATCTCCCCAGCAGGTTCCCTCATGACCCCTTCCGGGCAGCCTCCCAGCCTCCTCAAAGGCACCCAGTGTTCTGACATTTTCCACCACAGTTTGGGTTTGCCCGGTCTACAACTTCATACATAACGTACTGATGTGTGTCTGGCTTCTTTCCCTCGGCATAATGTCTGTGAGATTCATTCCTGTTGTCTGGGCCTGGGACCCCAAGGGCCCTCCATTAATGCATCCCCTGCCCTCTCCGGGTGCCCCGTGGGGCCTGCTGGGTGATGAGCAGAGGCACTGCCACCAGCAGGGAGCTCCTGGGGTAGCTGGGAAGGAAGCCAGGGTCGACACTGGGTTTGCCTCAGCCCCACAGATGAGCAAAAGGTTAGAGGTGTCCAGTGGAGTTAGAGTGAGAGGCCCAGGAGGGCTGAGCTCTGAACCCAGGTCCTTAGGGTGACTGTGGCTGAGCCTTGGGGTCCCGGAGCATCTACAAAGTGAACATAAAATAGCCCAACGACGCTCAAGTGCTCCCTCTTGCAGAGAAGGACTCTGGCTTTTCTCACCGTGACACCCACCACCTAGGTTCCAGCCAGACCTATCTCTGCTTTGTCCCTGCAGTGACCTCCTAACTGTCCCTTGCTTCCACCTCATCTTCTGTAGTCTGTCTCCAGACAGCAGCCAGAGGAAGCCGGACACATCCCTCCTCTGCTCAAAGCCTCCTGTGTTCTCTGTTTCACTCCGAATAAAATGGAAAGCCTTTTTAAAGGTCTGCTAGATCCTACGTAGGCTCCGTGCCCATCCTCGCTACCCACTCCTTCTCTGCCTTCCCTCGTCCCAGCCCAACCACGTGGGGCCCTGTTCTGACCTTGAACACCAGCTGACATGCTGGGGCTGTGCCTTTGATTGGGGTTCTTGTTACTGTCTGCCCCTCCCCTAACCTGTAAGTCCTGGGAGGGCAGGCAGCCCAGCGCTTCCACAGGGCCTGGCTGTGCTCACTAACCTTCTGTGACACAATTTCATGGATGAATGAAAAGCTTCCCTCAGTTTCCCAAAGGAGTCTGTGACCCAGAAAGGTTAAGAACTCCTAGGTAGGACCAGAGCAGCCTGGTCAGTGCCAGGCCAAGGAAAGTGGGTTCCCCATGCAGTCACAGTGCCATGGGGGAGCCCCTCGACCAGGTGGACAGAGGGACAAAGGAGGCACAGTGAAGAGAAAGGAGGCAGTTCCTTATTAGCAAGTGAGTCCAGGGCTTCCTGAAGGCAAAACATATGGCACTTCTTAAATGCACTTGTTACAAAGATTTCCTTGATTTACACTGTTTCACTACATGCATCCCTTAGAAGTGAGGTGGATGAAGAGGGGTGGGGAGAGTGTGGTCAGGGGCCTGGTCATCTCCGGGCTGGGAGGCTCCTGAGACTGGGGGTCCCAGGGTTGGGTGTGGGGACCAAGGAGCAGGCAGAAAACCAGAAATGGTGTCTTGGGGACCACTTGGAAGCCTCCCACCTGGAGAGTCTGACTCATGAAGACAGGTGAAGCAAAGGAGTGGATGAAAGGAACAGTATCCAAGAAAAGACCCTGGGAGGGAGGGAGGGAGGGAGGGAGGGAGAGGCATGGCGGTCTGGCTGAGGACAAAGGCATCGGGGACTTGGCCGGCTCCCGCAGCAGCGAGCCCTGCAACCTCCAGCTCCCTCACTCACTTAATGTTTGCAGGTTAAGTATTTACAGATATGTTTCCATGGCAACCGAGGCTTCAAAGTTACTCTCAGAATTCTGTTTTCTCAAATATGTTTCTCTGGTTGATTGCACAGAATTTCCTGGAAGCTGGCCAGCCCCGTGCTTTTGTGTCTTTGACCCTCCCCCTCCAGATTCCTGTGCTGTTGGCCCCCACTTCTCATCTTCTATACAGACCCTCTTGGGTTCCATTCTCCCCCAGCTGCTGTCAGGCTGTCCAGGGCCTGGAGTTCAGAGCCCACTGCCCTTCACCATCTGGGGAGCCCTGAGCCTGGGGGCTTCCTCCAAGCTCCTTGAGGTCCCTTGAAGGAGGGGCCTGCCCCCTTCACCTCTGACCCCCAGCACCTGGCCCAGGACCTGGTAAATGTAACCCCTGCATTGTAGACTGTCACTGACTGCACCGCAGGTAGGATCTCGCACCCAGGCACTTTCATAGCAATGCCTACATGGTCCTTGTACTCCGCATCCACACATCGATTCCCGAGCCCCTGCTCCAGACCAGTCACCCAGCAAGGTGCCAAGATACAGGGAGGAACAAGGAGTCCCTCCCTACATGGAGCTCACCTCTAAGTAGGGAGAGGAAGATGATGGATGAGAAAAGATCAGGGTAGTGGTCTGTACCATGAATAAAATAAAACAAGGTGGCAGCTGGGGCAGCTTGGGCCACATCAGTTGGCAAGTCAGACAGGCTTGGGTGAGAGGGATGGGTAAGCTGAGTCATGATGAAAAGTGATTACGGGGGAAAGAGAACACCTGATGCAAAGGCTGGAGCAGCGATGTTTGAGGAGCCAAGAGGCCAGGGAGCTGGGGCCAGGGAGGGAGGGAGAGGGTAGCTGGAGGCGGAGTCAGAGAGGCAGCAGGACCAGGGGAGGTAAGGGCCTCGGACTCTCACCTGAGTGAGGCAAATGGAAGCCTCTGGAGAGTTAAGCAACAGAGAGACAGGCTCTGATGGGGCCACTGTGTGGAGAATGGACTGAGGCGGCAAAGGTGGAGGCAGGGAGATGGAAAGGCGGGGTCCAGTCATCAGGAGAGAAGGGGGCAGCAGATGGAGGAAAGTTGCCTCAGCATGAGTGAGAGGCTACCCCAGGGGCTCCCACTGCTCCCATGTCCTCACGCGCTCTCGTCTCTGCCTGATTCCTCGTCTCCGTCCCCCACCAGGCCTGATACAGCAAGGAGACAGAGATCGGGGCATCACAACCTACATAGAGGACGCTCACTGATTGCTTGCTGCATTGGACCCCACACCCCCGCACGGCGCCCAGCATGTCCGTCCCTGAGGGCAGAGACATGGCTTTCCCACAGCCCCTGGAAGCAGTGCTCGCCCCAGAAGCTTATAGGGTGAGGGCTCCAGGAGAGCCCTGAGGACAGGTGTTCTCCCTCCATCTCACTGCACCCGCGGCTGCTTCAGGCAAGGCAGGGGGTTGGACTGAGTGGTTTCTCCCAGCTCGGCCTTGCCTGACTGTGCCTTCCAGGGGAGTGGGCACTCCTGCTCCGTGCGGCGCCTCCTCCCATCCATGAGCCCCAGGAGCCCGTCTGGGGAGCTGCTGGGAGCCCAGGCTGAACCATCGCTCTGTGATGGACTTTGCTGGGAGCAAGAAGGTGCTGACTCTGCTAATGGTTCACTGAGTAGCTGTATCTCTGTTATAAATGGTTTAAGTCACAGGCATTTAATTGATGTTATAAATATGATATTTACAACAGAGTATGGGAAACGCTGCATTGTCTTGTTATTGTATGTACATCAGGGAGCCTGGATGTCTCTCTGGTGGCCGTGCCTTCCACCTTTGGCCTTCTCCCTGCTCTGCTATCCTCACAACCATTGTCCAGACCACTGGCCCACTCTGGGCTTGGGCAGGTGAAGGAGGAGGCAGGCTGTTGGTGTAGGAAGGTGGACCAGCTCTGGTTTGCCCACCTGGGGAGGACCTGCAGGAGGGTGTGTGGGGCTGGTGCCACTCTCCAACCCTTAGGAACATATGACCTTATCAAGGAGCAAACAAACATACACACAACATGCATGGAAAGGATTATACAGAGGCTAGGGGAAGTTGTGGGGGTGCTGATGCAAGCAAGGAAGGCTTTCGGGAGGAGGGAGGCTTTGAGCCGGACTTTGTGTCAGGGTAGGATTTAGAGAAGGAATGAAGAGAGAAGGGGCTGAGGGCCACGAATTCAGAGTCATGCACATCTGGATTCCAATCCAGTAGTTACCATTTGATTTTTGCATGACTGCAGGCAAGTAATTTAGTCCTTTTGAATCTCAAAGACCTCATTGTAAGATGGGCACTATCATTAAAGCAGAGCCATCACCTCCTCTATTCTGGACACCATACTTCTCTTAAGATGACCATATCACAAGGTGAATCATATTTGGACTCTTCAAGCTGGCTATTCCTGAGTAGCCCCAGGCCCACCCTGTAGCCATGTTAGAGGGGATAAACAGCTGGGGCCAGAGTGAGGGGGCTCCTGAAAGACAATCAAAGGGAACAGAAAATAGGGGCACATTCCAGGTTCTTGAGTTTGGGAATGGAGATCAGGTGAGAGGAGGAATGCCAGTCTGGTGGGGGTGTGCAGGGTATCGCATGGGAGGAGCTGGAGGGGCTGGGCCTGAACTTGGCTGGCAACCCACCCCCACCCCTCTGGCATCTCACTCTCTGTAGCAGCCTCATTGTTTCAGCCTACCCCTCATCCACCTTTTTCAAGGACCCTTGCGGCAGCAGCAAGGGTTCCAAGAACTTGGGCTCAAAGCCAAGTCATAGGTGTCATCCCATTGCATCCCACTCCACACACCTCCTTTTCTGACCTCTGAGATTCCTTCTGCCCTCTATCCCCCTCCGTCACTCCCTTAGCTCCTTTATGTGAGGTCAGGGAGCTACCACACCCCAAAGCTCAAACAAGAAAGGGCAGCAATTGGAATGACTTCTCAGCATCACTGAGTCTAAGTTTCCATGGCTGAGGGCAGAGATCATTCAAAACTCAAGCCAATCTAAAAACTCAGGTGAGCCAAAGAGTTGGACAGCACACCCATTCGCTTTGTTTGCACTTGGGAACTTATGTTGACTTTCATACTGAGCACGTTGGATACTAGAGAAAATTTGGCCACTTTAGGAAAAGTCCCAAAAATACACTAGAAGTATTAGCAGAAAAATGGGTTACAGCTGGGTGTTACAGCTCAGTTGTGACAGCAACCTGGATCCTGGCGAGAGACCAAACAGCATTCATACAACAGGAGAACTCAGGTTTATTACACCACCAGCTCTACAGGAGTTAACACTTTGAGCTCCAACCGTCTGTAGGGTTACACAGGCCTTTTATAGGTTGCCAGTTTTACAATTTGCGACATCATATGCAAATAAAGTACAACAGAAGTTGACCAACCAGGAACAAGCTTTGTAGAAATAGGACCAACCAGGAGTGAGCTCCATGCAAATGAAGTACTACAAATGGACCAATCAGAAGTTAGGGAAGTGGACCAATCAGAAATGAGAGTAGTAACCAATCAGAAGTGAGAGTAGTAACCAATCAGAAGTGAGAGTAGTAACCAATCAGGAGTGAAGGAAATAAACAATCAGAAGTGAGCTCAGGGAACCAATAGAATTCTAAGTGTAAGTTAGCCACTTTAAAGGCAAAAAGTAAGATAGAGCCTCTGGGCCAGGGAACTCGACGATGCTAAGAGGAGAGCAGCGGCCCTGCCTAGGGGTCCTGCGGGTCTTTTTATGGGGCTTCCCGCCTCAGAAGAACTGTCTAGTGCCCATGGGCCACTCCCTCCTGGCGAAGATCTGTGGAGTTACCCGCATGGGGCCCTACCACATCAGAGCCCGCTCCCTCACTCCTGCTTCTACCCTCTCCTGCTGCTGGAAGTGGCTGGGGAGAGGGCAGCTTCTGTCAGTATTCATAGGACTGGAGCCCCCAAAGTAGAAAGTACCCATTCTATGTAGGGGGCCAGAAACCTCACACTGCCCCAATCCCCTTGTCACCGTGGCAGGCAGCCTCCCCCTGTAGCCCTCAGGTCAGCAGCCAGCCTCACTCACTCGCAACCTCTGGGAGCTCCCTTCTGATGGAGAGACAGGCTGAACAAATGGTGGCCGGCCCTGTGATTACCAAGGAGGGAGAATGCAAGTCAGGGACCACATAGGGAGGTAGGTGCTGTGGTGATACTGGGCAGCACAGGACTCCCAGTCTAGGTTTCCTGGAGGTGGTGCAGGGGAGGGAGGGGCAGGAGTAGCTAGGCCAGAAGCCTGGGGACATTGGGATGGGGGCACATCAGAGTTTTGTGGGGGTGGAGAGGTAGAGGACTGTGGATTGAAGCAGTATCAGAGGAGTGTGGTGGGTCCTGCAGGTTAGACCCTTCTCCCAGACCCATCTTTGGGAGAGCAGGTCTAGGGACGGCTGTTGTCACTTGCAAATGGCCTAGCTTTGCTTCCTGTTCATTTTCCTTCTAGGTGACAGTGTACTGAGTGGTCAGAGCAGCCAGGAGCACAGGCTGTCTGAGGACATGGCATACCAGCCAGATCAGAGCAAAGTGGGCAGGAAATGGAGGTGTGGGGATGCAGAGTGGGGAGGGGGTGCCATCCTGCAGGAATTGGGGGCCCCTGGAGGGTGCTGAGCAGGCAGGAAACTGGGCATCATGTGTCAGTGGCCTCTGGAAGGAGAGGGAATGAGGAAATAAAGCTGGCAGAGGATGGCTGTCAGGAACTGGCTGCAACTGCCCCAGTGTTCTCAGCCTCCCTTGGGTTCTTACTCAAGTGGCCTGAGGTGAGTGAGAGCCGGTCAGAGGCTGGAGGCTGGGGGCAGAGGGTGGGCAAGTACGAGCAGGGCTCGCAGCTCTCTAGACACTGTGTCTGGGAGGAAGGCGGGGCCCTGCTCTGGTCCAGCCTTGTCCCCTCCTCCCGCCCACCACCCTGAGCCCCTGCAAGGTGGTGCCAGTGCTGTCAGCCCAGCCTGCTTCTAACTCAAGAGACTAACATTTGAAATCCTTGAAGAGGACTCCTTCCTTCACTACCCCCCAACCCCCAAAAAGGAAAACAGTCATTGAAATTGAAAAATGGTGCTTAGTGAAGGGTTTAAAGACATTTTGAATTTAAAATACATTTTAAAGGTCCTTTTCAGCAGTAATTATGTTATAACGGTGGGGCTCTTAGCAAAAGGCAGAGGCCCACAGTACTGGGAGACCAAAAGGGGAGCGGCAAGAGCTGGTCCCCTGCAACCCCCAGAACGCAGCGGGGGTGCGGGATTGAAGGGGGGCGTGACATCTCCATCTGAGAGCCAGTGTCAGGGTCACCTCTAGGTCCCCAAAAACAGAGGACTACACAGTTCAACTTGGCCCTGGCCCAGAAGGGTCCTCCAAGACCTCCCCAGGAGTGTGGCATCTGGGCTTCCAGGGCTCACAGGACGCTCATGGTGGCAGAGACTGGCGAGTCCGGCCCTCCTTCTGTCCTACCTGCTCACCCCCACGCCCCACCTTAAGGAACAGCCTTTCCTCCTGCTTCCTGCCACTCACCCTGGGGGCTTCCTGGCAGCAAGCTCCCCAAACCATTCAGAGGCCAGCTCCCTGCAGCCTTGCGGTGAGGTGAGCGTGGCGCTGGGCCAGACCTGAACCCACTGCTTCCAGAGCTTGGGCTGGGGAGGGATGAACCCGCAAGAGGCCCGCATCTCCGTACTCTTAGACTGCTGGGAACAGACTGAGGACATGACAACACGGGCTCCTTATTTAAGCCTCAACGTTTTCTGTCCTATATGCCCAAGGAACAAACCCACCCACCCTTTGGCCTACTTTTCTCCCTCTCAGCAAGCACACCCATTCTTTGCAGGAAGCCTCACCCACACAGATGCATAAGCTTGTTGAAGCAGCACACACATGGTTGAGTGCCTATTGTTAATTCTGGAAGGGCTGGCCAGGCCTTGGGGGTATGGGGGGTGCTTCCTGAAGAAGGTTGGACAGAAGGCAGTGGGGAGAAGATAGTAGGGAGAGCAGTGGAGAAGGGGTGAGTCTGGGCACGTAGGAGGAGCTGAAAGGGCAGTTGGAGGTAACCTGGGAGGGCTTTGTGTAGGAGGTGTGTGGGGCATTAGCACATGGACAAACAAAATAATGAAGAACCAGGGGCAGTGAATAAAGAAATAAACTGTTGCCTCGGCCCCTCCCAAGCTGCAGACACTGCCAGCGCAACTGGGGAGAGGCAGGTTGGCTCACCAGGCTTCTGCAGGTTCCCAAAGGCAGCAGAGCCCTGGCTAAGGGATGAGGGGTGCAGAATTGGCCTGGGACAAGCTCTCTGCATTGCCCTGCCTTCAGGGGCTCTGTCCCCATGGGCTTCCTTTGGGGGAGGGGCAACCAGCCTGGCGGTGGTCCCCTTTTCTGCGCAGCCCTGAGACGGTGGCATGGCAGTGGGCGTGCCTGGGTCCCCGGGAAGGGGGGCAAACAGAGATGGTGGCTGGTGGTCCCCGGATTCCCGGGGAGGAGCCAGCGGGGTGTGGGTAGCCGGTTGATGGGGGTCATGGCCCCGGGACCAGAGCCCCAGATGGGTGAAGGATGGAGAGAGGCAAAATATAAAAATATCCCGGAGAAATGCTGTGCTGGGATACAGTGTTATTAAACTAAAGCAGCTTATAAGACTCAAGCCATTAATAACAGGCTGCCGCCATGTCAGGGTAATTTATTCAAATTGCGGGTCCGGGATAGAGGAGCAGATGTTTCAGAGCTGCTGGTGTCACGGAATGAGTTCCAAGGGAGGAGGGGGTAGGTCTGTGTTCCTGGGGGGCAGGGAGGGGCCCTGCAACCCAGTTTAGCAACAGTCCCCACCTTCTAAGGAGGTGGAGACCTCACCCTAGGCTGCTGGAAGCCAGGAGGAGGGATCCTACAGAGGACAGCTAATTTAGCTCAACAAGTGCCTGGCGAGAAAACCAGGGGTTGAGGACAGGCAGGCAGGTCCCCCTTTGCTCCCATCTTATCCAGCTGAAATGTCACCTTCTACTCAAAGTTATCCTAGGTTTTTGCAGACCCACAGCCTTGTGCTGGGAATTAGAGGGACCTGCATTCCTTCCCAGATGCATCCACCCACCCATCAGCAGATAAACCTCTGGGCCTCAGTTGCCTCATCTATACAATGGAGCAATGTTATTGCCTAATACTATCTAAGTCATGGAGTTGGGAGAAGGGGAAACAGTTACCCATGGGAAGGACCTGGCCCACGGCAGAGGGGAGGGGTTGAGGTCTGTTGGTTTCCTGTACTGTGCCTTAAGGCCCTCACTTGTGGGTTAACTTAGTGTATTTAGAGGTCTTTTATGGTTTCCTAATGGTCTCATTGCTTTTAACCCAGTCCCAGCCGGACTATAAACCCCTTGTGGTCAAGAATCACGTTGGCAGGGCTCACCTGTACCGGGTGTGGTGTGCACACAATGGACGCTCAGTCAGTGCTTATGGAACGGTCTGTGGGTGGTGACTGCAGCGGGCAGGACGCCTGCACCTTCCTTCCCTAATGGGGAAGAGGCAGCGAAGCTCACACGGTCCTCCCCTTGGGCTCCTGTCCCTCCAGCACAGTTCCCTGGGTCTTGGTCATATCTGGGTCCCAGTAGGGGCTGGAGGCCTCAGGCTCAAAGTCTGGCCGCAGTCTCCAGGACAGAGACCAGGAAGGCCAGTTGGCCCCTGGGATGCAGAACTTCTGCAGATGAACGCCCTCCTGCCTGGTGTCGCCATTCTGACACAGCAAACATCCCCCCATGAAGCTGTTTCTGACTCTGATTGTTTTCCCCTTCGGAGTGTTGAATGCTGGGCGGTGGCCGGGGAGAGGGGAGGAGCGGAGTGTGGAGAAACTGCTCAGCTGATGCCTTCATGTTGAGAGTCTGAATCCCCACCAGGCAAGGAACACAGAGGGGCCCAGTAAATTCTGGGTGCCCTGAACTCAACCCTTTAAAATGCATGAAAAAATGACTTTCTCCTCTTTTTTCTGTTTAGCAGATTCTGGGTGCCTGCTTATTGAGTGGGCTTAAAGTGGGGCTCATCCCAGTCACGGGGTGCTCAGTGACACCCTCCTTGGGTGTCCAGAGTTGTGCTTGGGTTCCGTGCCCACTGCTGACAAGAGGCCTTCAGCAGCCCCCAATGGCACGTGCGGTGAGCAGTGCGTAGAGGGTGACACTCTAGAAATGTCCCAATTGGAGGAGGCCAACGCATCTCTTCCCACAGGCCCAGCCCAATGGTGCCACCATAACGTGATGAGAGGACAACAAGGAGGCCCTTCTGTCCCCCACACAGTCCTGACCTGAAATGACACCGCTGGAGTGATATCCTGTTGGGGGAAGATTGTTTAAGCACGTTCTGCCCTTGGCAGGACAGCATCCGTGCCTTTAGCAGACTCTGAGGCCAGAGGAGAGGGGCCACCTTTGTCATCTCTGTGGTCTGGCTTGAGGGCTGCCCTGCACGTCAGGGTGGGTGGGGGATTGGCTGTCAGAAGCCTAGGGGAGACTGTGGGGGCCATCAATAGCCCCCCAACACACACCCAGGGGAGGCAAGGGGACGTGGGGGGGCTATGATGGCAGGAGAAGGCTGGCTCCCCCCAACTCCCACCCTGGCCCTCCCCCAGAGTGCTCCCTGCACACCTGCCTGGGAGGTCACTGGCAGCCGCCGGACCCGGTGCCTCTGGTCCCCGAACATTGGACCTGTTCATAGCTCAAGGTTCATTTCAAATGAAAGAGAAAGAGCAGCCCCACGCTCGCAGGGCAATCAGCGCGCTCCGTGATGAATGGAGCCTGTGTCACTCAGTGAAAATGAATATTTCTTTGCGATAATGGCCAGATGGTAGCAACTCTCCGATCCAAATTAAAACATGCATGATAAATGCCAGGAAAACAGAGGAAGACAAAACCCCAACCTGGAGTGAATTCTTTCTATAAATTTTCCCCCTGCGCCCCCTCCCCTGCATCACGGCAGCCCTGCTAATAGCCATTAAATTATTAAGATGCGCTGCAAGGAGAATGCCAATGTCAGTGGCCCCCCGCCCCGCTGTCCATGTCCGCCCCCTGCCTGTGGGCCTGGCTTTGGAGGGGTTTGGGGTGGGGAGATGAGAGAGGGGGCTGCTTTTAGGCCAGCAGAGAGCCAGGATGGTGGAGCAAGTTCCTGGTTAGAAAGCCAAGTGGGAGACTGACCTCTGGTCCAGGGCTGGGCACGCCTGCCCCCACGGAGGGCACAGTCTATGTGGAGAGATGAGAAATTAACACCCACTGCCTGACTTCATGACTCAGACAGAGGGCAGGAAAGGGTCTGAGCCAGGAAGCCCAGAGAGGAACAGCTGGAGAACACATTCCAGCAGGGTGGACCCTGATGAGGGCTGTGTCCACTTGGAGCTGGGCATCTGGGAAGGATCAGAGAGGACTGTCCAGGGGTGTGTGCTTGAAGGTGGGCATGTACCTGGAGTTCTGAAGGCAGCAGATACTGGGCAGGGCACAGGTGGCTTCGGGCTTATACTTCAAGTGAAAAAAGGGTCTTGAAATCAGGGTTTAGTTCCTTGCCCCCGCCCCACCCCTCACAACTGGAGGCTAAAAGGGTCTCTCATCCTTCTTGACACCCTGTCCAGCAACGCGCCTTCCCAGGTGGCCAGTCTTCCCACATCCAGCTTCCATCAATCATTATCCTCGTCTGTTGTCTCCAGGACTTCCTAACATCCAGAAAACCCCCAATTCTTTAGCCAGGCATTGCTTGGGATCCTCTCCTTGGGCCCAACAGTTTCCTCATTTTCCTTGGACAGGCTCTATGCCAGGGGACCTGCATCCTTGTCTCACCAGCTTCTCAGCCTGATCCCCTCCAATAGGGAGCCTCCTCCAGAAAGCCTTCCCTGACTGCTCCCACCTGTGCAGCTCTCTTCTCTGGCTCCTGCTGTCTCCACTGCTGCTCACTTAGTGCTTTTAAGGCTGTAAACTGATCTCCTCCCCAGATTGTGAGCTTCTCTAGGGTCCAAAGCTCAGCAAAGACTTGAAGACACCTTCCTGAATCCCCACGCATCTGTCCTTCATGGTCCATCCGCTCACTAGGGGAAGTACTCATCTCTCTGTACTTCTGAGTCCCCTGGAATTGGCCATTCCTGTCTGAGCCTTAAACCTCCTAAGTCACCTGGGTCAGTGACCCAGTTGGGATGTGGCATCCGTGATGTCAGAATCATGGATGGATTTGTCTCTGATATGGCCAAAAAGAAATTCCGTGCTGGCTGGCCCCTGCTGACCTCCAACCTCTGCAAACCTTCCTCCTCACCAGACCCAGACAGTTAAGGCCCTGAGTACCCAGGCTGGCTCCTCTCTGCCAGGCAGACATGGAGTTTCTTCACCTGCTACTCCCTCCATGCTGAGAAAGTCCAGAAACAGACTCATCCTGCTGCTGAGTGGGTTTGTACCTTGAAAAGTTCCGCTTCGGATCCTCCCTGGATGCTCCTACACCCTCCCCTATATCCAAAGGGCATGGGGGAGGGGAATGAGGAGCTGGAAAGCTCAGCCTGAGGGCTGTGGTCCAGCCTCATCCTTTGTGCCTCTGATGGGTGGCATTGATGTTGGGAAAACTTCCTCTGGGCCTCAACACAGCAGTCAGATCTAAGAGAAGGCAGCAAGGCATAGGTCCTGCCCAGGAGAGCTGAGGGGTGAAGGCTGATTGCTGGCTGTGTGAAAATGGGGGTGCTGCTCGGCCCACCTCGGGGCCCAAGGAGCTCTTACAGGAGGCTCTGGATGACATAATGAGAGGACCAGGGCCCTCCTGCTCTACTCTTCTTTCTTCCAGAGACCTGGCTCAGTTTTAGCAGCAACTGCTGCAGGTGTTGCCTGGTTCCCACATGCACCATCCTGGGCTGGGTGGGGAAGGAGCCTCTAAGAGCAGGCAGGCACGTCTGAACAGGAAGACTGGGCAGCAGCATAAAGGAGAGACACGAGACCCTGGGATGGGCCTGGTGAACTTGGGCTGAGAGGTGAGAAGAGGCAGGGTGCCCTGCATGCATGAGTGTAGGTGCCCGTGCCCTGGAATTCGAGGAGCAGTGAGACCCACTGACGCACCACATCTGGTCTTCCCACGGCAGAGGGTGGACCCTCTTCTCCAGCCAAACTAATGCTATATTGTTTTTAAAAAAGATACAAGATGCTACATATTTGCCTTGCTTGTCTGTGTTTTCATGTCTTTCCCTGTGACACAGCCCAGATGCTACCTCTTGGTAAACCTGTCGTCCCGACAATCACCTCCTCCAGGAAGCCCTCCTTAGCCTGCCCTATTCTGGTGAATTCACCTGCTCAGCATAGCTCCAGCCCTGGGCAGTATAATTTCTATTTGCACTTTGTTGATCACACCTTATCATTATCAGAGGTCCTCACCCCCATCACCTCTCATTTCCCACGCACTCTAAGAATAAAATCATCGCAGCAGCTGTCATCAGGGAAGATTCCACGGTTCACCAACTGCGTTCCACCTACAATGGCTGAGAGCAGGTGTCACCATCTCCTTTGCAATAGGAGGGGGTGAGGCATCACTGTGGGAAGGGCAGGAAGTTTGGGTGTGATGCCCAGCCCCGTCCCTGCTGGTCTTCCTGCTCTGGTTCCCTCCCCAATCTGGCTGAGCCCCCCTCAGCTACCGTGTTTCCAAAGCACTGCTTACATCCGAGTGACTGTCTGCCCCCAAGCGTTTGATAGCTTCCTTTCATCAAAATGCATCATTTAAAGCACCTTCTGGGTATCAGTGTTCCCGTATCTTGCCCTCCCCCCACAGTGGACCCCTCATTCTGGCCTTTGGGGACCCTCCAAGCTTTCCTTGGCCCAGGTTATTTTCCCACCTGGGAAACTCTGCCTTTCCGCACTCAAATCCTCTCCCCTCTGAAGGCCAAGCAGGCCCCTTTCTGATCTCTCTGGTCCATGCTCTCTCCCTGCCTCCCACCCCCACTGTCCCCTGCACAACCTCGCCACTCCCACATTGCTCTTAAGGCTGTTCCAAGTAGGGTGTGTCAGGGACCAGGAGGGCGCTGGATACCTCTCACCCATGTCAGGGCTCACTCAATGCAGCACTGAGGACTGCCTGTGACGTCCTCTCTCTCATCCTGAGCATCTCCCGAGGAAGTGAGCATTTGCCTCCTGCGTTGCCCACACAGCGCCGGCAACAGGCATCCGTGGGAGTGACATGGCGTGGGAGACTGAGGGCGGTGGTCCCCTCTCTCTGTCATTCCTATTCCTGTCACCAGCTCCTTCAGCCTGGGTACACATGCAGCAGCTTTTAAATATCATCCAGGAGCCCATTTGCAATGATTAGTATCCCATTTCCCCTGAAACTAGTCCTTTGCTAAATTAGCCGGGGCCAGAGGGAATTTGGTGAGAAGCCACGAGTCTCAACTTAACTTGCTGAATGGATTAAAAGAAACTTAGAAACAAAATGCAGATCAATCAACACCCCTTCCCCCGGCTGAAAACGTAAAGTCCATTTAAGCTCAGCAGGTTTGCATTTAATTATAACTTCGCACCTATGGCAGGAGTTACCGAGGTATTTATAATGTGTGTCTGTCTCATGGGGCCCTCTCTAGGGACCCTTCCCACCAGCCACCTCCTTCCCCAACCACAAAGACCTGTCTTCACGCAGCAGCTGCTGTTTGGGTTCAGTTGTGTAAACAAGAGGAACTTCCTGGATTTCTAAAAATTCTTTTTAAAAGGAGCTTGGGAAAGAAAGGAGACAAAGATCCTTTTTGAAGTCAGAAGGAACAGGGATTACGGAGAATAAAACCCCAGGGCAGGGGAACTTTGAACCATGATCCAAAGAAACTAACTGTTGAAAATGCTTAAACAAAAGTAGGATGGATTGTGGTCAGATATGTGGTAGAACTTCCTGCCCCTCAAAAAAGCCAAACCCTGGATGGGCCACATGGCCGGGTGATCAGATGTCTAATCCTTAACCCTTTCCAAAGGCAGGTGACTCCTGCCCCAGCTTGAGCACCACGACTGCCTGGGAAGTGGGGAAGTGCTGTCTTTATGTCGGACACGAATTTCACGAGCTGAACACTGTAATGCCTTTTCTTAAACATCAGCCCAAAATAAATCAGGAACTCAAGTACATGAAAGATCTGCCGGGACATTGGCTTTGGGGCTGGTGTTCACAGGAAAGCATTACAATCTACAGCTAGAGAAATTCCAGTGGGAATAGAACAGGACATGCTGACAAAACAGGGTTTTGGAGCTCTGAGGAAGGAGGTCGAGGAGGCCTGGAGTTTCTTTTCTTCTTGATGGTTTTTAAAAGCAGGAGGGGCTGGGTGAGGAGCTGACTTGTGGGGGGAGAGGTGGACACGATGGCTCCTGGGGCCTCTCCTGGGCCACCAGGGCGCCAACAGGGCAGTTGGCAATCCCACAGACAGAGGTTCACCTTGACCCCTCAGTCCAGCCTGCTGGGCGCAGACACAGCTGTGGAAGGGAAAGAATGTTGAACTGAATAAGCTGAGGAAATGAGGATCTGGGGGTCTGCAGGGTCTGTGGATGGGGGAGTAAGGAAAGGCACCTCCTCCCCCCACAACACATCCACATCACACACACATCCAGGGCCGCGGTGAAGCAGGGACACTGCCTGCTTCCAGGGACTTTTGTGGGCCACAGAAAGAGCAGGGCTTGGAGTGGGGGGTGCGTTTTCTGCTCCTGAATGGCAGACACCTCTTCTTTAGGTGCTTGCTTGGGGCCTCAGTCCCTGGATCCCTTCTCAGCCCAGAGTTGCACCCTCTGGCTGGGGTGGGGTGAGCTCCACTCGTTTTGGGGTCTCTCAGGCAGGGTACAAACCGGGAGCCCCGAAGTAGAGGTCAGGATGTGCTGGACCCCGGGCGGAGGCTCCTGAGGCCCCAAAGGGGAGAGACTGGGGTGGAGGTGGAGGGGTTCTTGCTGGGGCCCTTGACTTCCAGACAGCAGCTTGGTTGCTTCAGAAATGAGGCTTTTCTTGGGGCCAGAGTCTCTTTCCTCCCCGCACCCCCACCAGGGGAACCTCACCCAGGACCTCTCGCAGGACGTCCCACCTGTCCTTCCAGTCTGTTCTTACATCTTCCCCCATCCCTGCCCCCGAACTGCATCTCAGGCTAGGGGCCACTTAGAGTAATATGGTTTTTTAAAAACACCTTGTTCCCCACCCTCTTAGCATAATTTCGGATTGATCTTCCATGTGCTGTGGCCCCTGGCCCTTTAACCTTGTGTTTCTTGTACCCACTCCCGCCTGGGACAGGGGCTTCCTAGCACCACCCTGAGGGATTTCTGTTCACCCAGAAGCTTTTGTCAAATGAGTCATTTATTGCCTCTCAAGATTGGAAAACAAAAACTTCTGTATATTGAATTTTCATAAAGCAGGGCCATTTCATGGGCTGCCCTTGAAGCTGCCTGCCTGGGGTGTGGCACCAAACAGCTAGAAGAGTCTGGAAGTGAGAAACCCAGCACCGGGGTGGGGGGTCATCAGAGTGGCCGTGGGTCCCTCGAAGGCCCCCTGACAGCATGTTGTCTGAGTCTGTTTAGAAATAAAATAATGCTCGGAGGAGGAATGAGGAACTTAATAGGATTTTAAAAGCCGCAGGAACTGATGGGGATACAGATGGTGGAGGGGCCAGGATAAAGGAGTCAACCCTGGTTTTATGGTGGGGAACACAGCCCCGGGGAGGGCCTTGGAGCCACGTCCACATGCATCGTGTCCAACCTGATTAGCTGGCCCGGCAGGGCTCCGCTGCCACACGAGTGCTGGCTGAGGTGAGGGGGACAGATGCCCTGAAGATGCCGTTAAGTGGACGGGGAGCTGCGAGGGCCTCAGGAGCCACTTGGCTAAGTGACAGGCCCACACCTGCCTTGGACCAAGTGGAAATGGATGACTCACAGTCAGTCCCACCTGCCCCGGACCCTGCACGCCCTCCGCGCCGTGCCCCTCCAGCCAGAGACAGACTGAGACAGGGCGGGAGACTGAGGTGATGGTGAGATGCAGACGTGGGCTCCCAGGTCTGCAGAGGGAAGAGAGGGGGACAATAGAAGCTGCAGCAGGGCCTTTTAGCCCCAGGCTGCTCTGCAGGACTTGGGGGGACATGAAAGAAGTTCTTTCACCCTCTTCCATATGTGGGGGGTCCATGGCTGGAGCTCAAGGCCAACCCCCTTGACATCTCCTGAACCTCCCTGAAACCCTGCGCCAGCAAGGGGCACCACAAGACTTTATAACCGAGAGCTCAGCCCTCCTAGTCATGTCCACCCCACACCTTTCCTTCCATGATTATCTGGCTTCCGCCCAGGCTTCCCTCCCAGGTTCAGTCTCAACTGCTGCCTTTGCCTCCTTTTCCTGATGAAGGCCTGCTCAGGACAACACATCCGGATGGACCCTTCGGTGGTCCCCGTGGCAGATGTGACAGCTTCCCCAGCTGGGGCCTCGCATAGTCTCACATGTCAGCTGGAGGCTGGAGGGTGTCTGTGCCTGTATGGTTTCCAGATTGGGTCCCTGGAGGGGTGAGGGCTGAGGAAGCGACCCTGCCAGACTGTTTTCCCCCTTGCTCCTGTCCCCTCCAGAGGAGCTCCCTGGTGCATCCCTGCCTTCTCTGAGTGGGCAGCCCCTTGAATCCCCTCTCTCCCAGGCCTCCCTTTCAAGCCATCCTGGTTTCTAGCTCTGCCAGCTCCACATCCTGGCATCTTGTGTTCTGTCTGTCATTTCATATTGATGAGCTGAAACCCGTGGCCCCAGTCTGTGCGCCAGCCCCAGCCACTGTGTCCCTGGCAGGGACATTTGGTTTCCACTTCGCTAAGATGTATATGTGAAATTGAGTGTGTGTCGTCGAGTGCCTCTGTCGGTGGGAGTGGAAGGTATGTTGGTGGGAAAGGTGTGCGAGTGCCTCCGAGCCTCCTCCAAATGCAGCCGGGATGAGGCCTGCATCAGCCAAACCTTCTGACCTGTGGATGGCTACCGGGAAGAGGCGGGGGTGGCTTCTGGTGATGGGCGGCTTTTAGGGGACAGCGTGCGTCTGCTGGCCTCACTCCCCTGGTTAATGAACTGGCTCGCTTGTTTCGGGGTGAACTTCGGCGGGGTTAACTGGCTCCATCTTGTTGAGGGACAGGTCCTAGGGAGGCTCGTTCTCTTTTGGTTTTCTTTCCCAGCCTGGCTGGAACCCTGGCTCTTGGTGGTGATAGCAGGGACCGTCTCCTCTCTTCCTGCCTAGGGACGTTACAGCTGGGATGCCTTCTTTCTCTCCCTGGTCCCCCCACAGAGGCGGGGGCTCCTGCTTCTGATGGAGACAAGCACAACCCCTTGGCTTTGTATTCAAAGCCCCATTTTTCCTTTGTTTCCTCACTGTCTCCTGCCAAGTCTATGTCTCTTGGTCCAATTTTCACCTCCTCCAGGAAGCTCTCCCTGCCTGCTCCTGGTCACAATGAGCTCTCTCTTATCTGACCCCCTCCCGCCCTGGTCTCTCATGTCTTATGGGTAGGTCCAGGAGCTCCCGGTCCAGCCTGGCCCTGCCTCCTTCACCTGGGACCCTGTTCTTTTCCCCTCAGTCCCCTTGAGAACGAGACTAGAGGCATAACAAATGCTTGCTGCACCTTCCCACTGCCCCCAGAGTCCAAAAGACTATCCTGGGAGTCCTGAGGAGTGCTGAAGCACCCAGGTGCTGGTGACTGACAGGCAGGGCTTTGAATTCTGACTCTGCCACCACCTAGCTGTGTGCCCTGAAACAAGTTACTTAGCTGCTCTTTGCCTCTGTGGGGCCGATAACATCCACTTTCCAAAGTTGTATGGATTAAACATATTTGTTTAAAATCCCAGCCCGAGGTGGATGCTCTGTAAACAGCAGCTTTACTGGAGAGGGAGCTCTCCCATCCCTGGGGGAGGGGGTGGAGGTCTAGAGACTCGGGCCTGCGCCAGCACTCATTCTGGGCAAAGATGGGCTCAGAATCCCGGACCAGAACAAGAACTGCCGTCCTGTGCTCTTTCTAGGGAGCCCCCGCTGAGTGCCCAGGAAGCCCCTCTTCCTTGTGGTGCATTTCAGATACCTGTAGCTCCATTCCAGCCCCCCTGGAGGAAGGTTGGAGCCAACCCCACACTGGAGAGAAGAGAACTGAGCTCCTCAATGGTTCCAACAGGATGGTGGCCTGTTGGCATCAGCTCGCATTTCATATCAGAGACCAGAGCCCTGAAAGTTACAAAGCAACCCCTGCACACATTGACCTCCTGCCAACACTCCGGCACCCACGCCTGTCCCTGGACTCCCCATCTCTGAGTGTGGGCTGATGTGACCAAGGGATGCTTCTAGAAGCACGAGACTTGGAATAAGAAGCTGGGACTTGATATGACTGTGCAGTGGGCTGAGGCCTCTCTCTGTGGTGGGCAGGGTCCAGAAAAGCCTGCCTCCTGTCACCCCGGGCTCAAAGCCTCCAGTCCTAAGCAAAGAATTCATCTCTTTGTGCTGTCCGTGGGCACTCAGGTGCCCCTGGGGTGCAGTTGGGGGTAGTAAGGGCACATGTGGCCCATGTCCTCAGGGTCTCTGGGATGCTGTATCACTTGGGATGGGGAGACCCACCCTCTCCTTCTGGGGCCACTTCCTCATCCTGCCCCTCCTTTCTCCACCCAGATGTGCCCCCACGTCTTCCCAGCTCACTCCCATCTTTCTCCCAGGGCTCCCTCCGCCTGCCCCTTTCCCTTCACCTTTCCGGGCTTTTCCTTCCCCATCGCCCCTTCCCACAAGGCCCACCCCTGCCTTCCATCCCCTTCTCCTGTTCGCATTTCTTTCATCTTTTTTAATGTTCACCTCTCCCCCATCCCCTCCCCCTCAAAGAAGTATTTAATGGATATTAAATTATTTTAAACTTTTTTTTACAAATAGCTTGGTGTTGATGCTGACTCAGGAACATCTCACTTTTTAATATTGAACATGCAATTAATAGATAGATAATTAGGTTTGTCTCTCTTCCTCCCCCTTTGTACTGCAGGAGGAATAAAAAAGCTGATTAATCTGGCTTGGGGCAAGTGTCAGTGCAGGAGATATATGGGAGAAAGCAGATGAGGTTAGCAACTTGGAGTCACAGAGCTTTTGCTTCCAAGGCAAGTGAAGGGAGAAATGGTTTGCGTTGGCGCTCGGCGCGACCTCGCTGGGCAGAGGGCTTCCCTCCACCCCTCTCGGGTTCTGAGTGAACTGGCAGGACTTTGAGCTGTCTGCTCTGCACCAGAGGGGCCTCCCTCCATGGGGCGCTGTTCATGCCTCCCCGACTTTTCCAGATGTGGAATGTCCCCTCCTTCAAGGCAGCTCAGGTGACACCTCCTCAAGGTCTCTGGCCGCCCCTACCTCGGGACCCCCTCCTCTGGGACTGTGGTGCCACTTCCTCTCTGAGCTACCTCCCCACACCTGAGAGCATTCTCCCCACCAGGGATGGGGTCTCCACTGCCTCCTGGCCCTGCCACATGGACAGGGATTGCCAGTGAGTCATGGCATAACGGGGTGACCAGGGCCCCAAGTCCTGCTCAGCCTGCTTCCTCGACACAGTCTCCAGGAGAGGCCCTGCCTCTGTCCCATGCCACCAAGGGGAAGCCTGCGTGAGGCTGGACCCCACTCCTCTCCGTGCCAGGGCAGGGGGTCCCCGGCCGTGGGAGTTTGAGGAGCCTCTGTGAGCAGAGAAACTGAGTAACTAGACAGCCAGGAAAGGGGCAGGAGCACGCAGCATGAGCCCTTCACCCCCGAACTGTTTCACTCTTCAACTGAGCCACCTCTGTTGTCCTCATGATGGGAAACTCTCAAAGGGCCACAGGGAGGCGTGCCTGTGCCCTGGGGGGTGAGGCTCCATCAGGAGGCACCAGGACACTAGCTCTGGCGAGTGGCATTCAAGCCTGGGTCAGGAGGGCCCCAGAACCATAGAGGCCTTGTGCCCAGGTCAAGGCCCTGCTGTGGCCCAGAGGGCAGTGGCCTGAGCTGGAGGGACCATAGGTCCCAGGGGCAGGCTGGCCACCTGTGGCCACACTCCAGTCCCCTCAGGTCAAGGGCCTGAGTTTACGGGTGAGGCTATGTCGTCCTGCTCTGTCCCCTTCCAGACACCTCCCTGTCTGCCTGTATGTAGCTCCAGGATCTTGACCTCAGCGGTCCCAGGCCCGGATGGGCAGCCCTCCCTTGACCTGAGCCTTCCCAGGGAAGGGCTGCAACCCATTTCTTTCCTCCTGGCCTGGCACCCTTTCTATTGCTCCATCACAGTGGGGTTTTCCCTGGTGACATGGAGGTGGGCACACTCTTTGGGGTGTCCAAAAGAGGGCAGAGGAGTGCCCAGGACATACTACTCATTAATTCATGGAAAAAAAGGAACCCCACCCTCTGGCAGACCCCAATTCTCTCCCCTCTTCTTCACTGTGTCCCCACCCCAGTCACCCAAAACTCCAAATCCCTGTCCCAACCCCCAGCCACAAGGTCCCCAGGGGGCAGGAGGAAGTGACAGGGAGTCGCTGCATCTCTGCATCAGAGGAGGGAGGGAGGGGGAGGGGGAGGGGCAGAGACAAGTGGGCCCTCACGTGAAGAGGGCTGGCGCAGGCAGCTACTACCTCCTCGGCTCTCACTGTCCAAGGCTTCACCTGGATCGGCCGGTTCATCTGCTACAGAGCAGAGACGAGGGCAGTGTTAGAGCAGGCTGGTGTCCTGCCACCCACACCCAAAGGTACACTGGTGTTCACAGGTCCGAAGCACACAGACCACACCCACTGACACGTGCACCTGCACACGGGGCACCGGGACAGCTGCAGAGGTGCAGGTCCTCCCTAAACCCCCACTGTCTCCCCTCGCCCATGCAGTCCTCAGGGCCCCGTGACTTCAGGAGAGTTTCTTAGGACTGCAAACCCCGTGGTGTCCCCCTCCCAGCTTTGAGCATCTCTTGCTAACTGTGATATCAGAGTCTGGGGTGTCCCCCGAGCGCCTCTCTGGCCCGCCCTGGTTCACTGAAGACAGCTGACTTTGCCTAAATGAGCTGGTCTCTGGCTGCAGACTGACTCCTACTCAGGTTGGGGCCTGGCAGCAAGCTGCGCCCCACCCCTGCACCACCTCACGGATGTGGCTGTGGGTCCCGGGGTGCCTGAGGTTCCTGATTGAAGCAGAGCTCAGGGCTGGGGCTCTTGACTGTAGCCAAGCTGTCCCTGCAGGGGGTGTGCGGATGGGCACAGCTTCTTGTCTCCAGTGGCATCTGGGCCCTAGGGGAACCCCAGGGCACCGTCTTCCTCCCCCAGCCTCCCAGCTGCCGGCCTCTCTGAAGGACCCATTTCAATGCCCCTTTCGGGCCACTAGGGGACTCTGAACTCCAAGCATCCTGGGCTCCGCAGCTGGTTTTTAATCCTCCTGCCACCCAGGCACGGGGTGGGCTCTCAGGCTCTGAGGGCCCAAGATATTTCAAACAATAAAAATGGTAGGAATCACGCAAATGGAATGGTAGTGCTTTGGCTTTGTGCTTTGGTTGGTCTCATACCTCCTGTATCCCTTATCCCATTTACATTTTGCTCACAAACCAAGCCTGAGAGGCAGGGGGTGCAGGTCCTGAATGCCCCCATTTTATAGATGGAGGGGCGGAGGCAGGGCCACCTCATGGCAGCATGAGTCTGCCAGGGCTATTTCTGGGCTTGCATCCCGCACCAGGTGATCTTTTGTTGCCAGTTCTCCTCGTGTCTGGAGGCTGGACCAGCCAGTCACAAGCTTCCTTCTGGTCTAGGATTCGTAGTGAGTTTTGGCTGCGTCAAGATGACTGGGTGGGGGCGTGTGGGTTCCCATGACTCAGCAAGGTGAGGATGAGGCCAGAGGAAGGGCAGAGACACCAAAAGGAAGAACAGAGGTGGGATGTAGGGCTTGGGGCAGAGGGAAGGAGGCACAGGTGGCCAGGGGGCAAGACAGGACACGATGGGGGACGTCCACTGAGAGGGGGCCCTGGTACCACTGTTTGCCCGGAGGTCTCCACTTGGCACCTCTTCCAGAGTTGAGGGGAAGGAAAACACTTTGTATGTGAGCTCTGCCAGCAGAGGACATTGTGCGTTTACGGGAAGTTCTAATCACAGGGAGAAGGAAGAGGGGTGCAAGGAAATTCCCAGCTTCAATTAGGGGGCCCTGGCTACCCTATAAACCACTTCCTTTCTAGTCCTTGAGTCCAGAAGACTGAGCAGACATCTGTCACAGGAGAAGGGCTCCCAGAGGGAACCAGGGCACTCCCAGTTTCCCGTTCTGCGCCTTCTGAGACTGGACGCCCAACGCTGTCCCAGGCACAGTCAGCCCTTGTCCTCCCTTCTGACCCCTTCCTCTGAGCCTCCCCCAAAGCTGCACTATTCCCCTGGGTGTACTTCTACAGCTTTCTTGCTTATGTAATTATTGTAATTCTCTGAGGGAGGGATTACTATCTCTCACTTGCTAATGAGAAGCCAGGCTCCAAGGAGTGGCAGATCTGGGATGCAGCCGGAGTGGGTAGGCATGGTGCTAACATTACAAGGGTGGACTGGCCCTCCTGTATTTCATCTCGCTTGACCTCAAGCTGCTCTGGGAGGAGGGGGCCAAGGGAGGAGGTCGGGGGAAGACATCTATATGAAGAGGGGAGATTGGGCCACCAAATCAAATACAAGCTCCTCATCCTAGTCCCCCAAATTTGGCCCCCACCCCTCTTGCATCATTCCAACCCCCACGTCCCCAGTGCCTCCTCCCCTTGGCCTGCAAGCCCCTCTCCCACACCCCCACCAGCCCTTGGCCCTTGACCATGAAGCCTTCCTGGTACTCCAGTGGGAGGGGTCCTGCAGGATGTCTCCCTTTTCCATACAGAAGGTACAATCAAGGATGGAACTGAGTTGCAAGGGGGACACTCAGGTCCCCCAAAAGATGTACAACTGCTCCACCTACAGGAACACGAATAGATGCTAAAATAGTATATTGTTGGATTGTCATCTCTTCCCCTATGCAAATAGATAATCTTTACCTTTAACCAAGGAAGTGGAGTTTCAGAGAGGGCAAGAAACTAGCCTGAGGGCACACAGGCGGTAAAAGGCGATCCAGAGGAACCCAGGACTGTTGACACCTGCCTACCTGTTCAGGAGATGCTAGGAGCCTCGGGGAGGGTCCAGGAAATTTCAAAGCAGAAGTGTGGGAGCGGGGTTGAGGGTGGGGTGAGGCAGGCAGAGAGTGTGAACCAGACCCAGCTGGGTGGGATGAGGGAGGGGGGAGGAGACCGCAGAGGGGGCTCCATCCCTGGGGCCAGAGCATGCCCAGGCCGACCCTGAATGCTTAGGGGTGCTGTCTGGACGCGTGGCAGGGGCCCTGGGAGGACTCATCCCCCAGCACCTTGCTTCTGAGGCTCACGTCAAGCCTCTATGTAAGAGCAGATGGGGTGAGCCCTGTGCGTTGACAAGGACTGGGGAAGAAATTCGCTGTTTTGCTGAGGCCCATCTTCCATGGTAAATTAAACAAGGCAAGTGGAATCTGCCTGTGCATGGAGCCTACCACCCCTGGGGGCACCCCACCCTCAGGCAGCCAACCACCCTCCAGCCTACTGTCCCTGCTACCTGGGCATTCGTGAATGCCCAGCCCAGGCTCACGGACTCAGGCTTGACTCCCCCCAGCCCTCCCTGACCAGGCCAGCCCTGGACGGTGCGCCCAGGTCTCGTCCACAGCTCGTGCTGGGCTTCCTGGCAGCAGCGACCCAGCGGCTCATCCAGCCTCCCGCTTGCCCTCAGCCATGGGCTGGGCACCCACACTGGAGCCAAACTGACTTAGTTCCCGTGCACCCGTGGCTCCTGGGGTCGTATTTCATGTCCCATCATGATCTAGGGATGGTCAGTGTCCAGACAGCCTTTGCGGGGCTGTCAGAGAGGTGCTGGGCTGGATGGAGAGAGAAGATACGGCCCGTGCTTTCTTAATTCTCAGCAGAAATAAAGTGTCAGGCTCGGTGGGGAAGATTTCTTAGCGTGAGCAGGCTCTACACAGATGCCTTGGGCCTGAAGGGACATCTCCCTCCTCTGCTCAGTGCCTCTCTTCCCTGTTCCAGACTCCAGACCCATCCAGCCTCACCAAGGCCTGCTTCTGTCTTGGAAAGAGGAGGCCAGGCCAGGCTGCAGAGATGGGCAGTGAGGCAGGAACGATGAGGGCGGGGAGGGAGGATCCTGGCAGGAAGGTGGGAGGGCCATGTGCCATCTCCTTGACTTTCTTCTAACTTTGGCCATGGTCTCAGGAGCTTTCAGTCCCATGAGCCCCTGGGGATCCCCTGCAGATAAACACTGAGCTTTGAGGACCCTGGAGCTCACTTCTTTGTGCCTTTACCTTTAACCCATCTCTTGCTCTGTCCTGCTGTCCCTCTCAGCCACTATGCTGTCCTTCTGGGAGGGCCTGGGTCATCAGCATACGGTGCGCCGCTGTGGCCTTCAGCCCAGGTTGTGACCCCAGGCGCCTGACCTGGGCTGCCTTCCCCGGGTCAGGAACAGCTCCCTAAAGTCACCCTCAGGCTTCTGGGGTCAGCGCTTCAGGGACAACGCTAACTCTTGTCGGCTGTGTTCCTGCTTCCAACCCGGAGCCCCTCAGTGGGAGCAAGCGGTCCTGGCCCAGGACCGGCGTCCTCTCTGCTGCCTACAGCGCACAGCCAGCTGGTGGCGGGCGGGCGGCGGGGGCGCCTTCCCTCCCCGGCCCCTTCTGCTCCAGCTCTGCCTCCCTCCCCCTCCCCATCTCTGCCACTTTTTGCGTCAACACATATCCATGCATTAAACAAGACATTCCATTAGTTTCTTCATCATCATAACTTAAGCTGGGACATACCCTTTAAATATTCATTCAGCTATGAAAACTGGGCATTAAAATTTTAATAATGTCAAGCTCATTTGAACCGGGCTCCTTGGGGACAATTACGATACAATTAGAATAAATATGATGATTGAGCTGGTCCAAAGGCTTCACCTGTCCATCCAGTGTGGCTCCCAGTGGAAGGAGAGGCCTGTGGCCAGTGGGCAGATGGACAGACTGACGGACAGCCCAGCAGGCTCTGACTTGATTCTCTCTCCCCCTCCCACACCCCCTCCCTCCCATCTCAGTTCCCTGGGTGACATCTCCCTCCCTCTGCAGGTCTCTGTGGGCAGGTGCAGGGGCCTCCCTCTCCAGCAGGGAAGTTGGTCCCCATTAACCCTGGTGTCTCCAGTTACCCCTTTCCTTGCCCTCCTGGTATAACCTGGACCATGCTCCTGGGCTTGTTCCTGGGTGAAAGCCATTTTCCTTTCTGTCTCTTCTCCCTTACCCTGCGAGGGGCTCCCTGAGGCTGGAATGAGCACCCCACCAGAGCTGGGACAGCCGGCAGAGGGGCCCCTGGCCCTGGAGTGCACAGATGTGTTCTGCTACCAGACCAGAAAGGGACTGGCTTCACCTGGCTTCCCTTCTGATGCTGCCACCTTCTGAGGGGCTGGCATGGAGGTTTATGGGGCCTGAGCCTGCCTCCGTCCCTCACTGCCTGGCACCTGCCTAAGCCAGTGTGGGCAGTAGAAAGCCCTGGAGACATCCAGAGCTCTGCCCTGCTTCACTCGGGACAGCCCTCACTGCACACAGGATCACTGGGGGTCCTTTCCTGGGAGCTGGGCCCCCCCACACCTGTCTTCTCAGGAACCCAAGCCCTCTGCTTCACACCCAGCCCCAGGGTTGCTAAGCCAGAGCTGTCTTAGAGAGAAAAGAGCCTGGAAAGTCCCCTGTCACTCCTCAATGGCCATCCAAATCGTCCTCTCGCTCCATGAGACTTCCCGCTCTTCCAACAAGACTTCCTCGGTTATCTCTCAGCCCCCTGGTCACACGGGCCCTATTGCCACTTCTCTCTCTCTCCCTCTCCCTCTCTCACTCATGTGCGCCCGTGTGTGTCACAGCCTGAGACAGACAGACAATTGTTTCTCAAGCAAGATCAGCAGCCTGACTTTCTACTCACAGATCCCCAGACCCTAACTCAGAGCTGAGCTCCCCTGGAGTGTGTGTGTGTGTGTGTGTGTGTGTGTGTGTGTGTGTGTGCGCGCACACACCCCTGTGTGCAAGCCCGCCCATGCCCACACTTGAACAGTACTTGGGTGACATCACAGACATCATAACAGAGTTCATTCAGGTCGGGGACTGGGATTAAACAGGATGAGGGAGGAGACTAGAGCCGTGCCTCCTGCATAGCAGGCTCCCAGCAAACGCCAGCTTCCACGTTGTTTTCTAATCCATGACCAAGAAATGCCTCAGGAATTTCTGGACCGATGCCCAGCCTGGGGCCAAGGGAGGGGGAGGATGGTTGGGGGTGGCAGGGTGGCCACGGTGGTGGCCTATGGAGATAGCCAGAGTGCTCTTCAGCCAGCAGCTGCGCCCCCTGGTGTAATTCTAGGGTGGACATCCAAACATCAAAGCCAAGGGTCCTTTCTGGCTCCTTTTGGGATGTGTGAGTGCCTGGTGACACCCAGCTCCCTGCTTACCAGAAGGCTCTGCTTCTTCCCAAGCCACGAAGTATCTGGGAATACTGATTCTTCTTTTTGTCCAAACCTGCAGCCTTCACTGGAGGCAGCTCTCACCTCCCTGCGCCCACCCACCCCTGGGGGTGCTTGCGAAGAGCCTGGCCCCTGCTCTTCATCTGTCCCCACTGTTTGTTCTCATCCCCGCTAAGAGAACTCAGCTTTATGCTGTGTGCCCCCCACCGCAGCACACACCATGGTCATGGAAATAGTGAAGCAGCAGACCCTGTGTGCTGGGGCCCGTTGGCACATCCATGCCCTAACCCCAGCGGCACTGCTGCTCTGGGAAGGGAGACATAATTTCAGGGCCACTTGTTCAAAAAACATCATTAAAGCACTAAAATATAAAGCTTCCACTTTCTTCCACGGTCTCCCTTTCTTAACTCGTCATGGTATTTTTAATTTGCTATTTGATGTCATTTTAAGGAAAGAAACATATAAATTTTAAATTATTAGCATGTATTCTACCATTCTTCTTGATTTTGTGTGATGCCAGGTTTAAATGCAAATAGCAGAACATTTAACTTCTGTGCAGAATCACCAAAATTACACCCTTCATTTTTTGTGGCTCATGCCTGGAGGGTACCTTGAGCTGGCGGGAGGGGAGGAATGCAAGCCAGACTCAGGAAGGTTAAGGAGCAAGAGAGGGTCCCTTCAGACATGGAGACCCTCACAGGTACCCAGAACCCTGCCCTGCAACAGGGGAGGCGGGCTGGGCCTGAGGACCACTGCCTTCCACTGACTCCAGACTGATCCATTACAACCCAGCTGAGGGTGGGCCCCGGGGAGTCAAGCCAGGCTTCACTTGTGCCCATGCCCAACCTGTCCTAACACACAGTGGACAGACGACTGTCAAGAGTATAGTAAATGCTGTTCCAGGGACGCATTAGGTATCTACAAGTCTCACCTCCTCTAAGACAGGGCATCTGTTGTCCAGACAGACATCCACAGCGCTGCCAGCCTGGGGTACCACGGGGAGAGTGAGCCTGACCCCACCCTCCCTAAACCCCACTGCTGGCTGGCCTGGAGGGCAGAGTGACTGCATGTGGGGCCTGGGATGTGCAGGGATCAAGCAGGCAGGTGGTGGGAGGCAGAACCACTCATAAGCAGAGGCCCCAAGCCCCCTATGCAGGCTCCTTCATGCCATGGACTTCACTTATGAAACACACATTCAAAGATAAAATTTTGACAATTTCAAGGTGGCAATTGCAGAGAAGGGAATGGGAGTCTTCTGAGGGTGGGGCCCTGTGTGACAGCACAAGGGGTGCTGCCCACAAAGCTGCCCTGAACACGATGCCTTTCTGGGTCTCCCTCACCCTGGAAGCTCTTCTCCAGCCACCCGCTCCAGGCATCAGACATTTCCTTGACCATCTTGTGTTCTCAGCATTTCTCTGGTCCGTGCACAAGCTCCAGCTCCAGAGAGATGGTTACTCCAAGATTCAGCTTTTAAAAATGAACTTTGGGCAATTTTGGGAAGATAGACTGAAGTTTTCCATCCTTTGGTATAAAAGGCCAGTGGTGATGAGAACTCACCAATGAGATCGTGGGAACCACAGGTGGGCGGCTCTCCCGCGACCCTGCCCTCCCCCAGGATTTTGCCTTCACGGCACTTAGCAAATCACAATGAACAAATTAATTAATGGAGAAATTATTTGTTTAAACCTCCAGGAGGGCAGATTCTGAATCCCAGGCCCTGCTGGATTCCCAGGCCTGTGCAGGGTAGGCCCTCAGTAACCTGGGGCGGGAAGGATGAACCCCTGCCCCTGGGCTTCCACCGTCCCTGAGAGAGAAAGGATCGAAGGGGGGATGGCAGAGGCAGGGGCATTATTTGTAGCTTGTTGTAAAGATATTGTTTTAATCACCTCCTGAATAAACTGCACATGGCTTCCTCCAAAGAGAGGGGTGAAATGTTCAAGGAATCCCGTTTGCTGTCATCATAAAGTCCTGACCAAAGACAGCCCAGCAGCCATTGCAGAGTGACACGTGCCTTTGCTGGAGCCCCCTGACCACCAGCTGGACCCCGAGGCAACCCTGGCCAGGCCGGTTGGTGGCGCTGCTCCCAGGGTGTGAGCAGCAGGTCCCCAGGCTGCCTGTGGGTGCAGCACCCTTGCTCTCTGTCCTGCTAGGCCATCTTCCATGCTTCCATCTCATCTGGACTTCCCACTGACCTTGCAATAGAAATAAATTAGGGGTCCCTTTAAGCTCCCCATTCTTTCCTTCATTGCCTTGCCACAACTTGGGATAGATATGAACCATTATGCTCCCCAACTTGTAGATTTGTTTAATGTCTTTTTTTTTTTGAGGGGGTAACTAGGTTTATTTATCTATATACTTATTTTTAATGGCGGTACTGGGGATTGAATCCAGGACCTTTCATGCTAAGCACACACTCTACCCCTGAGCTATACCCTGCCTCATAACGTCTCCTCTTTAAGAGGGTAGGCCCACACCTGTTCTGTTCCCACTGTACACCCAGAATCGGGCGTGGCACCTGGCACACAGTAGGTATTCAATACATGCTCACTGACCAAACGGATGACTGAATCCTCTATTGCACCTGTCACGGACACTGTCCCCTCCTGCCTCAGCCAGGGCAGGAGTGTCCAGAGGCCAGAAGTGGTCACGTGCTGAACAGCCCTGCTCCTGATCCAGGGAGAATGGCCCTTTAAGCCTCCCTCCTCCAGCAAAGTGGTGTTGTTGTACCTTCAGATTAGGAAGGGTTTACTGAAGCAGTGACCACGGTTTAGAGAGACATCAGTGAGCGCACACCAGACAGAAGAACCCGGAGGTTATTGTTAAAATATGCAAATCCACAGCCCATTGAAATGCAAACCCTCCAGATAAGATTTTTAATAAATCTGGTTCTCCTCCCACTCCCCGCTTCCAGGAGGCCATCTGACGCTTGTCGGGTCAGGCGTGTAGGCCTGTCAGCTCTTCACCCCTCTCCTCAGTTAGATGGCCCAGCTCAGACGGTCCAGCTCGGAGCTGTCCCTGGCCCTGAGGTGGCTGGCTGCCAGCCAAGGCCCTGGGCCTGTCCCTTGGCAAAACACTTGAGGTCACCTCCGGGTCACCCACAGAGACATCTCACCCTCACCCTCTCATTCTTCACCTCCTCTCATCTGTCTGAAGAGCAGAGTCCTAGCTCTTGTGCCCTCCTCCAGCGGAACCTTGGGATGGGTCTGCCCGATCACACCTGTCACTTTGCCAGTCACGGCCTCTGGACTCGCTTTGGTTGGCTGCCGTCTAACATGGCCCCCGAGGGAGTGAAGGGAAGAACGCAGCATAGATGCCCAACAGTCTTCACAACTAGGCGTGACCCCCAACCAGCCCGGGCCTGCTGGCACTGAGTCAGGACGGGAGAGTATGTGGAGCTGCATGGGCTCAGCCGTGTGTATGGATGGAGGACAGAGAGGCAGGGGGGACCACGGCAGGCGACAGTTTTCATGTCCTTCCCAAGCTCCAGATCTTGCGCCGAACACATGACATGGCTCATGTCCTTCCCCTTCTCTGAAGCCAAGTGAGCCAGGCGAGCAAGCACATGGGTGGGTAGGATGTGGCCGGCTGGGGAGGTGGTAGGGTGGGGAGAGGAGGGCGTTCAGGGGCAGGAGTAACCACAGACAACGTGTGTGAGTTGAGGGAAGGGCCAGAGAGGGGCAGGAAAGTATCAGATTGTGATGTGCAGGCAGGTTAGGTGGAGGCAGGGGAGCCTAGTGTGGCCCCAGAAAGGGGGCCTGTGCTGTGGGCAGTGATGTCCCTTGGCAGTTTGGGGCAGAAGTGGCATCCCACTAGGGCCATGTTTAGAAAGAGCAAGGGGGCAGCATGTACACAGGGCAGTGGAGCCGTTTCGGGTATGTGGTGTCTGTGTGTGTGTGTGTGTGTGTGTGTGTGTGTGTGAATATTTAGATCAGGAACAGCCAGCAGGATCTTGGTATCTGGTCCCCTCCCCATCCGCAGGCAGGAGGGGAGGAGAGCTCTGTGCCTGTGGTGAGAAGGCAAGGTGGGGCACGGGGGCCTCTGAGCCCGCACATCCTCCGTGGTCCAGCCCCGCAGACAGGCCCCAGGCAGTTGCTATGCAACAGGCTGTTCTGCTCTGCAGTGTCCAGCAAACAGCGGGCTGCGCTGGCGGTGCCTATTGGTGGACTGCCTGGGTGGCCCTGCCCGTCCCACTCTCCGCTTTCCTCTCTTTGCTCTCCTACTCCGAGTCTCCACCCGCTCTGCTCTACGGAATCGAAGTTTACAGAATGCTTCCCCCAACTCACTGGGCACAAACAAAGGGGGTGCCCCTCCCCTCAGGGCCCATCAAAGGTCTCTTCTACTTGTCTCCCGAAGGGAGGGATCCCCAGGTCAGCTTTTTAGTTTTCCTTTTCCCCCCACTGCCACGGGGTTGGGGTTGGGCTCCAGCTGTGTGGGTAGGTGCTTCTCGGAGCCGCAGCAGGTAAGGCGGAGGGGAGGGACGCAGTGAGAAATCTCCGAGATGAATAGCGCAGTTGGGCTCAGCCCCTACCTAGCAGTCAGGGCTTCTGAGGTCCACGCGGACAGGGGTAGCCTGTCTCTTTGTCTCCAAGACCCACGCCTGTCCTACCGTCTCCCACCAACACGCTGGCACTGCCCTGGCAAAGGTGGGAGGACCCTTGTGGTCCTCATTAAGATCTGCTGCCGAGGAAAGGAAACTCATTAGGCTGCGTGGCCAGGCTGGGTCACTAACCCTCTTCAGGGTGGGGGTGTGAGTTGTTTTTTTAAACAGCAGTGGATAGATAAGTCAGGATGATTCGAGCCCTGATTTAGTTAGGAGGCCTGGATTTAAGCCCTAGCTCTGCCACAAACATGTGCACATAAGGTGGGTCAGTTACCTGACCTCTTAGAGTCATATCCCCTGGGAGGATGTGCAGAGGGTTGAATGTGACGGCTCTGGAAAAGCTTTGCCCATGCCAGGCACCTAGTAAGTGCTCAGTAAACAAGTGGCAGCCATGTTCTCCCTCCTTTCCCCTCCCTTCCTCTCCCCGCTCCTTGTCCCCCTCAACACCTCATTCCACCTGCCCCAGCTCTGCCCTCTCTGTGCCCTGTTCCCTGGCATAAGGACAACACAGCAAACCAGAATGACGTGGCCCTTCCCTCCAGGAGCTCACCACCTGGTCTGTAGAAAGGCTTTGCTGAAATGTCCTAGCCTACCCTTCCTGGCCCCCAGCCAGGCATGATGCCCCGATCCCCAGTGCCCAGCCCCCTAGCCCTGCATGTGTCAGGGACCCACCACCCACTATGTGGAAGTTCCTTCCTAGACCAGGCGGCCAGGTGGTGGCCGGTCAGTGTCTGCTCCCACACTACAGTGGTGGGGACAGGGCTCCCTCCTGCCCGGGACATCCCAGCTCCATTCTGGCCAGCTCTAGTGACAAGAGATGAAGTGTTTCCAGCCCCAAACCCCCCTTCCCTTTCCTTTCATCAACTCTGATTCCAGAGCTCCACATGGCAAGCAAGCCCACCTTCCAGCCATGCAGACCCGAGAACAGGTTTCTCCCACCAAACTGCTGCCTTCCCCTGGGAACTCACACCTCACAGGACCCTTGGCTGCAGGGCTCCGGGCCTCAGGGGGGCTTTCTCCAGCTGGGTCTGACCTTTCCCAGCCCACAGGGGGACCACTGCCTTCCTGACTTAGACTCTGAGCCTCTTAGCCAGTGGGCAGGAATGAGCAGGGCTGGACAGAGCCCCCTGTCTCTGTGACCCACAGCCCACCATCCTGAATCCTTTTGTCCATCCCCCTTCAGCCTCCCCCGAGTCACATGTGCTCAGCCCTCCCCCACCACCTGCCCCACCAGGCTGCCCTGGACTCTGGACTCAGCCCCCTCCATGACCAGGAGAGTGCCTTTCCCACTGCCCTCCCTCAACCCAGGACCCCTCCTCTTCATCTAATGGGGCTCAGGCCTGGAGGGACAGTCCCCAAGCAAGTTAAAGGGAAAAACAAAGCCCACACCACATCAATGACAAATCTAGAGGAAATCGCTCTTAATCCCACACCACAGCCCGAGGATGCTGGCCAAGCGCAAACCTGAGTCATCTTAGAAATAGCACTGCTTTTCGGAATGTGTTTTGTCTCTGGGCTTTAGATTTAAACATTCTCTCTCTCTCCCTCCCTCCCCCAACCCCCGCCTCCCTCTGCCCCTTGCTTTCCCTTTTCTAATATGAGGCTGCACCGCCAGGTCGTCCAAGTCTGTTTTCCTGGCATTAATTAACACAGCTCTCCAGCCTCCAACAGGCTAAATGATGAATCATGATAAATTCCAGACGATAGCTGCACACCGCCATCAGTTAGCCATCTCCGGGGCAGCTTCATTAATAAGCATCGATCATGGCCCTCCTCCTGGAACATGCCAGGGTCTCTGCGTCACAGGCACTGCCCACAAGTGTGTCAGGCTTAGGTGTGAGTGTGATCGCGTGTGGGTGAGGGCTGGAGTGCCTGGTGGGGGGTGGATGTGTGAGTGTGTATGGAAGATTGTGGGTGTGCGGAGGGAGTGGGCGGTGTGAGTGGTGTGTATGTTTGTCAGTGTGTGCGTGTAAGTGTGGGTGTGTGGGGGTGGGATGCTGGAGTGCATGAGTTCACTCTCCATGCTTCTGCCCCCTCCTTGCCTGCACTGTGCCCTCCTCTACCAAATTGCCTGTGCTCTCCTGCTTGTCAGTCCCTGTCCCCTGAAAGGGGGGGCGCTCTCCCAGGTGCCACTGGCCCCTTACCCTCTCCCCTCAGAGACTTTGCCCATCCCCTTCTCTTCAACTTGCACCCCAGGGAGACAACCCCCAAATCCTGATCGCCATTCCCACCCTCTTTCCCCTTGCATTCTGGATCCTCTTGGTCTTTCCCCCTTGGCTGTCCCACAGGTGTGTGTGACCTCCAGCCCAAAACCTGACTCCACCCCTGGTGATCTGGCTTTAGAGACGTCACTGCCTCTGCCCAGTGGCCTGGCTCACATCCTCCAATACCTTCTGCGCCCGCAGGTTGGAGTCCAACCCTATTCCAGGCACTACTGTCCTCTACCTGGAATATCCCCCCTATTCTGCCTCATCCCATGTTCTTCACAGAAAGCAAGATGATTCTGAACCAGGAGCCGTTGGGGACCCCTCACGGCCTCCTCCCGCCCAGAGGCTAGAGCCCACCTCCTCACACGTGGCGTCACACACCTCTGCCCCTGGCGGCCTTGCTCACTGGAGGGCTCTCTGCCAGATTGTGCCCCCCTATCGGCTGCGGCAGGTGTCTGTGTCTCTCCTTTCCTTTACCCTCTGTGTCCACAACACTACCTCCCCTCGACTTGCAGTGGTTCTGAGTTAGTAGCCTGGGTGGAATGAGTGCCCCAGAGCATTTTTGAAAGCCTACTTCAAAGCAGGTGGCTGGAGTCACCCTCTGACTCCTGCGCGGGGCCGTGCGCCCAGAGAGCCGAGGGCCCCGGTGCTCGCGCAGATGGGGGTGGACGTGGCCTCCCGAGGCGGTAAGGGCGGATCATCTCCTTAAAGGTTAATTAAGACTCTGAAGCCGGACGGCATGGTGCGGCCGGCGGATGCAGCATCTCTCCAGAACATTAAACACTAATTAGGTTTGGAAAGTCTATCGAGCTCCTGAGGTCTCATCAAGGCAGGCTCTGGCCCCCGGGTGCCCTTCGAAATGCCAGAGCTGTCACGCCCCGACCCCTCTTCCCCCGCCTTGGCTGACCCTCCGGACCCACCCCGCAACCCCAGTCTTCGGGGCGGAGTCCCGCTTCATTTCTCTCCATCTCATTGTCTCCCCCCGGCTCACTGGCCTGGCGGGGTCTATTGGCCTGTCCGGTATCTTTCTTCTCTCTGCATCCCTTTCTGCTTATGCGGCATCACCTCTGTCTATCTTCCTTTAGTGGCTCAGAGGACTGATTAGAAAGGGGCGTGAAGTGGCCCCCGGTCTGGTGGACAGGATGGAGAGCCGGCCTGGTCCCTGATGTCCACACAGAAGGAGAGAGACTGGGGAGACCCACCACCGCCATCCTGAGCTCCACGCCTCCCCCTAGGGATTCTCCCCACCTTCAGAGCCCGATTTAAGTAAGACTCCTTCCTGCGATGTCTTGGCCTCAGAGCGTCCCTGGGGCAGAACTCTGCCTGCGCCCTCCCAAAGGCCCTCTCGGTCAGCCTGTTTCCTGTTTCCCCAGAGACCTGGCTCCCCTAAGGCCACTCTTTACCAGGGTCTGATTTCATTCCCTGCCTGTGAATTCAACCAGGAGGAAGCTGCTCCTGACAGCATTCATTCATTCCTTCACGCATTCCTTCACTCCTCCCTTTGATGTAAACCCTGCCTTGTCCTCAGAGGACTTAGGGAGAAAGAGACGGGCAAGGACACTCCCTCGGTTACTCCTGCTTCTTCCCCCAGGACGGCAGGAGCTCAGGTGGGGGATCCTTGGAAATCATTTTTCCATCACCCTCCACCCCGCTTCCTGCCACATCTTTAGCACAAATGGCTTGTCACAGGGTGAAGGGATTTTCCACTCAGTGACAGAAAGAATGCTCATGTTGGAATCTATCAGGAAGAAAGATTGCTCCACGCACTTCTGAGTCTCCCGGGCCACAGTGCAGAATTCTTGGTTCGGTTCTTCTAGAAAAGTTGTGAAATAGAAGTAAGTTTCTCTCCAGCATCACCTACAGTGCCTGACTGCATTTTACCCTGATGTCCCTGCCCTATGTGAGTGACAAACATGTCTGAAAGCCATCCCCATCACCATTGCCACAACTGTCACCATCACCACCAGCCACTATTGCCATTGTCAGCACTACTCTTATTGTCACCATCACCACCACATTTAATTAATACTAATAGGATATGGCTTCAAAGGGATGTTGTTAACAGTGGAATTCTGGATGTTGGGAGCGGCACGGGGATGTTTTGGGTGAGGTGCAGCCTTCTTGGGACCTCTTCAAACCACATAGCAGCCCTCTACAGCCTTTCAGTTCATGTGACATTATGGGAACATCTCTACCATGACTAGCTGTGTGACCTTAACTTAGTCGCTTAACCTCTCTGTGCTCCAGTTTCATGGACTTGAAAATGCAGGATAGAATTCTCTACCTTCGCAGGGTAGTATTGCAAGCAGAACAAGTCCTGTGGGCAAAAGTGCTCAAGACCCGGCTTGATATAGGTTAATTTTCTTTCTCCCATCTGCCTCTCTAGACCGTGCCCCGCACACCACTGCCCCCACAGAAGGCAGGCAGAGAAGCTGGGCAGTATCCCAATCATTTGGGTCCCTCCACCCACCCTGGCCCCAGCCCCCAGGGTCCCCAACACCCTGACAGGGCAGAGCTGAAGCGAGCCTGTGGGCATGGGTGGCACAGCCCAATTCCACAAGCACAGAGTATTATGATTGCGTTGATTTCCATCGTAAATCATATTTCCTATCTTCTGCCTCGCTCTCCCACGTGCCCCAAGTTAAGCCTTGGTATTTTCTTTAGCTGCTGCCACTGTCGAGCTTGGAGATGATATTAGGATAATGATGATAAATTTCACCCTGCTGCCAAACCACTCCCTCCATGTGGGGGAGGGGGGCACTTGTCCCCAAAACGGATCCCTTTACTGGAACACGGCGACTTCTGCTGAACCTTGGGAGGGAGCTGGTCTGAGCTTGGCTGTGAGGGTCCTTGCACCTGGACACATGGACACATGTGTGCCTGGGTGTGGAGTCACATGTGTGCAAAGCCTTGGAAGTTTTCTTCCTTGCGGTATTTTGTGTGGACACGAGGTGATGTTCTGGCCAGTGACTGAATATCTGGCAGGAGGGAGTGGGGAGGGGAGTTGATGGGAAGGTCTACACTGAGAGCTTCCCAAGGTGTAGCCGTCCCAGCCTCAGGAGTCCCAGTGACTTGGGATTCTGGGGGTCCTGTTGTTTTCCCCATACAGTGCACCCCACAATAACACTCATGCTGGCCTCTGGGCTAGCGTGATGGATGTCAGCACACATTCTCCTACAAACCGCAGGCTCAGGAAAGGTAATCAACTCCCAGGCTGGGGCATTCCTCCTGACTTCAGAGATGCTGTGTCCATTTGGAGAGTGAAGTGGATAGGTGGCTGTCTGAGCTCTTGGGCTTATGCCTCTGCCAGCTGGGCTGGGTTCAGCCCTGACTGAGCTGGGGTCCCTCACGCAGGTGACAGAGATACTGGGCCCTCAGGTACAGTATCTCTGTTTTTTGAGAGGCTTTAGGTAGTGCTCCATAGGGTGAGGAATTCATGGAGGAGCCTGTGAATTCCCTGAATTAGGGAGCAGCCTCGGAGCCAGGAGGGGATTCTGTAGGGATGTGGTCTTGTGGCTGACCACTCATTCATTCACTTACTCATCCATTCAACACATATTCCTGAGTCAAGCACCCTCTCCTGTCCACCAGCCCCAAAGGCCTGAGAGTGGACCTCAGGGGTCAGCACTCTCTCCATCGTCTACACCAGGACCCTCCAGACTGAGATCTCTGGGCGAGAGGCTGTTGAGTTTTCCCAGATGGTCAGGGTAAACATGTCTGGTTCTTGAAGGATGTGCCCATGCTGATGGAGATAACGGTGACAGTGAATCACAGGCTCAGAAGATGACAGGAGTCAATCTCACCACCCCAAGATACTGGCAGAAATCTCATGGCAGCCCCAGCCTGAATGCCTCTCATGATGGGGCGCTCACTCCTCCTGTAAGTCCGATGTCTCAGCTAGGCACGCTTCATGGATGTCAAGCTGAAGCCTGAGCCACTTGCAAACTCCACCCCTTTTCACCCCCTGCATTCATATGGGAAGTGCCTAGTTTCTCTTCTTGAGGACACCTGGTCGAATTGGGGATGATGGTGATGGGTGGGGAAGAACACCAGCCTTTGAGACGCCCTGGCATGGGGTCTCAGTGGGATGTGGTGGTCTAGGAAGCTAGGTGTCAGTAGATTTGACTGTCACCTGCAGGAAACTGATCCATCCATGTGAGAATGACCAGCTCCGTGGTATGGCTGTGTGTTCTGCAGGCTGTTCTGTCCCTCAGGAAATCAGTGGCCCTGGTGATCCCAGAAGAGTGGAGAGGGTAGCATCCACTCTGGTCACCAGCTTAGGATTCTGACTGCTGTTGACAGGAGAGGAAATCTGTACCACGGCCCGTGCAGGGATGCAGACATTCAGGTAGAAATATGCAGAGTGCTCAGACATAGTACAAGAACATTGGCTCCAAAGGGCTGGAAAGCGGTGGATGGAAGGAGATAGGATGTAAAACAGCTCCTGCTCCAAAAAGGGGCAGGGCCACCTTGCAGCAAGGGGACAGCCACCTGTCCCGTGACAGTGCTCCAGGAAATCCTGGGCTGCAACTGCATGCATGTTTTGTTGGGCCTAACTGGCCACTTTAGTTGCTTCTGACACTAGGCTTGTGTGATGATGAAAGAAAGTGCTCCCAGGAGCCAGAGAGGCTAAGGTTTCCAGAGTGGCTCTATGTGACCTTGAACAGCTTACTTGTCTCTGCTGCTGAGCCTCAGTTCCCTCATCTGTAAAAGGGAAATGATAATTCCTACAAGTAAAGGTTGTGCTATGAGTGTTAAATGAGATAGTCACACGAAGCTGCTAACAATGCTTGCCTCATAGTGGGTACTTATCTCTCTAACAGATTCCTGAGGCCATTAGACTCAAGATTGTCCTCCTCCAGGAAGTCTGCCGTGATTAATCGCATCCCTTGCTGACTGATCTAGGTCTCTCTGCTAGGATTCACACACTCTCCTTGTTTGTGGTCTACACAAAAATGGGTGTCTACAGGCTGCAGAGTGTATATATGTGTGTCCCAGTCTCAGAGGATGGAGGGACATTGTAGGTGCCACCTCCAGCTTCTTTCTTCCCTTGTCCGCCTCTACCTAGCTTCCTAGAGCCATCCCCGAGAGGGTTGTGGCCACTTTTGCATCTGTACAAGAATTTAGACTGGGGGAAAACAAGCTAGCGTGCGCATGCGCACATACATACAGACACAGCAGCACGTGGCAGGCTTTCTACCTCCTCCAAAGTCCTCCTGCTCCTCTGCTGGCAGTCCCTGGGGGCCCTCAATGACAGCGACTTTCTCTGAGCAGCTTCAGCTTGGAGAGCACGCGGGCTGAGCCCTGGCTGCTCCGGCAGCAGCCTTCACCTCTCACGGAGTAACTGACCCCACTTCTGTTCTGCTTCCTGTTGTGGCAGCCTTGGTAGGGAAGGGTCCCTGCCTCACGGGCCTGGGGAGGAGAGTGCAGAGCAGGAGTGAGGAGCAGGCATCCATCCTGCCCTGCCTTCAGCAGACTCACTCTGCCCATCCCTCTTGGACTGGAAATGCCCCTGGGCCTCTGCCCTCCAGGCAGCCCCCAAACCTCCCCAGGGAGCACAAGCCAGAGTCCAAGGGAGGAAGGCTGGGGTCCCTGCAGCCAGCTCCTGGTCTTGTGACCCTAGGCGAGTTAACCTCTCTGAACCTCAGAGCCTTCATCTGGGAAATAATGGGTGGGCGGGAATAATAGCCGGTGTTTGAGCTAGTGTATGTGAAGATGTGCTGTGTGTCTCAGGGGACAAAACCAATGCAAGAGAGTGTGTTTAATTTTACCATTCCTATTAGTGAGAGGAAGCCCCTTGGGTTGTAGCATGTGCTGGATTTCATGATGGGCCGCCAGCAGTGCTGTCCCCCAGTGTGGTCCCTGGGGCACATGTGTGTCTGTGTGAGCATGCACGCTGGGGGGGGGGGGGGGGCGCTACTGCCGAGCCTACATCACATTACAGGGGGAGGTCCTGGGACCATGTGGGTACCAGTTAGAGTTGAAACTGCCTTCACCAGGAGAGGTGAATGATGTGTTGAAAGTAGACCAAAGCCGAGTGGGGAAGCAGAGGATATTCACCGTGGCTATGTTTATGCTGGGCTGCGAAGAGGGTTTTCTGTCCTTACTTCCTAAAAATTTCATTGGATGAGAAGAGGTTAAAAGAAGCATGAGTGGTAATGACTGTATCTGCTGGAGTTTTTTTGTGAGGATCTGTGTGCATTTGAGTTGAGACCCGTGTGTCCTGACCGGCCATTCATGATCCTGTGTGTGTGAGGGCCAAGGGTGTCACTTGGGGTGACACCCCTAAAGTTCCGGGAGGCCGGAAACCTCAGAGTGTGCAGTTCTCAAAATAACCACCAGATGGCGCCCAGGTGCAGCCTAAGGGTTTAGCGCTGCGGGTCTGGGCCAGGCAGGGCTTTGTGTTCAGCCTCCATGCCTGCCCCTGCCCATGGGGTGGGGAGTGTGTGTGTGTGTGTGTGTGGTGTGTCTATAACAGGGGCAGGAAGGGACCACCTGACTGCGGTCCGGGCACCTGTGCTTGTATACCGAATGGCTAGTCTGTGCACCCGGATTCTTCCTCCCTGCCATGACCACCGGGGCGCTGCCCATACTCCATGCCCTGTAAACCCTGGCTCCCCCAGAATATGTGTGCAGACAAGCTGGCGGCTGCATATGTGTTAAGCAGACCCCATGCAGCCTCCCTGTCTCCAAATCCTCACCTTTCATTCCTGCCAGGCTGGCCTTCACTGTGGTTTGTCCCTTCGTCCTTTACCCCCATGGAGTATGTTCCCCTTGCCAAGAATCACCTCCCTCCACCTCAACTCCTACCCCTTCTCCAGAGATTTCTGTCTAAGACCCCCTTCTCCAGGAAGCCCGTTAGATCTCCCCATCATCAACCGCTTGCCCTCCGCCCCTGACTTTGCTCTTCCTCTGACCACCCCCTGCCCAGGACTCTCTGTTGGGCCCACAATGTTTAGCAACTGCCTTGAGGTGGTTCATTCCTGAATCTCCCCAGACAAGCTGAGTCTTATAAGGGCAAGGTGGTGCCCAGCCTGGGCCCGGGTACCCAGAGGAAGTGTCAGGTACAAGCCAGGAACACATTCCCCTGACTTGCCTGCCCCACGGGGTCCCAGGGAGCCAGTGGCAAGGACAGACTTGGATAACACCCTGCAAACAGCCCTTGGGACACAGGACAAGTGACTTCAGCTGTGGCTGAGCTCAGGGGGGCTGAAGGGCAGAGGCAAAAAAGTGGTAACAGGAGGTGGTTCCTGGGGGCTGTTTTTAAGACCCTAAGGTGGGCTGTCTGCTTTCTAGACAGGTTGGGAAAGGTGGCAGTATTCCTTAACTGCAGCAGGAGGAACTCCAGTTAGACTCTGGAAAAACTCATCCTTGCTGCAACAAAGAGAGGCTCTGGTGTGAGGCATGAGAGTTCTGGAACTATCAAGGGCCATGCTGCCAGCTGCATCTGCCTGGCTTTCTGTCTTTCTGCTGTATCTGCTATGCATACACTGACCCCGCATATGCATTGGTGAAAGGTCTGCAGAGGCACGCAGCTGCTCGGAAACCTGAAGGCAGGAGCTGTCGCCTTCTGCTTGACAGATGAGGGGCGCGTGGCTGGAGGCGAGGACTCGCCCTGGCAGCCCAGCCTGCCAGTGGCCTTGCCGCCTCCTGGATTTCATCCCCCAGGGTTGCACGCTGGAGTCCTTTGCCCGTTTTGAAGTTTCTCAGAGAGGAGTGTGCCCTCCCCGACCCCGTCAGTGCCTGTAACCCCAAATTCCACCTGCTGGAACCCCATGTGTGCAGGATGTAAGATGTGGTGAGGAGGGGAGAATCGAAGCAAGGGGGAGGAGAGGAGCTGTGGTGTGTGAGCCCCTTGGGAGACCTCGGGTGGTTCATCTCCAGAGGAGGGGCTGGGGTCCCAGGACCATGAGGGTGGGTGGAGCTCCTCTAAGGATCTGGTCCAGGCCTGCACCCAAGCAGGGGCTGCTCCCTACCACCCCTTCCCTAAAAGGGAACTGAAAGAAAGCCAGGAGTTGCCTTTCTCTTATTTTCATTGTCCTGTAAGGGACCCTCATTAGGAGATAAGGTGGGGGAGCAGGAGAGAGATGAATGGAGAGGGATGGGACAGAGAAAGTGAGGAGGGGAGTGAGGCAGAGATGCCAGGTGGCCAAGTGCAGAGCAAAGGGTCAAGCCTGAGAGGAGGGTGTGACTTGGAGCCTCAGTCTGAATTGGCGGGAGGTGGGGGGAGCGCTGTGGGCTCCTCTGAGGGGTGGCTGCAGCAGCCAGCACGTGGACGGTGGATGCTTCACAGATGTTGGAATTAAACAAGCACTTTGGTTAGGGGATGGGGCAGGCTTTTTGCTCCGTGGAGCAGTGCCTGGGGAATCCCTAGGAGGACCCCTTGGGGAGTAGCTGGCTTCCTGTGAATCGGAAGGGAGGAAACTGTGGGGTGGGACCCCCTGTAAGCATCTGCCTTTGGGGCAGGACTCAGGCAGGTGTCCTGCTGCTCCAGGCTGAAGGGAAAGTGGAAAGAGCCCCCCAGGAGGCTGGGGGTCCTGAGATCGAAATGCAGGAGCCCCTCCTCCAGGCTAAGGTCTGCCCTCCCCCTCCCCCTCCCTCGGGGGCCTCTTTAGCCCCGGGGGACTCACGCTTATTGCGTGCGGCCGGCCCACCCACCCTGCTTGGCCTCTCCGCCGAATGGCAGACCCTAGCCCTCCCAGCGTGCGCCTGGCCCGCTGCACCCTCAGGAGTTCTGTTCCAGTTCCTGGAATGGCAGCTGGGCAGGTTACACACATTTAATTACTAGTAATTAGAAAACTGATTACTCCAAATGGTGCCTTCCTGGGGAGAGTCATGCTGGGCCAGTCCTCCTGGCCCACCGTGGAGCCATCCCTGGGGCGTGGGGCAGGGATGCCCCACAGTCATCCTCCCATGTGTGGTAGGGGAAGGAGGGGCTCCTCTCTGGTCCAGAACCACACCCACCTCCTCCACCTGGCCTAGTATCACACCATTAGAGCATCACCTATTGAATGAGTTACAAGTCCCTTTCTCCAAGTCCTCTTCTGAATGTACGAGGGGGAAGACACACTCAGAATATAAGAAGTCAGAAGGAAGGCGCCTTCATGGGGAGGCCCAGGGAAGACAGGGCTTGGGGCCTCTAGGGAGGAGGCAGGAGATGAACTCAGAGTGGGAAATGGGTGTGACAGAGTTGCCAGTTTCATAACTGGCATCCTGGAATTAATTTCCTTTAGTCATCCTGTAACTGAGGTTCAGTGAAACCTCATAGCTAGGTATAAGGCATGGAGGGCCCTGTGCTGATGGACCAACCAGTCCAGGGCTGGGGACGGACATTACGTACATAAGCAAACTATGTACGAATCATGATCAATTGTGAAAGTGCCACAGGGGCAGGACAGAGAAAAATGTTGGGGATGCCCAGTTTAGAAAGGGCAATTGGAGAAGTCATCTCTGTGGTGACACTGAGGGTGAGCACAAGGAGCCAGTGAGGAGGTGGGGGAAGGTGGGGAGAGCTCTTGGGGCAATGGGAGCTGCTTGTGCAAAGGTCCTGGGGTGGGCACAAGGAGGCACGGGATGGGGGGGCAGGAATGAGGAGCTTCCAGAAGGCTGCTGGCTGGGCTGGGGAAATCAGCAGGCCCCCAGGATGCCATCTCAGGGAGTCCTCATTCCAGCAGCACTGGGGAGTCCTTGATGGGGAGTCCTTGATGGGTGTGAAGGAGGTGGGTGCCTGACCTGCAATATGGAGGGTGCAATGGAGGGAAGGAGGGAGGGGATGGGGGATGGGAGTGGTGAGGGGTGAGAGGTGACCTGGAGGTGGGCCTCTAGGACCTGCCGATGGTGGGCTTACTGCCTGGGGAAGCAGTTTCCAACCATAGCAAGAGCCTTTGGGGGAGACCCCGGGGGGCTCACCAGGCTGCCTGATGGTGGGGTCTGCAGAGAGACCTGCAGGCTCTGAGGCATCACTGGGAAGAGAACGGGGAGCCCAGAGCACTAGGGAGTTCCCCGGGAGTCTCCAAAGTTTCCCTGTCACCCCACCCTCCCTAGCCAAGTGGGTTGGTGACAGCAGTCACGAAGGGCAGCTTTACCGGTGGCATCACGTGGAGATGCTGACACACTGCTGAGCTCATCAATCAGGAGACCGTGATGCCAGTTATTCATTTGTTAATAAGTTTTCTGGAGCCTCCCCAGCCTGCACCAGCCTCTCTGGGCCTGAGTGTCTGCTTTTATCCTGGAAAGTGCCTGGGGCAGGTCCCTCTCCCCCACTGAGCAGGTGCAAACCCTCTGCTGGAGGTTCCTCCCTGGTCCTGCCCGTACCTCACTCTAACCTGAGCACCAGTCTGGGGGCATCAGATCTACCTCTACTCCTGCCCACACCTGCCCACATCTGCTCACACCTGCCCACAGCTGCCCTAAAACTGCCCACACTTGTCCAGTACCTGCCCTGCGCCTGCCCTATACCTGCCAACAGCTGCCCTGTACCTGCCCTGCACCTGCCCACACCTGCCCTGCACCTGCCCACACCTACCTTACACCTGCTTTCATCTGCCAGGCATCCCCAGCCCCACTGGGAGAAGAGTTTCAACAGGAAGTATGAGGAGCCATGTAGACCCGATGCTCCTAAGGATTTGGGGTGTGAGGGTGCATAGAGTTCGACTCCAGAATGGGGTGGGGAGTTGGGGGTGGAGAAGCCATTGGGTTCTGGGAGCAGGTGGGAGGTCTTCCTGGAGGAGGAGGACAAGGAACAGAATTTGGCCCCCCTGGGCTCACCTGCTGCAGCCTGGCCTGCAGGGGCAGGAGTTGGTTCAGGAGCCTCAGATTAGGGCTCAGTCCAAGGAGGGGCCTTCCTGAGGGCTCCCTTTGTCCCTCCTTCCAGCTGATTCTAATGCTCCAGCTCAAACAGGGTCCAGTCAGGTGTGGGGAGGGGGTGCCTGAGATCTGAGATTGGGCCGGGTCCTTCTCCTCAAGCCTGGCCTCCAGGCCTGCCCATCCCTGCCCGCTTGCCCAGTTCCCTGGACCCCCAGTTCCTCTGCCTTTTGCTTGGGCTGTTTCTCTTGATTTCCTTTTCTCTCCTTCTCTGAACAGCTTGGTGGAAATAGCACAGAAATCAGTTGCCATTTGAGCCCTCTTAGCCTCAGTTTCCTCCTCTGCTAAGCAGGGTCACATGTCCTTCTCCTGGGTGCTGTGAAACTCAGATGAGACATACACATGCATATGCCTGAAAATCATCCAGAGTTGTCATTCTTCCCACTAGGGTGTGTCTTCCTGTCCATCCCACAGCACAGTGGGTGCTCTGGGCCTGGGGGCTCTAGAACCCCCCCCCAGGCTCCCCATCACTCGGGGTCCAGAGGGCCCAGGCTGGATCTCCCTCCCCTTTTCCACCTGCCTGGATTTGCAACTCAGGGGACAGGATGGAGACTTTGGAAATTCTGGAGCAGAACGCCTTTGTGGATTCATTCGCTCAGCATCCAAGACAATCCGGGATCGTCCTCATCTCCCTCCTATGTTCCCTTCTCACTGCTCCCCCCTTTCCTTCTCTTCTTCAGGGAAGCCTTATTATCCCGCCTACTGAGGTGAGGCACTGCCCTTCCTGTCCCTCTGCTCCTGGAAGACGGGAGGGCAGCCACTCAGGACCACCCTGGGGGCAGGGAAGTGATGGGAGCCGCAGTCTGGAGGAGGGAGGAGTTGGGCTGGGTGGGGAGATGCTGCCGTCTGATGAACCCCCTGAAGGTGCTTGGGGCGAGTCACCCCTGAGATGGATGCGCAAGGAAATAACAAGGTGTGAAGGTGAGGAGGGCCCTGGGGGAAAAGCCCCGTGCATGGGCTGGGTGACAAGCAGGAGGGAAAGGCCGGACATGGACGAAGGGTATCACACTTCATGGAAACCACATCAGAAAACGCTGAGACAAGGGGGGTCTGCTGTTCCATTTCCTAAAATGACTCCTGCCCTCCCCCCTGATCCTGAATCAAGGACGAGGACAGTCCTGTTCCTCCCCTGGAGGGTCTAAGAGGAGCAGGATGGGGGTGGTGGAGGAACTAGGAGGCCTCCAGGTCCAGGTCAGGGAGCCGGGGTGGCATGTCAGTGTGCAGATGTGGCCGCCAAGGAGGCTGGGCCCTTTCCACACAATTTTATGGAGGAAAGAGGCCGTGGGCAGAGGCCGCAGGGCTTACAGGAGAGCAGGAGAGATTACAGTGGACCTAAGGAATGATTCCTTTTTTTTTAATCCGAAAGGCAATAGAAAGATATACCCATTCACTCCACAAGCACAGATGGAGCATGAATAACGCAGGCAGAGGCGCTGAGGCCACAGGGCCACGAAACAGCAAGTGATGGAGGACCTGCTGTCAGGCGGCCAGAGCAGCTGAATCCTAAGAACAGACAGGAGCTTGCCCGGAGCATGAGCTGAGAAAGGCATTTGGGCAGAGGGAGGGCAAGTGCAAAGGCTTGGAGACAGAAAACTGTGGGTGGAGGTGGGGCAGGGCTGCAGGGAGGAGGAAGGGAGGTGCTGCCCAGATGTTCGCCGGAGAGAAGAGAGGTGGTGGAGGTGGTTGGGGAGAAGGTAGAAGGGACCAGATTGAGGTGGCCCTGGGGGTCAAGGCCAGGGGAGGGGACTGGTCACTGACTGGATTTTTTTTTTTAAACTCAGGTACTGTGGGTTGAACCCAGGACCTCGTGCATGCTAAGCACATGCTCCACCACTGAGCTATACCCTCCCCCCTATTTGTAAGGCCACTCTGGCAGAGATCTTGAAGCCAGGCGGTGGCAGTGGAATATAGGAGAGGGGCAACTGGAGACTGGGTCAGGAGCCAGACTTGAGAGAATTCAGGGTCCAGTTGGGTGGATAAGGGCCATTAGCAGCCAGGGCCAGGCACATGACAGGGCAGAACCACGTTCCCACCATGACAAATGCCTGAGACCTTACCATCCACATAATCGTGACCTTTCCAGAAGCTTCTCAACTAAGGAAGAGATTTACTGTTTGTTCCAGGAACTTCCTGAAAATCCTGAACAGTAAACCCCTGGAACGTGCCTTCTTCGGCAAACCTGCTCGCCCGTGAGTGGCTGTTCCCTCATCCTCACCTGCTCAAAACCCTCACCTGGCTGTGTCCGTCAGTTCCAAACCGTCATACCGTGGGCTCCGGCAAGGACTGGCTCCTTGACTTAGCTTTGGCCAAGCACCTCCACGCCCACTAGGCTTGGTATTGTCCTTGCAGGGCCTCCTCACCCAGTTTTAGCGAGAATCCTGCCGAGCCCATTTAGAATCACCCTGGCCTGCCTTCATCTAGAGTCCTGTCAAGTCAGAATCCCCTCACCCCGATGTCTCCTCTTAGGAATTTTCCATCTGCTGTGTCAGTCCCCCCCCTCTGCTCCTTGGCTTTAAAGACCCCACTTGCCCATGTTGTATTTATAACTGAGCCTGGTTCTATACTGAGGTCTCTTGTGTCCTATTGCAACCAGCCTTGAATAAAATCTGTTTTTACTGCTTTGGCCACTGTCCAGCTCTGATTTTATTTTGATAAGCCCCTCCAATCCCAATCAGGTCCCCACATTGCACAACCCACCTTCAACCAGACCCCCAACCCTCTAACTACCTTCCCCTTCTGAGACAGCACTAAGACCGCCAAGATGGTGGGCAATGGACTTGGCTTTGCTTGATCAGTGGGTTATTTTGCTGGTCTTTTCAGGGAGACAGGCTGAAATCAGATGGTTTTTCAAGGATTCTTTGATACCTCTAGAAGTATCAAAGTATTAAAGTAGGAGTCTAGAAAATTTGAAATGTCTGGTTCTGAGTTTGGTACGTTTTCTCATCCAAGACCCTAAGATTTTGAGACCCCCATTCCCAGGGTTCAGGCTGTGTCTGACTTGAGTCCTGAGTGCCACCCAGGGGAAGGAGGTTGGGTTAGGATTCTACCCCAGCAGGGCTGCAGCCCTGGTCTTTGATCGCCTCCTCCAGGAAGCCTGGCACCAGAGGGCTTCTCCAATATCGCCTTCAAGACCAGAGTCTTGCTGTCAGTCATATCTTATCCATTATCCCCCCTTATTCCTTCAAGGTTTTATTTTTGGCCAGGTAATTAGCATAGCTCTTCTCATTAATATTATCTTTAAAAAAGAAAAGGTGATGGTGGGGAAGGGAGGGGATTGAGAGGGAGGGGCTTGCATATGCCGGAGATCCTGGTGCAATGAAAGTCTACTTTAAGTGGCCCAATTAGCATACGAAATGGCTCACCAAAAGTTCTGAAGGCATCGTGTTGATTAATGCAATTTATCTTGCAAACCAGCGGCAGACAGCTGAATCCCTGCTAATGATTATTATATACATTTATACACATTATGTACATGCGGCCTCCTCTCCAAGGAAAGGGCGCCTCTTCCCTCTCTGCCTGCCTGTGCCCTCGGCCCAGTAAATCCCCACACGGCTCTACCTGCCCTTAACCTCCTGCCCAGGTCTCCAGTTGGTCACCTGGGCCCTCAACTGCAATTGACTGGTTGCCAAAGTGGGCTGCCTGTGATGGAAGGGATTGGTTTTACCTTGGGATTGAGCCAGTCTCTAGAAAAAGCGCTTGCAAGAAAAATCTTAAAAAAAAAAGAAAGAAAGAAAAATCTCCAGGGCTCAGGTGAAGCTCCCGGCGGCCACAGTAGTGGCCACAGAATGCAATCAGCACAGGGAAGGCTGGACGCACAGCAAGGTTCTAAATGCTCAGCTGATGGCAATGGCGGAGTTTGCACAAGGGTTGTATGTTACGTGATGATGGCAGAATCCGCCTGCCTTCTCTCAAACGTCAAGTTGTGACCTGTATCCTGAGCTCTACACCAGAGTCCTGGTGGCCTCAAGGGCAGAGGCCAGACCAGGCCAGGCCAGGTGCTCTGTTTGGGCAAGGCCAAGGTGAGCCACCAGACAGAGTGACCATGCCCGCTGCCAGCTGTGAGCATGCATCTGGTTCGAGGGCGGTCCTCAGAGCTTACACATGCCGCTCCATCCATCCTCCACATCCCCTCTTCCTCATTCTACAGGAAAGAAAGGGATCTGGTGTGGAGCCCCCGCAGCCTGAGCCCAGAGCTGCTGCACTTTTAAGTGGCCACCCTCAAGAGCCAAATTCAGCTGGGAATCTGGGAGCTGGATCCGAGGTGGGGGAGAACACAGTTGTGTCTGTAGACACCCTGGTATCGGTGTCTACGGGCCTGTGAGTGTGTGCACACAGGTGAGTGTGTTTGAGAGGATGAATCCCCACGTGATAGGTCTGATTGTCTCCAGGAATGCATGTGATGTGTCTGAGGGTGTATTTGTGTGTATGTGTGTAACAGTGTGACTGTGCTGGAAAGGTGCATTAAGTGTGTGCCGTAACATGACAAGTTATACATTTTAAACTGAGAACACAGGACTAAAGGGACAGAGACAGAGTGCTGTGATTAGAGTGAGAAGCATCTGTCTAGGCAGGCTCCCTGGTGGAGGTGGTTTCTAAGTCCTGCACTCACCCCCGCTGTCCCCCTTCCCTCCCCTGTAGGACCAAGAAGGAGCCAAAGGCCAGCCGCCCTGGGCCCTTGTACCACTGCCCCTTGGTGCTAAATCTACCAGGAGCCAGGACTCAGCAGAGCCTAAAGGCCCTTGCACGGAGGGAACAGGGTAGGGCTTCTGAATGCCTCACAGCCTCCATTCTGAGCCTTGGCCACAGCCTCTGTGTCTGTCAGTCACAGGCACCCGGCCCAGCGCAGGGCCTGGTCCCGGGACCTCTCTGGAAGCATGGCCATGGGTGTGCTGAGATGGCTTACTTTCTGATGCTGCCGGCATCCCCGTGGCCCAGGAGAACACCCCCACCTTCTCGTCTTCTATCAAGGAGCGCGGACCTAAAGGCCAAATCACTGCCGGGCCATCCTGACCACTCTGCTCAGTTTTTGCTTTTAATGGGAAAATATAGTGTGACACTCACCCACTTTAAAAATGAATAACAGGGAACATAAAACTTGATTTAATAAAGACACCCAATAATAAAATATTCTTCTGTTCTGTGTTATGGTAATTGAAAGGAGAGTGACAAAAGGGTAGGGAGGTGGCAAAGAGAAGGGGGTGTGGAGCGGGGCCGGAGGGAGGCTCAAACAGAGAAGTATGCGGAAGGAGGTGTTGGGAGCACAGAGGTGCAGAGAGAAAAGGACCATTGGAGACAGCCCGGACCCCAGGGGCACGGGACACCCCGCTGTCTGGAAGGACCCCCACCAGTGAGGGTCCCTGAGGCCCCCGCAGTGGCTGCACATTTCCTCCCTGTTCTGCCTGAATCCTCTCAGTGGCCCTGAGAGGCATTCTTCCAGAAGAGAAGCATGGAGGCAACTTGGCTCCAGCTCAGTCATGTTCTAATCTTGGTCTCACTGACCCTGACCCAGACCTCTCCACTGGCCGGTGGCCCAGCTCCTGCCAGGCACCCGGCTCCGGCCCTGCGCAGTGTCCACGCCGCACCTCTGCTCTGCGCCCTGCCACACAGCTCGCCCGGTGACCACAGCAGCCTCCACGAGGGCCCTCCTGCCCCTTCTCTCCCCATCTCGCCAGCCTGCACGGTGCTCCTCCTGCAGGACCCCAGCCCCAGAGGCCCCCAGCCCCTCTCTCACCCATTCTCCCACCCACCCTTGTCTCACTGGGTCACACCGCATGCTTTTGTGGCCCAGTGTCCTTTGGGCCTGAAATGCCTACAGGGACCACCAAAGTTTTTTCAAGACCTAGTGGGAGCCCTAGAGGTGGGTATGGGGTGACAGTGGAGCTAAGGCCTGAGCTTGGGGCAGGTGAATGTCAAGGGCAGCCAGGTGAGGGATCAGCAAGGGAGGAGGGCGAGAGTGCGGGCTACGTGGCTGGGGCATGGGGGATCCTAGCAGGGAGGCAGGCCCTCAGAGCTATCTTTGTTTGTGCTCTCCTGAGCCCAGGTGTGCTTTACAGCCAGCTGCGAATCTAGCTGGACACGGGCCGGGCGGCACTGCGCAGGCGCAACGTGGCGGTGGGCTGCAGGCCCTCCCTCCAGGGCTGATTGATGCGTTTGCAGGCCCGGTGGACCACAGGCTCCAGAAGGGCACACCGTGTGCCTGACTTGGTCCCTGTGGCCAGACACATAGTAGGAGCTCCATAAAGACCTGTTGAGTAAGTGAAGGGATGGTGAGCCTCAAGGAGAAAGATAAAGGCCAGGTACCCTGGAACCCTGGCCCACATGGGAGCCTGGGAAGGGCTGGTCACTGACCGTCTCTGGGCCTGGAGCTGAGCAGCCCTGGGCCATCTGGACCCCAGTGCAGCTGTCAGTTGTTGCCTTGTAGACTGGAGCTGCCTGCCACACTCACTCAGGTCCGCCCAAAGCCCCTTCTCCATCTCCAGCCACTGCCACCTGAGATCCTCACCATCTGACCCAGGGATGGAGCCTCAGGGGTCATCAGAGAGCCAGGGACTCCAGGCTAGCTCCATGTCATCACTGCTGGGCCAGGGACCTCACCCCAGCACTGGCGGCACCAGCCGCACCGTAACCAGCCTGCACTGAGCAGAGTCTGCGACTTCTTTCCCTGGAGTCCTTGTGGCGGGGAACCCCTATGTAGTCTTGTTAGTAACACTGTGAGTGAGAGCTTACTGTGTACCAAGCCCCATTCAAGAGTGGGACTACTGGTGTTCTCCCCATTGGACAGATGGGGACACCGAGGCCCAGACAGGTGAAATCACTTGCCCAAAGATAGGCCCCTCGTCAGGGTGGAGGCTGCAGCCCAGCTCTAGCTGCTGGCCATGATGTCCTTCCGGAGGAAGGAAGGGTCCCTGCTGGTTTGGCATCTGGGTTCTGGCCAGGTACCTGCAGATCTGTGGCTAAGTTCTGGGCTGGGGGGGTGGGCACCAGTGGGAGGGTGTGGGAACTGTCTGGGCTTTGCAGCCAGAGGGGCTTGGAGTTGGATCTCTGCTCCGATCTGTGGAGCTGCATGACTGAGAAACCTGTGGACACTGCTTGGCCTCTACAGGGTCATCACAGAGGAGAATGTCACCGCCGTCCTCACGGCGGGGTGAGGGTCCATGAGGCCATATTCTGTAAAACAGGGCCTGATGTGGGTGTGGCCCATCACTGGGGCTCACTCACGTTCAGCTGTTATTAGCAGCCCCACAGGGCCCCCAGCAATGCTGGGCACAAATGAGGCCTTGAAAAATTTGGCAAGAGAAGGTGGTTCACATAGGACAAGTAGCTGTATTCGTACAGGTGCCTTTGTATTTCCACGAGGGTGCTGACCTTCAGTGTGGGACTGTTGCCTTGGCCCTGGCTCAGCAGACTCTCCTATCTGGAGGGCAGAGTTCAACCAAGAACCTGCCTTGGACGTGGAGGATGGTGTGGGGGGTTGGTTAATGGATTCGCCAGAACGGAAATGACTAAATGGGGTTTCAGGAGATCGACCCCTTCACCACAGTGCAGCTGCCCGAGCTCCGTGGACTGGCGAGCACTGCCAGAATGGCAGGCCACCTATTAGCGGAGTTATTTAGACTCCTGTGTTAATGACTTCGGAGGCTGCACTCCTCCTGGATGTGCACATAGAGCCTGGGAGCTAGCAAAATTAGCCTGCTTGGCTTACAGTCACTCCCCTGCTTGGCTTGGTGGTGAGGCCCGGAATGGTGGCTTGGCCCCACCCGCAGGTAGACACCAGTGCAGCGAGGGGGGAGGCGGGCGTGCCCTGTGGCTCCCCTCAGTTCCATGTTCTATTCCAGCCTTTTTTCCTCTTGAGGGGTCACTCCTACTCATCAAGGACATTTTAAGTGGCTTTTAAAGCCTTTGCTCACGTCTGGACGTTAAGGCTTCCCTTGGAGATGCCCAGCCAGGGAGCAACCTGGCCCATTAGAGCTGTATCAGTGGCAGGCCCTGCCGGGGAGGGTGAGGAGGGGGCTGAGGGAGGGAGGGGAGGATTCCTTCCCTTTGCCTCAGAGACACCCACTGGGGAGGGAGAGCCAAGGGGAGGCCAAGGGGAGCTTCAGAGGGGGACTGTGTGCACCCTGACGTCCGGGGCTGCTGAAGCCAGGCTAGGCCTTGATACTGTGGGAGGAGCCCTGTGGTCAGACTCCCACCAGGACTCATGATTTGACAAAGGACAACAGAGCTGGCGTGTCAGGTGGACTGATGGGCAGTGTCCCTTAGTCCTGAAAGGAGCAAAGAGCTCAAGGCAGAGCTGGGCCACACGGCTCCAAGGTGGGACAGAGGTCTGGCTACACCCCTTCTGGCCATCCTCGCCACCTTGACCCCCAGGACCAGAAAAGCTCTCCCTTTTGGAGTCCTCTGAGCAGGCCCCTCCAGCCAGATGCCCAGCTCTAGGCTCCAAGGCTTGTTTGCTCCAGCTCTTTGGCTGCTCCTCCTCCTTGCACCAAATGGCATTTAAATGTTAATCAAGTCAGGGTTGCTGCTCCTCCACTCTTCCTCGGCAGGGCAGCCTAGGTCAAGGCCATGCCTGCAGCCCCACCTGAGCTTGGATGGGCAATCCGCAGGTCCCTTCGCCAGGGCCTGGGGATGGCTGGACTGTGGGCTGTTAGGAAGGGGCACGGCCGGGGATGTGTGCGGTCGGGGAGCACGTGCAGACTGCCCTGCTGGTCACCCTGCTGCCAGGACCCAGGGAGGACCACAGGGCTCCCACAGCCTGGAGTGAACCTACCCTGGACTTATCTGAGGGTCCCACAGCTCCCTGAGAGCCCCTTGGACCGCACTCTCCTGGTCCATCATCCCTCCCTGAGTTCTCTGAACCTCCCTCCTCATTGTTCTGTGCCTCCTGCAGTCTTTCCCCTTGTCCATCAGCTACTCCCTCTAAGTCTGCCTACCTCCCCAGACCCTCCTCCTATCTCATTCTGACAAATCCCTGTGTATTTGCACATGCTGGCTCAGGGTTCTGGAGTGGTTTGGGCAGCCTTCCCGTCTGGACGGAGGAGATGGTATTTGCTCATGGTCCCTCCGGAGATGGAGGGTTTGGCACACAGTAGGCCCTCTCTAGACTCCACTGGATTCTTCCTCCATTCTCTCCTTTGATTCTCTCAGAAGCCCTTTGTCCTTCTCTTTGTCCATCTTAGGCACACCCTCACCACCCACCCAGGGTGGAATCCCACCTCTCCAGGGCTGGAGGCCACAAGAGCAGAGATGCTCACTGGGAACGGGTGCCGCTGGGCCTTCCAGGAGGGTCCTGGACCTGTGCTTGGGGGGGTGTGTGCGCGTGGGGAGGGGATGCAAGGCTGGGTGAGGTTGGGAGATGCTGAGCATTGCTTTTGCACCTTGAAAAAGCCATTAGGAGCTTCATGACAAAAGAAGGGAACTTCCCACCCAGGCAATATCTCCATTGTACAGAAATTTATCACCTACCAGGACACAGACAAGAAAGAGGAAAGAAGGAAACATTTTTTCCCCAGGAATCCAAAATCAACATAAAGAAAATAAGTTACAGGTTAAAAAAAATAAAAAGAAAAGAAGTACAAATGTTTTTCATACCGTAGATTTTCTCAGGCTTTCTCTTACAGCCTTATAACTCTTACTTTAGGCAGAATCTTAATAGTATAGATAATCTTAGCACACAAGAGCTTGGAATTGGGACATTACGAGGGGCCACAGGTGTTACAAGAGAGTGACCCAGTAGAGGTGGAAACTGCCAGCTTCCAAGCACCTTAGAGGGAGGATGATGGAAAGGACAATAATATTTTGGTGTTGAAGGGGTGCGATCTGGATTATCTTCGCTTATTCAAAGAAAGTTCCTTACAGAGGCTTCTAGATAACAGTTTTAGGCCCTAAAGCTGTCTCTGGGAACACCCCCTGAGTGGCGCCTACCCCCTCCCACTTCTGTGCATCTCTGGCCAGCTTAGGGCCCCAGCCTCACACTCAGCTCTTCCTCATCTGTCTACATTGAGGACCAGCAGGGTGGGGACCACATCTGTCACTGTGTTTCCAGGAACATGTTGCATCTAAAACCCAGGCCCCTCTGGGTGAGGAGACTCTGAAAACAGGGGAAAAAGGAACAGCCTCTTTACCCAGTGTAGGTCTTTGTCCTGTGAAATTCTTCATCCTTTGATTCCTTTAAGTGGCACGTCCCCAGGGGGTTTGTGATGCTCAGGTTTGCAGTTTCCCCTCACATGAAGCTCTGAGGACCCTGGTAGGGGTACACCTGCCTGCCCCTCGCAAGCCCGCTTCTCTCCTTCTGAGCTCCCGTCTCCCCTCCCTTCTGGGCTTTCTTTATAGCCAGTGTTGCCACACATGTATTGTTCTTGATTTTTTCCCTTTTTCCCAACCCAGGTCCTTTCCCTGGGGCAGGAGGAATGACAAGAATCCTCACTATTCCTGGCAGCCACCCCAGGAACTGGTCTGCTCCAGACTTGGGCTCCAGGACCCACCCTGAGTGTCAGACACTCAGGCCAGAGCCGGGGAGGAGGGCTGGGAACTCGGGGTCCTGAAAAGGGAACTGGAGCTTCCAGCTGGGGGGCTATGGGCCTCCATCCAGAGGCTGTGATCAGTAACTCCCAGCCCACCGGGGTTTCTCTTGGGGTGCCCTTTCCCTCAGGGCCCATCCTCAGCAGCACACACTGTACCCCGGCCCCGAGTGTCTGCCCAGTCCACGGAGAAAACCTGATGCACTGTCATTTCCCTTTGGGCGAAAGCGCTTAGAATTAGGAAGAGCAGTGAGTGGATCACAATGGAACCAGTTTCAAATGCTCTTGTAAGGTGTTACAAAGTAAAAGGTGGGTGATTTCTAAGCAGTTCAGACAAAACAGAAGGCAGGGCCTCTGCCCTCTGCAGACTGGGAGGCGGGGCCCCAGGGAGAGAGGCTGAAAAGGGTCAGACAACTGGTGGCCGAGGAGATGAGAGAGAAGGAAGGCCGGTGGGGACAGGGCAGTCACTCAGTCTCCAGGGTGGTGAGATTCCAGCTGGATCTTAGAGGAGGAGAGGACTGGGCAATGGTGGTGATGGGAGGTTCTCGGGGATGACTTATGGGGTAAGGTGGGAGAGAGCAGAGGACAGTCCTGCTGAAGGAAGGGGCAGGTGCTTGCAGAAGGGCCCTAAATAAAGAGAAAGATCTAGAACAGCAATGGAGGCTCAACACTAAAGTCAGTAGGGAGCCACAGCAGTTTCTTGAGCATGGAAGCAGCCCAGGGAAGAGAGGAGGAGGGTGGGTGGAACCCTTCCTGACTACCCCTCTCCCACCCCATTGGGGGCACACAGGAAAGGGTACATCAAAAACTCAGTCAACAGCAGGACACCAGATTAACTCTTGAAAAATGGCATTTCACTGGGACCACTGTAAAATCCCACTGAAGGTCCAGGCAGTCAACTGGGTGATCAGGGAAGAGGGCTTCCTCTTGACAGTGGCCTGTGTGAACACGACAAGGGGCTTTCCATTGGAACTGAGAGGGAGGCAGGCATTAGCTTAGCCCAAGGAAGAACTTTCTAACCCTTAAAATTGTCTGACCCTGGAACAGAAAATTGAGAAGGCCATGTGCTCCTGGTCACGGGAAGTGTTTGAGGAGAGGCCTCAGGTGAAGCGATAACTATCACTCTGCTCTCTAGCTCTTGGCCCTGTGAGAACCCTGCCAAGGAGGATGGTCTCTGTCCTCCCCAAACCAGATCTTGTGGTGCCACAGGACAGGGTGTGGGTGGGAACAGCAGTGGGGTGGACCCAGAAAGCTGCTTATAGTGCAGGTACCACCTGGCCAGGCCTTTATCTTACCCTGGTTATTAAGCACATCCCCAGTGATGCCCAAGTCACGCCCAGATGTCAGCTCTGCTGTGTACCCGACCCTCTGCTAGCTCAAAACCACACACAAGTCTCACAGGATAGTCCCTATCTCTTTTTTGCAAACAAAGAACTGAGGCTTAGAGGTGCAGAGCTCAGGTGGGAGTGGAGGTGGAGGGGGCCCACGCTTTTGTCTGGGGCCCTGGCCTGGTCCTCTCCTGCAGCTCTGTGCAGATGGAGCTAGTAGAGGATGCATTGATATTCCCAATGGAAGACTGGGAGGCTGGGTCTGGAGAGGGTAATAGCGTCCTTGGGGCCCCAGGTCACCTGGACTGGGGAATCTGAGACCCACCCACCTCACACGATTCTGCTGTTCACACTATACCTAGAGCCTCCCTGTCTGGGATGGATCTGGTGCCCCACTCCTCCAGCCCTGCTTCTTCTGCTGGCACCCATCTTCCCATTCCCCATGGGGCTTCTCTGGGTGGCGCCTACTGGTTTCCCATTTAAGAGATATTTATTGAAAACCCCAGGGGAAATGCTAAGCTCTGCAGGACCCAGAAGTAGGGAAGCTGGGATCTTGGCCCCTCAGAAGCCTTAAGCTGGCTTTAGAGATGAGATCTGGGGCAGGAAGCCTGGGAGCCTGTGGGGCTAGTGGCCCTGAAGGAGTGGGTGTCTCAGGGTGTTTGCAGGAGGAAGCGAGGAAGAGTGGGCTTGGGTAGTGGTGATGGGGGCTTCCTGGAGGAGGTGTGGCCTAAGAGATGGAAAGGATGAGGCAGATGGACAGGAAGGAGACAGCATAGTCATGGGGTTGTGAATGATGGGGGAGGGGCCTGATAGGAGACAAACATGGGGAGGGGAGAGAGGCAGCTGCAGAGATTTGGGAGCTAGGCCTTTTGGCCTCTTAAGCTTCTTTCTTCCAGTCTTGGGGGGCTGTAGGGGGTTCCTGAGCTGGAACAAGGCTGGGAGGGAGGGAAAGGATCTTCTGGGGATGTCTTCCTCATCCAGCATGAGACACTTGGGACAAAAAGGACAGAGGCGCCACATCTGGCTTTCTCGTAATGAGCTCTGGGGCTGGGTGCCCACCTGGTGCAAAGAGCCCGACCGCTTCCATTCCCCCCCCGCTCTAGGAACAGGGACGCAGAGGAAGGAAAAATGTAAATCAAATCGGGGAGACTGTTTTTTTTCTTTTTTTCCTTAAGAGAGAGAAAGAAAAGGAGAGCACAAGTGACATTTGGAGCCATAATACCTTAAAGTCAATATCATTACTTTTGACATTTACTGTCAGCTCCGTGGCGCTGGCTAAGTGGGAAAGTTCATCCATCTCGTCCTCTGCCAGCTGTGGCGTCGCCAAGAGCTTCTCCTCCCCACCTTTGTGCAATTCCAGTTAATTGTTTGGGGTGTGTTAACAACACCCCCCGCCCCACACCCAGACAGCCTTCCAGCAGAGGCAGGGGAGGTGGCCTTGGGGAGGAGGTGGGTTAGTGGCATGGGTGCTTGGGGCCCAGGGACATGGGCTGGGCGATGTGGGAGGGGTGCTGGCCCTGGGATTCTCAGGGCCAGGTTTCAGTGGCTCCTTAGGTCACTAGGGTCTCGGAGACTCCATCTGTGACCTGGATGTAGTGACACTAGCTATGTCCCAGGATATAGATTTCATTCATTTATTCATCAATCCGTTAGGCGAGAATGCAACCTTCCCCCACCGCCATGTCCAATGCAGGTGAACCCACCAGGTGACCCCATCTCCCTGCACAGCCTTCCTCTCCGCCTCCCTGCCACTGTCCCTTCTCTTGACATCACACCCTCGTACTCATGCTCACACAAATGTCTCTTTCAGCCTTGCTGCCTGTTTGGCCCTGGGGTCTTGATCCTTCCCCCAGCAGGGAGACAGCAGGGCCTGGCTCCCCGGAGAGGGGCGGAGAGGTCACTGTCTCCCCCACCGTGGCTTCTGGCTGGCCTCTCCAGCCGCTGCCCATCCTGACTGCTGCAGTCTCGGACTGGCCCTCTTCCCAGGAGCCTGGTTTGATTTCAAATCCAATTTTCTGACATAAAACTTCCTCTTCCTCTGTGTCAGCGGCCAGCCTCCATCACTTTCAGCCAGCAAAGTCATTTTTTTCCAGCCTGACCCCAGGGTCGGGGGCCACCGTGGTGTGGAGGGAGCAGGCAGCTGTGCCCTGGCACTGCCCCCACCAAGCGCATGAGCTCCACCTGCCCGTCCGCTGTGTCCTTGGGCGGCAGCAACGCGCGCCCACTGAGCTGCCCGGCACACCCGTGTAGCCTGTGAGTTGTGCGGTGCAGGTGGGGCATGCATGAGCAGGGCTGTGAGGACCGGGGTGAACCCCTGGGCACCTGTGTGGTGGGGCACGTGGGTCCCTGCAGCACAGAGGTCTGCACACTGGAGCCCTGTGCAAATCTCAGCAGTATCTGACCCCCAGGGGCTGTGTGCTTGTTTGAGCAGCACTAGGGAGAGAGAGGGGCCGACTGGGGTGAGGCTTATTTACAGACACTTCCACTGAGAGATGCAAGCCCGCTGCCCTGCCCTCTCCGGTCCCTTTCCCCTTCTGAGCCTCTGCCCTGGCCCGCAGCCCCTACCACGGGGCCCCGGACACCTGAAGGTGTGAACTTGTAACTCTCTCCCAGGACACTGTGGGGGATGAGGGACAGCCAGGGTCTGGGCTGGGTCCCAGAGTCCAGTGGGACCCAAAAGCACACCCAGCCATTGCCCAAGGGCCATGCCTACCCCCCAGATGCCTCCTGACCCTGATCGCGTGGAGTGCTGGCTCTCTGGGCCTTCGGAAGGATCTATAAGTGGCCCTGGGAACTCCCTGTGACTCCTGGTGACCTCTCCCCCTGACACTGTGAGTGTGTGTTTACCCCGGGTTTTCTCAAGTCTCAAGGTAGCGTCCCGACCATGCCCTCTCCTGGCTGGAGTTGCCCCTTCCTCTCTAGCCTCACCATTGTGGCCTTGGTGCTGCTCCTTATTGCCCCACACCTATGCCTGATTCCATCCCTCAGCTGCTCAAAGACATGCTCTGGCTCCCCAGTGCCTCCAGCCTGGTGTCCAGGGTTCTCTGTGGTCTGGTTCCAGTGACTCTCCCAGAATCACTGCTTCCTCTAACCCCACTCACACCTTCTGCTCCAGCCAGGCCAGGCCATGGACTTACACTCTCTGGGGACCCAGCCACCACAGACCACAGAATATTCTGAGAGGAGCTGCCCAGGGAAGGCACCAGTACACAGTGTCCCTTGCACGAGACCGCTGCTCGGCTTCTCTGTGCCCTGGGGCCTTGGGCTGGGCAAGCTGCAGGCAGCCTCAGCTCCCCTCCACCCCTCCTCTGGGTGAGATTATGCAAAGCCTTGGCTCTCTCACCTCAAAGCCTCATCTGATCCCCTGGCTTGCCACAGTCATGTGTTCTTCTGAAGCAGAAGGCACTGACTGCTTGAAACTGGACACGTAAGGACAAAGAGAGCCAGCAAGCAAGACAGACCCCCAGACCCTAACTCCCAAAGCCTGCAAGCTGAGGGCCCTTGAAGGTTCCCAGCTTCCTGTCTGATAGGGGCCGTCCTAGACAGCTCTGGGCATAGAACTTTTTCATTCCTCCTTCTGCAGGACTGGCCACCCCACTTTCCCAAGCCCAGAGAGAAGCAGGAGAGGATGGCTGCGTCTCTCTGCCCGGGGTGGGGCTGTCTTCCCAGGGTGATATGTTAATGGACTGTTCTGATGCTCCAAAGCAGGGGTGGAGTTTCCACTATTCCCACCAGCCTCATCCACCTTGATCTTGGGTGTTATTGGAACAATTACACTTACAAGGTGCATGGCAGGGTGGAGGTGCCCCTGGGGTTTCTCCACACCCAGGAGGAACTGCAGAACCCAGATGCACTTTGAAGAACCTTTGAGGCCATGTGGCCTCTCCATGTCCTGACCATAAATCCCCACTAAATGATCCCCACTCTGAAGAGTCCAGTTCACCTACGTACAGTCACTTCACCACCACAGCAGCCACGTGTCCCTCATATGGCAATGAGAGTTAGCATGCGTTCAGGGTTTACCTGAAATCTGCCTTCCAGTAGTTTCCATAAGTGGTCCTGACCTCATCCTTTGGAGCCACAGGAAATGAGCCTTTTCCCTGGAACCACCCTTGAATGGCTGTTTCCCAGTTGGTTCTCCATCCACCTAACGGTGTTGTCACGTGCTGTGCATGTAAGGTCCCCCATGCCCTACTCATGCCTCTGAGCACACTCAGTGTTTACCAGCCTCTCACGGGCCCCAGAACTGGTTCAACAGCGCAGAGCAGAGCGGGAGCGACACTTCCTCCTTCCAGATACTGCACTTGCCTTAACACGGTCTAAGGCGCAGGCAGGTACCAGGGTGGCTGCATTACACAGAGACTCCTTGAGTTGCCAAAGCTGATGAGAGCTGCACCTTCTCCTCTCTGTGCATCCGCAGTTAGAGTGTCAGCCCCAAGCAAAAGGCCCTGGACGTCTCCCTATTGAACATCATCTCATGAGAGTCAACCCGTCACTTTCAGCTGCAGAGAGTTTTGCATCTTTATTCTGTCATCAAACAGATGCACCTTTCCTCTCAGTTTTAAGCCACCTGCAAATGCTGTCACATCTGCAGCCAAGTCTTTGATAACGACGTGGTTCCGGCAGGACCAAGGCCAGAGACAGCTGCTCCATCCTGGAGGCATCTCACTCGGTGTCACCCTCCTAACTGCCACTATGTCCTAGGGACAGGCCTTCAGCCAATTCCAGACTGTTCTTCCTCAACTGCTCACAAGGTCCTCGGGAGAAAACTGGCTGAGGGCTGCCCAACTCAGACAGTCTGTGAAGGAAGGCTTTTTGGGCCAAACTGGGTAGCCCCAAGGTCCACCACTTCTTTCTCGAAGCTCTCACCTGCCAACTCTTCTAGAATCTTGCTGAAGGCTGGTACATACTGACTGGTTTGTTGCTTGAGGAACCACCCTTATCTTCAGTGGAAATCTGTCTTACATTTGCCTCTCTTGACCTCACGGCATCATTCTCATTTGCCACGATTCCTCAGAGATCATCACCAAGAACTCAGTCAACAAACATTCACCACCCTGCCAGGAACAGACAGTATAAAGCTGAAAAATCCACGGTACCGGGCCTGGGGGCTACCAAGGTCCTGCGGTGTCCTAAGGGTCCAGATGACTGACCAGAAGCCTTGGGACCCTGGCCTCTGAGGATGTGCATGGCCCCTCCCTGGGGTGAGCTTTCTGTGGACATCTCATCCAACACCCCCTTTACTTGAGGTCTGTGGCCATGCCTGTCCTGATAGAAATATCTCTTCCAAGCAGGTCCTCACACTGAACAGCTAGAGATATCTCATGATTTGCATGCAAAAAAGCTCCCTGAGCAGTGCCAGGAACATAGTGTGGGTTTTCTTGGTGGGTTGTAGGATTGAGAGGCCAGGAGAGGAAAGGCCAGGTCTTGCTACCAGGACCTGGGATCTCGGAAGCTGGGAGGGGGCAGTAAAGTCCCTCTGCTACCCTCAGTGAGGCTGACCACTCACTGGCCCAGGATGGAATAAGAACAGAGCCAGGGAGGGTTGGGGGCAGTCCTCAGGCAGTTCCAGGCCCTGGGGAGTGGCATCGAAGGTGCTAGAGATATCCACTTGATGCAGGGGCTCAGACAGAACAGGCGTTGGGGCTAGAGAGGTCCCAGGACTGGCCTGGGGATAGGCACAGTACACTGTAGGAAGCACACATTTCTTTCCTTTCTTTCTTTCCAGTGTGCCTTTGAAGCTTGGTAAAAATAGCATAAATAATAGAGCCTTAGAAAGAGGAGTGTTCTCTCCGTGGGCAGCATCCTGCTCTAGCGGGTGGTTGGGGTGGCTTGTTGAGGGCTGGAGTGCGGGATACACAGGAGGAGCCAGCGCCCCGGGGGTCAGGCTGCACTCGACACCCTTATACTCCCTGAACTGGGAAGCTCTAAGGTGCAGCACTGTCTCCTTACACCTCACAACAGGCCGAGAAGACACAGGGAAAAGATGATTCCACTTTATAGGCAGGGATGCCTAGTGGCCTGGAGAGGCTGAAGCTGGGTTGACCCCACCTGCTAGGTGCTGGCAGAGCCACGTGGATGGGGGCGGCTGAAGCCAGTACGCCCGCCCACCCACTGACCAGGGCCTGCAACAGCCCCGGGCCTGACCCAGGACGCTGAAGAGCCAGTGGGGGAAATAAACACCCAGGAGGCAGAGTATCTTGCTCCTGGAGGATCTTAGTTGGAACAAAGAATGTCATAGTAACGGTGATGGTTAGTGACCCATGATTAGCAGATCTGAGTATTTACTCACTTGATTTTCACCGCAGTCCTGTGAGAGTGGCACTTAGAATCACCACTTTACAGATGAAGAAACTGAGGCACAGAGAGGCTTGGTAGCCTGCCTAAGGCTGCCCAGCCCTGAGCCGGCTGTGTCCCAACACCTCCCTGCCTCTAAGGGACTAGGGCCCCAGTGGGAGGAGGCTGAAGTGTCAGAATGGTAGGCAGCAGTGCACCGGAGGGGAGCTGAGCTGGCCGGCCAGGTGGGGCATCGTGCCAGCTGGGGCTGGAGGGTGGGGGGGTCCAGGCTGCTGGTGGACATGAGAGGCCCACGTAGGCAGGTCCCTCCCGATGCCACAGCCTCAGGCGAGAGGCCCGTGGGCTCCCTGATGGCAGATGATCTACAGCTGCTGGGTTAAAGGCCTGCTTTAATCGAACAATAATATTGGGGAGGGATGTACCACCATACATCAGCTCTTGCCAAATGAAAAATTCGAGAGGAGAATGTGGGAGGTGAGCGATGGACCAGAAGTGTGCATTTTACCCAAATCTATAGCGATTTACATGCTAGAGAGACAGCTGTTCCCACCGCCAAGCCACGGAGCTCCCAGCCACAGCTCAGCCCACTGGTTCCCTGCGGGCTACCCCCTTAAGCCCCCACCCTTAACCCAGCCTCTCGCAGGCTCAACCAAACTAAATCTCTTTTCTTCCTTTTGTAAAATTATTGTTTTAAGTTCCCCAATGGCAGGATTTGATTTGATTTTTAAAATTCAAAAATTGTGGTGAAACACATAAAATGTACCTCCTTAACCCATCTTAGCCCTCCCCTGAGGGAGGCCACCTCCTCTGGCCACCACGGGCTCCCTGCCCCCGGGTCTGAGTGCTGACCACGACAGGCTTGTGTGCAGAACTGGGGTCTCCCCCGTCTTGCCCTTGGGTATACACGGAGGGCTGGGCACTCACCCACCAGGGGCTCCCAAAGTCTTGGGGGAAATGTTCTGAATCAGTCCTAATAAAAAATCTCAGGAAAACCATCGTGTCAGTGCTTGCCTGATTTCCTCTCCTGCCTAGGGTAACCCCACATGTGATGGAGGCACAGAGTAGGGGAGTGTTATCCCTGCCTGGCGCTGACCTCGAACTTCACTCCTGCCTCTTTCTGGCCTCGTCCCAGTCTCTTTGAGTTGTGGCCCCTCCTCTGTGGAAAGGAGATGGAGTGAGCTGGTGGCCCAGGGCCAGCCCAGCAGGACGATGCTGTGTGCGTGAGTGTGACTGTGATGTGGCCAGTCCAGCCCTAGACATGTGTTTTCAGGTCGAGTTTGTGCATGGGGTGGCTGTCATTCATCCATTAGCTGCAGCTGGCCGGGGCGGGGGTGGGGGGACATGAGGGCCCGTGTGTGTGTGTGTGTGTGACCTCCAAAACCTCCTTGCTGCAGAGTATAAATATTTATACAGATACCTGCCATAAATCTGCCCACCTGGCAAACAAATGAATTGCAAATGTAACTTTGGGGGTTTTTATGAAAGTGCTTGGCGGTGATGGGGTGGAAGAAAGGAGGGAGCATTAAGGTGATGAAGCTGGGGGCCCCTGGGTGGGCAGCTGGGTCCGCTCAGTGAGGGATGGGGGACACACATTGTGGCGCACCTCCAGACTGGACTGTGGCACTGGCATGGGATGGACATACAATCATCCAGCCAGAACCAGCAGTCACTGACCACTGGCCCTGCACAAAGAGCTTCTGTAATCCTCCACATCCCTGGGAGGCAGAAGAAACTGAGGCACAGAGAGGGTGGTGGCTTCCCCAGAAGGTGGAGCCAGGATGCCAACCCGACTGTGTGAGGCTGGACCTGGCTGCTACCAGAACCTGCTACGGCCGGCCCCGGCCTGGCTGGAGCTGGAGGCCTGACAGGGCTACGCAGTGTCGGCGCCAGAGCCAAGCTCCCCTACTCTTTCACCCCCAAACATCTGCTTCCGATGACCCTCCTGGTCTCCCAGGTCGCCAGCCCCGCCCCCTCTCCAGCCCAGCCCCACGGGCTGGCGAAGGCCTCTTTAATTGGGTCCACGAGAACTTTATTACCTGGGAGCTAGTTCCTTTGCTTTTCCTATAACAAATTATCCTAACGATGTGACCCGGGACCAGATGTTAATTCCAATGGAAAGTAATCAATTTCCTTTACTGAGCCCAGACTCCGGGGCAGGTTAGTCAGGAGCAGAGACGGGGATCTTAATGAGGGGGGCACCTGACGCGTCCAGCGGGCTCTGCAGCGCACCCGTGGGTGCCTCACCTCCTCCTCTCCCCATCAGCCCTCACTCCTTCCCACAAGGGCAACCTCTCGTCCAGCCCTTTCCTGAACTGGCAGCCTCCCACTGCTCCAGACCACGTCCCTCTTGGGGGCCACCTACCTCTCAGGAGCTTCTCTGGCTCCCTGACCCTAATGGAATCAGCTCACCCCTCCTTCCTCTGTGATCTGCCCCAAGCCCCTTCCTGGCCTGGTTATCTTCCCAGCTGCGTCTTCCCTGCAGCCCAGCCTGGGTCCCTCTGCAAACGCTGTCTCCCTCCCTCCTTTTGTCGTCTCCTGCATCTCCATCCCTCCTTTTGCTCTCTCCTGCATCTCTGCCTTGTGTGGGTGTGTTCCTGCCTTCTCCCATCCCTCTGGCCAAAGCCCAGGCTTCCTCTGGCCATCAAGGCTTCCCAGGGTCCAGTACTGGGTGCTGGAGAATTCCAGGAAGGTCTCAGAAGACTTGGCTGCAACAGAGCCCCTCTCCACTTCTCTCCAGCCATGATGCACCGTCGCCGGGAACTTGGGGCTCTGGGCTGGAGAACAGGAGTCTTGGGGTCTGGCTTCGCCTTGGTTGAAAGTGGGCCAGGCCCCGGGAGCCCCTGCAAAGCGGCTGGCAGTGCTGACCTGGCTGACCTCCCGGGATGCAGGGAGAGGCAAGGCCTAGCCTTCCCTTGGCCTGGCGAGAGCTGGAGTTGTAACCTAGAGCTCAGTTCAGTGTGGTGGACGTTGGACATTTGAAAGCAGAGCAGACAGTCCCTCCCTAACTCTTGGGTGCCCCTGGGGTTTTATACTGGGCATTTTCTTTCAGCTGAGTGTGCAGCAGGGAGGGTCAGGGTTGCAGGGAGAATGGACAAGAGGCTTCCTGAGAGGCAGGAAGGCAGAGGGTTCTAGGTGGGAGAAGCTGATCAGGGAGGGCAAGGGTCTGGTGGCTCGGGTGGACATGGTAATGCTCCTCCAATGGTCCCTGGATGGACTGACTGAGGACAAGCTCCTGGCCACTCCAGGAGCCACCCACTCTGTGTAAGGCCCTGAGATCTACATAGCTTAAAGGACCACCTCCCTGGACTCCCACCCCGGCTGCACTGAGAACTACCTGAGGAACTTCAAGAAAACAAAAGGAAAAAAAAGAAAACAGAAAGACACCCATGCCAGATGAATTCAGCCAGAATCTGTCTGTGGGAGCCTGGCCTGGGGTGCTTTTCCAGCTCCCTGGGTCCCCTGTGCTGGTGTTGGATGCAGGATGGGGCGGGGTGGGTTCCGGCTGCAGGGTCACTTTTGATGGCCTTAGAAATGAGGAGGAGGCACCAAGAAAACAAAATGAAGGTACACAGCTGAGCTGATACCCCACATCGTGGGACTGGGCTGGCAGGAAAAGACAGATGTGCTTATGGGGAAATGGTTCAAGTTATTCAAGCCAAATGCTTCTGGGGTCTGTGTGAGAGGCAGAAGCCCCAATCTGAGAGGATGCTGGGTTTGTCTGGCTCTAGGGATGCCCCGCCAGCCAGGAGCACGGGGGTGGGGGATTTGGAAGGACAGAAGGGGAGAACAGGCAGTGTGCAGAGACAGAGAGGGAGGCACGCTCACCCGCCCCTTGCTTGGGTCACAGGACGTGGGTGTCACAGTGGCTCCTCACGGGTGGGGTGGCTGGACAGAAGCAGCAGGAGTCCAGGGAGGGAGGCCAGCCCTGGAGGGCCACGGGGGTGGCTGAGGGCACATTCCCCTGACATCACAATTTCCCCATGAGCCTCCAATTCTGTTAAATAGAATAATGGATTTTAAAATGCCCTGAAAAGCAGAAAGTGCTCTAAGATGGGACGGCATGATTGTTACTAACAATCACATCCTTCTTAGGACCTTGGAGGGGAATAAATCAGACAACGCTTGCGACAAGAAAGTCCCTTGGAAGCATTCACCGCCGTGAAATAAACACACATACATTATAAACCCCAAATTAAAGGGGAATTGCACGTGGGGGTAAGCCTTGCTTTTATTTTGTAGGGTCTTATGAAAACCCACAGACGCTGAGAAGGCAGATCTTCGAGGACACAGTGGGGGGGGGGCCCAGGGCTGATGGGAAAGGAGCAGCTGGTGGGTGCACGGCCCCCACATCAGCATGGAGGGCAACACAGGGGTTCAGGAAGCCCAGTCGTCTGGCCCCAGGCAGCCAGCACCTGAGCCCCCCAGTTCATGGCATAAATCCGTCCTTCGTGCTCTTCAAGGCTGATGCATCTCCTTCTCCAGAAAGTTCCCCCACTGTCCCTACCCTGACCAACCTCCCGCCCACTGCTGAGGGAGGGTGGCGGAAGTGGAGGTGCAGTGGCCATCCTGAAAGGGACTGCAGGTTATCTTTTCCTCTCTTACCTCATTAAGCTTTGCTTCCTATTACACCTTAATGGTGCTGTCCACCTTTGCCTTTCGTAGGCTGGAGTTTACTGCAGTGTCTTTAAATTTAATCACCTCCATAATGGCCAGCTCTGGCACCACAAATAAGAGGCTACAGGAAAAAACCCAAAAGTCCAGTCTTTTGCTCCTGCATAGGCCAGCAAGATTTGGGCCCCTGTTGAGGCCAGAAAAGTCCTCCAATGTCTCCTTGCCCCAGGCAAATTCTAGGAAATTCTGAGAACTATCTTCTAGGACCTCCCACTGACTCCCTTTAGTTCTTCATTGACAACTGCACCAAGAAGGATGGAGGTTAGACTCAGGGAAGGACTTTCTGTCTATGCTGGGATGTGAGCAGGGCTGAAAAGGCTTCTCCTGAGAGAGGGTTGGAGACCCCAAGGCCCCTGCTGGCCCTCTCCTTGCTCTCCCCATGTGGTCTGCATGGCACGTGGTGTTGGAGAGGCAGAGCTGGGTTCAATGTGAGGTTCTCAAGGAGCCTCAGTGAGGGAGGCTGAGCCTCCATTCTGCTCTGGGGCTTCTTCACCTGGACCCACCCTTTCCCACAGAGGGTTGATGAGTCCCTGGGGTCTGTCAGTTCAGGACCAGGCCTCGTGTCTGCATTTTCCACTGAGCCATAGCCAGAATCTGACGTTCCTTTCAGCCTGGGGCTATTGCCCCCACCCTCCTGCCCAGTCCTGTATTCAATTTGAACTCAGGGCTGAGTCACTGGTGACAAAGTCGACTCTCCCCAGACTGTCACGATTTTGGAGATGCAGAGAGAAACTCCCCTGACCTCACCTCCTTCTCAGACCAGCTGCCCTCCCTCCTACATCCTGTCAAACACCGCCACCCAGCCCCACTTTCTCTGCTGCTCTCCCTCTCAGGAAAATCCTGCTTTCCCAGTGCCTGTGTGGTGCTGAGGTCTCCTCTCCAGGGTTAAAGGTCTGTGTGCAGCCTCCCTCTCCCAACTCTTCCCACCAAATAGATCCCCACGGTGTCCTTGCCCGACCCACACCCATGTCCCCCTCTCTACCTTGCTACTCCTGACAGTCTTCTGCAAGTAATCTACCCATCATCCTTCCTTCTGCCACCCACCCACCCACCCATCCATCCATTCATTCACCCATCTATGCATCTATGCATCCACCATCCATCCAGCCATCTATCCATTCACTTCCATCTATCCACTTGGCTATCCATTCATTCATCCATCCAACCATCCCTCTGTCATCCATCCACCCACTCATCCATCCAACAGCAGTATGGAAGGCCTGCTTGGTGCTGGGCCCTGCACTGGTGCTGAGATAAGGTCCAGGAGGCCACACCGGAGCAAAGAATGTAGACAATCTACTAGGCAGTTATGTCACAAAATCAGGCTTTAAAAGACAGCTCACCCTTTGCCTGGGCTCATCGCAAGCCCCCGGGCTCCAGACTCTAATCTCTCGGAATGCTGAAGGCTGCCTCACACCATATGGGGACTCCAGAAGGCAGGTGGGGTCCCCTAGGCGGGAGCCTTGCAGGTGCCAGAGAGGAGACGTGGACCCCTCCATCACACAAGCCCTCCCTTAACAGGCGGTGGAGGAGAGCCATGCCTCTGCTATTTGAATAGGATTCAGATGTTGGAGGGTTTTTGTTTGTTTGTTTGTTTTTTGTTTTTTAACTGAGCTCAGAGGATGTCTTGTGGCTGATTTGCTGACCCCCAGCTGCCATCTGGATGAAGACTCAGATCCCTGTTGATCCCCAAGCCCTCCTTCCTACTTGACCCACTTCCTGCATCTACAAAGAATTCACAGCAAGATCCTGTCCTGTCCCATCTCAGCCTGAGCTCTCTGTCACTCAGCACTGATTGAATATTTATTGATGGGCCCAGTTGGGGCAGGGAGGGGGAGGGGAGAGGCAACCCAGGGGCTGCTAAAGGAGGCCCCACAGGGGCTCCGAGCCCTGGGAGCAGATGCTTCAGGCTTGGGAGATGGCTCAAAGGTAATAACTAGCACTGAAGGACCACCCTTCACATTAAATCTTGTCATCCTTAAAATGACCTGGTGAGGAAGTTCAAGCAAAAGTAAAAACAGAGAACAGCCTGATAATGAGGAGAGGAGGATTGTTACTAACCCATTTTATAGACGGGAAAGCCAAGACACAGAGCTGGTATCAGCAGTCAAGCCCATGCTCTCTGGCTCTTGAAGAATTAATCACTCTTCTGCACCGTCTCTCCTGGCAGAAGCGCTTGGAAGAGAATGGGAAATGCAGATCCAGGGAGGTTCAGGGTCTACCCACACCCCTGCCCCAACACACAGCTGATTCATTACTCAACCAGGCTCCATCTCCTGCCAGGGAACAGTAGACTGGGGCTTCTCCCTCCCTCCCTCTTGTATCCTGGGCTTGGGAGAGGGCCCCCTGCTCCCAGAGGTCCTGTTTATTCCTTCCAACTGGGCAAAGGCTAGTGAACACTCTCTCTCTCTCTCTCTCTCTCACACACCCCACCCCCACGTACACATCCATGCATGTGTAATGCCTTTTGCATCAGCAATGCATCTAGCAAGCAAGCTTTCTCATTCTTCAGAACACAGGAGAACCAGGAAGTAGGTCATAAAGGCCCCTAAGTTTTATTAATCCCTCCACTGATTCAACAAAAGTAAAATATTTATGGTCCATGTATTAAAACTCTTGTGCACTTTGCTCATGGAAAACCCACTCTAGGGCTATTAACTGCTAGTTTACAAACAGTGCTGATGAGCGGCTCCCAGCTCCCCTCCCCAGAAATGTGGGCTCCCTGATTCAGTCACTGCCATTTCCCATGCTGGGAACAGAGTCTGGCACACACGTACTCCTGGAGAACTGAGTGATGTTTAGTGATTCTGGTTTCTGCCCCCACAGCTGACAGGTCACTGATTTAATCAGAAGGGACACCACCCCTGGGAGAAACAAGAGCCTTCAGAACACAGCAGTGGGCAGAGAACCTCCCGCCCCCCTCTGGTACTGTTGAGAACAGCACCCTGCAGAAGACAAACTCGAGTCGAGAAGAAAATTTTAGGTGATTTTTTTTATTCTGAGTAAGAAAACAGGGTGCTGGAAAGTGCATTTTAGGAAGCTGTTCCCTCCAAATGGTTAAAATGCAAGTTTTGAAGTTTTGATGCTCGAAGGAGATGGTCGTTCGCCTGCTGAGAACTCTATTATACGGAATCCTTAATTTCCAGATGGCTCATGTATAATACACAAGTCTATAATATACAGCCCCAGGATTTCTTCCTCCCATGCCAAATGCCATGTGACATCTGTAAACCCCTCCTTTCTTTTCAAAGCACGTCCACATCCGTTATCTCCTTTGATTCCCCCAGATAGTCCTGTGATGCGTGCAGGGAGGCAGGTAGTAACCTATTATCTTACAGAAGAGGAAACAGAGGCCCAGGTCTTGTATGAGTGATGACCAAGACCCACACAGAGACAGGGCTACTGACTCGCACTCCAGTGCTAGTGCTGCCTCCTGGGCCCCTCTCCTTGCTAGTCAGGAAGGTGGGACCCTCAGGATCTCTGGAAAGAATGAATTCTCCCTCTGCCTCTCAGCCCATCACGCTTGACCTGTCTAGGGGTCCAGATGGTTCCCTTTTCTTCTGTAGACCTTCCAGATACCCTGCCACACTGACAGCTCCCCTGCGGCTCTGCACAGCCCTTCACCCCACAAGCTTCTTCTGCCTCCTTCTGCTAACTGTGAGACCAGGTGGAGATGCTCAATGCTGGGTGCAGGGTGGGAGAGATTCGACCCTAAGAGAGATCCATAGATAGGTAGGTAGATTGATGGGATGAAGTTGTACAGGTTGGGGGACGGGAAGGGGGCAAGCTTGGCTTCTCAAGTCTTGTTATCTCACTTATGGGGGAGGGGGAGGAGAGACTCTCTGTCCTTCCTGAGCTGCTAAATGCTGTCACAAAAACATTTATTAATATGCAAATTCTAAGTGGCAATCTGGACCCAGTCAGGTTGTGCTAATCTGCACATTAATATCTGTCCTCAGGCCAGCCTCAGCTCTGGAGAGGGAGCCGGTGGGGCCAGGAATGGGGACTGGGGAGGGAGGAAGCAAGCGGGGCAGGCTGGAGGGGGCCTGGAGGGGCCTTGTGGCCCAACTTGACAGAGGTGTGTCTATAGTGGAGGAACTGGACTGCACCTCGGTTCAGCAAATTCAGTCCATGATCAAGGCAGGACCTGGATGCTGGCCTTTTACCCCTTCTGGTGCCTGAAGTTCCCTGGGCCATGTTGGAAGACATGCATGGAAAGGGCTGCTGAAGAAGCCTTGGCCCAGAGAGGGAGCTGGTGCTGACAACAGCAGAGTGAGGGAGGTGGGAGAAGTAAGTGGACACCATCACCAGACACTGGCCAGACAGGGCTACTGTCATCCCCCTCACAGTGATGAGCATCTTTTGGGTGGAGGAATGGCAAAGGAGCCCCTCCTGGTTTACATGTTCCTTCCTGGACCGGGGCCCATCTTCCACACCCAGAGAGGTGGCCTCTTCTTTCTGCTTGTCCCAGAACCACTTGCCCTCTTCAGTGGACTTGTATCCCCCATTCTGTACTCATGAGTATGGAACCATTCATCTCAGATTTGCCAGGTCAACCTCGATCCCAAACCTTCCCTCCCTCTGTCCCTGTAGATACAGTTGTATTTGTGAGACTGTGTGTCGGACTTTTATGTTAAGAAAATAATCATCATTTACAATAGGTTCAGCAATGGGGGTAGTGATGTCAAGAGAAAAGTGGGAGCTGGGTGCAGGGGCCTCCCCTTACCTTAGCTGGTCCACACACTCAAGACAGTGGCCATCTGACCCCTGATGTGTCCCTTGCCTTCCAGCTCCCCAACCTGCGACCCCCCTCCTGCTATGTTCTGATTTGATTCCTTCTCCAAACAGCCTTGTGCAACAAACCTTCTTGACATTCTGTCCAGAGTGCTTTTCTGTCACCTGTTGCCACCAACCAATGTTTCTCTGATCGTTCCATGTGTGAAACTTGTTTCTCTAGTTATATGGGGAGCTCTCTCCTCCACGGTACATGGCAGGGATCAGGCACGTGGCCTGGGTTCAATGCACACGTATCAGTTTTCCGAAGCATTTACATCAGTTAACACCTTTCATCTTCACTCAAGCCAAGTGTAAATGGCCAGGCTTACTTCCAGACACTATACTTGTAGCACTCAAGTGTGGTAATTTATTGCTGCTTCACAGGTTTAGGTTTAGGGATTCACTTACTTAACCCAAATAAACTAAACTTGCAATTCTGAAGATGGCCACCAGGTGATATGTGCCTTGGTATATATCTTGGCTTTGTGCATATCTTCTGGAGACCATGAATTAGTGTAATTTGTCTTTCTTACCTTTCCACAAGTTTTTTTTTTTTTTAATAGTTTCTATTTTATTGCTTAAGTTCAGCTTTTTAAAAACCTAAGGGTAATGCAGGTATTTAAAATTGCAAAGGCCCATTACATTTCTACTAATGAAGACAAAATGAGTTTACTGAAAATAGACATTTTCCCTTTGCCCTCTGGTTTTACATTTTTAACATACAGAATAGACAGGTCAAATAACTAGACTGTAAAACACTGACTTTTTTAAAAAGAATGTTACAATTACATCTTTGATCCTGTGACAATTATAATTCAAAATAAATTTGGCCACTGGGTATTTTGAGTTAGTCTATGTGACCCTGTGTTCCTCTCTTCAGAAGTATCAGTAATGCATTTGGCCAATAGCTTGAAACATGAATTGTAAATTAACACAGTGCATAATCTTGGTAATATGAAGAGAGTCCCCAATATTTTTTTTTTTAATGTTAACATTAGAAGAAAAAAAAAAGCTACAATCATCATCAGCTCTATTTCCTGAAAATTCAGTTGAGGTAACCTCTGCAAGTCACAGCTCCCACATTTGCACACAGTTCTGACCCTCTTTTTGGCTGGGCTGTGGTCAATAGAATCTTTCATTTGATAATCAGAAGTGAGCTCTTCTCCAGCATATATGGTTCTCGTGGAAAATAATGCTATTCGGGGAAGACGGGTATCGAGGTTATCAATGAAAACATAATGGCAGGTTGCAAAGAACTGTGATTTTCTTTTAGAGTTACTGCTTTGCCTTTCTGTACCTGAGATAAATAATTAAGCTTGTCATTAGAGAATTGCTGAAGTAGTAATTGGCACTTGAGATTTTGAAAAGTTTCCCAAGTATCTGTAGAATCTGGCCATCCTTTCCATTTTACAAGATAATATTCTATATCCTTTACTACCTTGTAGTCACACGAGTATTCCACCTCATAATTGTTTAGATTCCTTTTGGTAATTCCAATCGATTTACATGTGAGCTTTTCTTTTCTACATAATTCCTGAAGAGTATCAATTGAAACTAGGCAAGGCACACACCAAGCTACAATAAGAAAATAGAATTCTTTACTAATGAAATACCTACTCAATTAAAACAAAACAAACACAAACAAAAAATTAACAAAAAAGAGGAAAAACTTAAGACTTCTATATCCCCATCCTTCAACTGGCAATTTTATAAGACTAAAAATTCACATGATAAGAAACCATTTACATGTCTTTAAGAAAAAGTTAACCATTAAAGAACTATTTTGGTGCATTGATCTTCTTGGATTTTCTCATGGGCCTCTACCCTACTATGTTTAACTGACGTCAGTTTTTACTAGGCTACCTGAACAAAACATATCCTGTCTGTAAGTTTTCATAAGATTACATATAAATGCAAAGGTCAAACTAGTATTTCTGACTTTTCCATTGTATTCTACATAGAATTGCTGTTTTAATAAAACACAGATCTTAAGGAAATATTCATTATTGTAAGAAATACATCTTATATATATTTTAAAATAATCTTGTGGTTTTGTTAAAAAGTAACTTTCCCCTTTGATCCTAATTGAACAGTAAGAACTGAAATCTAACTGAGATGTAACCCTCCAGTTACACACTCATATAGCATATGGCCTACTTGTCCCACTTCAGAAAGCTGCATGAGATTTTAACTTCAACTTTGCTCAAGCTGCAATGTATTATTATTAAGGTAATTAAACCCAAAAGTTATAATAAAATAGCCAGTACATTGATTTTTGTAATAGTCATTTCCTGTTTTGTTTTTAAAGCCAAGAATGGCAATATACAGAGTGTTCAATTTACATAATCCATAAACCATGCCGGAAGAAAATCAGACACACTCATCATCAACCTCACAACCTCAGTGACTGTGCTGTAAGATTTCATGCTCAAATACCTGTACACAGTGTGCCATTACTGCGTTTAAAATGTTAACACAAACTGATGTCTAGAAATCTGCAATAAATTTGGCTTTACGGCTAATGCTATGATAAGCACCAGAAAAGATCAAGGGTCCTCTGCCCCAGCCACCTAGCTACATGATTTCAGTGAGGTTTCCATCTTTCTGGGCTTCAGATTCACTGAAAAAAAGTGAGGGATGGAGTAAACTGGGAGTACCAAACAAAAATCTATCAGTAAATGCAAGCCTGACTTGGTAGTGGTGATAAACCTTTTGTTTTGGGGTAATTTCCAGTGAAGAGAGAACAAAGCCATTCTTACAATAGCCTTTCCTCACCCTCCCCAACTCACACCCGGACTTGATGTCAGACACCCTGCAGCACGATTTCCATCAATGCCCCTGCCTACAGAGGATGCATAATTCTAGATTAAGAAAGTGTAACGATATTTTCCAAAAAAAAATTGGGGGAGAGGTTGCTTGGAGTGGTGATTTAGGGGCAGGGGAGTGGTGAATCGAAAAGACCCTTTAAATCCCTTCCATTTAAAAAACATATATAAAATAGATAAACAAGTTTATACTGTATAGCACAGGGAAATACATTCAATAACTTGTGGTAGCTTACAGTGAAAAAAGAACACAAAAGGGAATATATGTATATTCATGTATGACTGAAGAACTGTGCTGTACACCAGAAATTAACACAACATTGTAAACTGACTACACCTCAATAAAAAAATTAAAAAAAAAGACTTCAGAATGTTTTGTGTAAAGTTAACCTCATTATGCTGACTACATTCAGAAGAGGTGCCTCTTGACTACCTACTGGGGGGGGATTTGTCCGCTGTTCCCACCCTTTTCACCTAGTCTAAGTACCATCGTGAGGATTCAAGACAACTCTAGACAGAAACGCTATCTTTTGAGAATAAGAAAAATTGGGAACTGCAAACCCCTGGTAACAATTCTGATTGTCACCAGGAACGTAGAAGAAGAATTCATTTGTAAGATTAAACATTTCACGACCACCACAAAACCTTTACACTAGCTCACCCTAAACGATAGTGGAAGAAAAGTTGGGGGGAAATGAATCCATCATCTATGCAGAGAGGCACAGTGCTGGAAAACACCTTTAAGTTCTAGAATACATTGAAAGTTCTAGTTTTTCAGGGCACTCACAAACACGTTCAGCACTGAGTTCTTTGGCGTCCACATAAAAGCCGCGCAAGTTCCTGGTGGGTATAAAAAGCCCCGTAAACCAGGGCTGCAGCCTCCAATACCCATTACTGGGGTTTCGTCAACAGGGAACTGAACCTCCTAGTGCATCCGAACTGGGGGGTATCCTCGCGTGTTTCCCTCCTCGGCGTTCACACCTCTGCCCTGATTTCTGTGCGGCCACGCTCACACCACCAGGCGCGTCCCGCTCCCCAGGGAAGAGGCGAGCCCGATTGCAGCCCGTCCCGCTCAAACCACCACAAAGGCATCCAGCCCCCCACATGCCCACTGACCTCGAGCCACGCAGGGATCCACCCGGGCCCCCCGAATACCTCCACACAGCAGCTGGGTGGGGAGGGGCCGCGGGCCCAACCGGCAGCCGGGGTCGGGCCACCGAGTCCACTGGACAGCAGCCTCCACAAGTTTAATTTACCTGCTCTTACACTCCTAGCATATCCATTCCTATCCCCGAAAGGGTGTCTGCTGTGGTAGGACTGACAAATAGACCAAGAGGATGACAGTATCATGGGATGTGTGTTGAAGTAAACCAAGTGTTCCCGGAAATGTAGAGAAAGAAATCAGTTCAAGGAAGGGGAAGCCTTCACAGAGGAGGTAACACCAACGTGAGGCAAGTAGGGAGAAAACAAGAGTTTGTCCCTGGGAAGGGAGGGGCCCTCTGCAGAATGAGAAGTCAGAATGCGCAAAGGGATAGAGGTGATGACAGGGGAGGGATGAGAAGTGATGTGGCTGGTGGGAGAGTTTCCCAGAAGAAGAGTAGGAGTCAATGGGCTGGACCACTACCTCCTGGGCTAGACCATCAGCCTTGAATACCTTCCCTTCACCTGCAGGCAGTGTGGAACATATCAAGAAAGTGGTGAGTGTTTTATGACTAGAGAAGCAGTTCTGGGGCAGAGTGGGTGAGAGCTGAGCGTGCCGGCCTCATTTGGGAGCTGAGCTGGAGCTGCAGGGTCCTAGGGAAAGATGGAGGAAGGCCAAGAAGAGATGCAGAGAGGTAAGCCTGGGGAGGAGAGGGAGGACCGGAAGGTCAAAAGAGGGATGGGTGAGGCAGAATCAGCATGGATAACTGAGCTGTCCTGATCTGGAGACAGTGCAGATCTGGAGACATTAACCAAGAAAGAACACATGCTTTCCCACTAATTATCCTTAGAAAAAGTCAAAATAGAACTTTTGATTGAATTAAATTAACTTGAACATGGCTCCATTAAACAGGAGATTGGAAAGTCTTACAAAACAAACCTATAAAGAAAAAACCACCTAGGTGCAATTCAGTCCCTTTCTCAAAAATCTTTAACTGTTATGGTCCTAAATAGTTTCTCTTTTCCTAAATCGTTTCCCCTCTAGGGTTTCAAAGAAGAAACCATTGACGGCATGCCCACTCCCCTTCACTCTGCTCTCACACTTCAGGGTGTGTACAGAGTTGGGTTCGGTGAATTCTCTTTGCGACAAAAATGTTTTATTGCCTCCGATAGACTAAGTCTGCACACTCTTGCAGTGACCTGAAGAAGAAACCACCAGGAGAAGAAAATGAAAAACGTGCCTCTCATCTGGTTCTGGGGCTTTCTCAGCTCTCAGTTTAAGTGGTGACATCAGAAAGACGGGGTGCCCAGGGCTCCCCCTGCTGCAGCTGGGGCTCTGCAACCCCTGGGCCCTCACGTGGGGATGTGTGGCTTTTGCTTTGAGATTCTAGCAGCTTAGGGACAGAGATGACCCCAAGTGTAACCAAGCAGGACCCTGTGGGGCATTCCAGGGACAGACCTCTCCCCCGTATCATCTGCTGTATATTCTCTCTGAAGTACATTTCCTGAATTGTTTTACAGATGCTAAAACGTGCTCGGCAAATGGAAGAAATTAACGACCAGGACCCCATAGCCCCTAGACCTGGAGTTGAAGGGTTGATATCATTAACCCTTGTGACACCACCTTGTTACCTCACCATCAACCAATCAGAGCACTGTGCACGAGATGACTACACACCCTGCGACTCCCTCCCTCACCTGGTCTTTAAAAATGCTTTGATGAAACCCATAGGGGAATTTGGGTATTTTGAACATGAGCTGTCCCAGACTCCCTGTTGCAATAATAAACGTGCACTTTCCTTCACCACAACCCAGTGTCAGTAGATCGGCTTTACTGTGCATGGGTGAGCAGACTCAAGTTTTGGATCAGTAACAGAAGTTCCTCTGGTCCCTTGTGCTGGGCGTTATTTGTGCCCAAGACCCTTCAGCAGAAAGCTGGGGGCCACTCCTCCTTTCTTGTCCTCCTACTAATCTCCACTTTGCCAGCAGCCAGGAGATCTGGGGCCAGCTGAGCCTCTCAGGGAAGCTGAACCCACACATCTGGACCAAGCCCTGCTCCGTCGGCCAGCGGTGGGTCAGGGGCCCTCAGAACCCGCCCCTGGGCACTGGCTGGCCTCTGCCTCTGTGGTCTGAGCCCTGGAAGCCCAGAACCACAGCCAGTCGACTGCTTCCTTAACCTCCAAGTCCCCCCTTGTCACCCAGAGGCTCATGCTCAATCCTGGATGCTCAGGATCCTATAGCCTCCTGAGTGCCGGACCTAAGTCTGAACCAGGTCCTAGCTGCATCTCCACCCCATGGGATGGATCCAGTTGCTCCTGTTAAATCTCTCTGGACAGACCAGAGACTCATTAGAAACTGGAGGACACTGGATTGGGCCTTTTCTGGCCTCCAGAGGCTGGTGGAATGGTCCAGGGCTGGCCACACCGCTGGGTTCTTCTTGTTCCTTGGCAGCTCCCTGTGGGCTGGATCTCATTTGTGCAGCAGATTATCAGCATGTTCTGCTTTCCATCCCAGCCCTGTGCTCCTTCCAGCTCTAATCCCAGTAGATCTGTGCCTGCCACCCCAAATCCCCTTGCAAGCCAAGGCCCAGGCAGGGAGCCCTGGGCAGGGAGGGGCACGGACTTCTACAGCCGAGCACAGCCCACTCCCCAGATCCTCCTCTTTCCCATCAGATGATGACATTCTCTATACCACTGCGCTTGTCCCTGCCTTAATGCAACAACCCCTGGGGGTTATGGGCAGTTAGATAAGTGCTTTCCTGGGGCAGATGTTTGGAGCAGGTGGAGGTGGGGGACCATCTGAGGTGGGAGAGGGGGCTTTAAGGGGAAAAGGAAGGTGGGGATGAGGGGTCCACTCCTTAGCACACATGTCAGGCTTGATCTTAATGGTGCCAGAAGCTGTGCACAGAGATGGGGGTGGGGAATACCGTCCCCCTCCCGGAACGGGCCACCTGCTGGCCTCTGACCCCTGTTCTGACTCTGGCAGCTCTGATTTTCCTTTCTCCTCCTTTCTCTCTGCTTCCTCCTCCCCCACCCTCCTCCCTGGGCTCCTCTCTTCCTGCCCTCCCTCCCCAAGTACCAGCAGTGCCCCCATGTGACCCTGCAGGTTTCCTCTCCAGCTGTCCTGTGGCCAGGCTCCTCTCCTCTGGCCACACACCCTTTCAAGCCTGTTGCCTGATGCTCCTGAGGCATCTTGGCAACTGGTTCTCCACCTGGGGCAGAGTCAGCCCCTCGTGACAAGGCCTGGGGTCCTGTGTGCATGCAACAGTGTGGAAGCTGACCTGCCAAGTTCCTGATGGCCAGTTTAAAGTGAGAAGAGATATGGAGGGAGAGAGGGGTCAGTCAACAAGGTTGAGAACTGGAGACACACCTGAAATGCAGGGATGGATCCAGGTGCTCAGACGTGACAGGGACAGAAGAGGGTGCATGTGGGAGGTGGGAGGCAGGCTTCAAACCTCTCTCAAGCTGCCCAGCCCCACTCCCTGATGGGAACCCCCACCCACAGGCGGCCAAACAGGCGAGCTGCCGAGCAGGGCAGGGCCACAGGAATGCAGGGCCCCTCAAATTAATGGCTCAACTTTATGACAATGGAAATATTTTTTTAATTGAGGTTTGCAGCACCATTACACTGCTAATTTAATTATTCCCTATATTTTATCCATCACCATCTGATCCTCAGGAAGCAAATAGCTTGTCTTCTTGACAAGAAAGCACCAAATTGATCAAAAGTGTGCGTGGGAGGGGGGCTGGGCTGTGATTTGCTCACTGTGGGCAGACCTCTGGGTACCCAGGGGAGGAGGAGGGCAGGAGGAAGTGGGGAGCAGATGACTTACTCCCCAATTCTGCTCAGTTTGGTCACCTCCCATGAACCCATCCCCCACAGCTGCACAGTCACATCCATACCCACGCATACACCGTCACACACAAACTCTCACCCGCACACACCTGCTCCGCCGTATTTACACACATAGCCTCAAGGGCACCAGCAAAGCACTTGGCCCCACCCACTGCCCAATCTGTCCCCCGGGCCAGGCGCAGGGAATCCACGCTGGTCCCAAACACACCCCACACTTGTCAGAGTCTCACGTGGCTGCCTTGCAGAGGACACTGTCCGGAAATGGTCTGGGTCTCTCATGCTCCCTCATGCTCCCTAGATCCTTCCGGGTGGGCCCATGGAGTGTTTGGGGGGTTGGTGCTCACTTTTGCACATGATGCAGGACTTCGAGCCTTCCCCATTCCCGGGAAGAGGAACCAGCACCTCTCCCCCAGCCAATGCCCCAGGGTACCCTCTGCCTGCCCCTCAGTGGATGCTGGGGGCACTGTGTCCGTGGGTGTGGCCTTTGGGAGCCCACAGTGCCATTTATGGAGGTGCCCAGAGATGAGTGGCAGTTTCTCCACTTGATTCTTTGTCTTCTTCACTCCATGACACCCTGCTGGTCCCTGGAGCCCGGAGGATGAGAAAGCTGGCCCTCCTCCCAGCCCTGTCACTCACACCATCTCTTGGCCATCCCAGACTTAGCTTGATTTTCTAACAGTTTGGTGCAGGCAGGTCTTCCAGCCCCACCTGGAGGACAACTCTTTCTGGAGGGGGACTTGCTGGGGTTTCTTCTCTCTTTTCATCTGCTGGGCGTCCAGGGCCTGGCTGAGTCAAGGCTGGTTGGCTGGGACAATCCCGCTGCTGGGTGAGTTGAGGGAATCTGTAGTGTGCCGGGGTCTGGCAAAGTTGCTGGGGAGCAAGGTTCAGCCAGGGGTGGGGGATGAGGCCAGAGTACAGAAGGAAGGAAGGAAGGAAAGAAGGAAAGAGTCAGAACAGATCCCCGTGTGGGAGGGAGCTGGACGCAGACTAATGGAGAGGAACGAGGTGGAAGTGAGGGCGGGTGGAGGGGGTAGGTGCCCGTGGCGGTACTGCCGTCAGTCATTGTGAAATTTCCAGGTGCCCGGTGCAGGCCCGGCAGACCCCTGACCCAGCCTGATCAATCCTAATGGAATGGAGCAGAGGGGCAGCCGCTGGAGGGAGTGGGCCACCGTCCTCCCTGTGGTCCCTGTCCTTGTAGCCTTGTCAGCTGTCACGGCAGCCTAGAATGCACTGGCGGCCTGCCTCAGTCATGTCTGGTCTCGTCTGGCTGGACGGGCTGCCACCAGACAGGGGATACCAGGAGGAGAGGGCAGGGAATGGATGACCTGGGGAGAGGGCCCCCAGTCATAGCCATCGGTGGCCAGAGACAAAAGCATAAGGAACAGGCAGAGAGAGAGGTTTCTGGGCAAAAGGCCCCTGTACTCGAATTCACACTACTTTCCCAAGAGGGCCGTAGGGTCAGGGACCCCGAGCTGTCCCTTAACCACCAGGACACATGAACACATTGGCAGGAAATTGTCCCTCTTTAAGGAGCAGCCGCCACACTTGTGCCTGCAGGAATTCACCCTGGAGTCCCTCTCTCTTCTCTGAAGCCCCGCAGCAGTGGCCGTCTGTTCTGTTTGCTCTGAACTGGGGTGGGGGCGGGTCCTGGGTCCAAGATGCACTTGACAAGGCCCCGTGCGCCAGCGTGGACTCTGTGTCCCAGTGGTCCTGTCTTTCAGTCTGGGTGGCCTGGAATGTTTCTGTCATGGCTGCGATCTGCTGGCCTGTCTGTCTCTCCCACCAGAACTCGGCTTCCCTTGGCTATTCCTCTCAAGGCCCTGATTCCCCACTTGGGGAGAAGAACCCAGCTGCAGCCCAATGGACACTGGCCCCAGGAGTGAGTTCTCCCCTCCTGAGCCCCCTCAGGCCCTGCACAGGGCCAGGCACACAGTCAGGGCTGGAGGAGAGCTGGTTTACTGAGTGTCCGATGAGGAGCAGAGGGAGGAGGGGACTCAGGTGGAGGCAGAGCTGAGCAGACGGGGTGTGGCTGGGGGAGTGGGGAGGCTTCTCAGCTGCACCATTCTCCCTGCTGAGCCCAGATCCAGGGCACAACTGGTCCCAGGGCGGCTTTTAGTGTGTGGAGCCAACAGCGGGAGGAGTGAGTGATGATGCCTGCATCTGGGTCACAGGAACCGAATTCGGGGGGCCCTGGGGGCTGGGGGCCTCTCTGCTCCCCTTCAACAAGGATTACTTCTGTGATAATGATCAGGCTGCACGTGCTCATCTCTGCTCATCACTGCGAAGGGGGAAGTAGAAGAGAAAAAGGTTTCCCTAAGAACATGCTGGGAGCTGAGTCCATGGGGGCTCCATCACCAGACAGGACGGAGACCCACATTGCCCGCCTGGCCACAGCTGGGACACAGAAGAAAGTGCTTAGAGCGCCTCCCTCCACCATCCTCATTTGAAGTCCTGGGTTTGCACTTGGCTTATGTTTTGCATACGGGGCGACCACTAGATGTGCTGCTGAAATTCTTCTGTTCACAGGCACAGCCTGTGAGAGACACAGTGGAGCTCGGTGCGCGTCCTGTTGAATCTGGCCCCTAAGAACCCAGCTGAGCTGAGCGGAAAAGAGGGGAGCCCACTGCAAGCTGGGGTCTGCCTTCCTTAAAACAGTAGGCTGTTTTCTGCATTTTGAAAATTCCTTTGTGCTCACAGGCAGATGGAATGTTGCCTGGCTGCTCTCCTGAGTGGGCCATTTCCCAGGAATTCCTGGTCCCCAATGCACCAGACCTGAATATGCAAAAACTCATCCTGCAATTCACAAGCTCAGACCCATCTTGTCTGTTACAGTGATGCATGTGTGTATACACAGACACGTACATAGACACACACACACACACAATGCATCTTCTACTCTTGGAGGGAGCCAGGGTCTCTGTTTTAGTACTTTCTGAAGAAGGTGATCCTTGAAGGAAAGAGTGGGTTCAAAGGGGTGAGGAAGAGGGAGGAGGCAGAAGACAAGCAGCCTGCTGTGCTGCTGAGCCTGTTTCAGGGGCTCTTCAGATCTCAGGCCAAAGTTGCCTCAGAGGGGATTCCCTGGCACTCCAGCTCGGACTGTCCCTTCCCTCTCTGCCCCATCACCTGCTTCATTCTTTGTAGTGATATTAAGAGGTGGGCTTTGGGGAGGTAATCAGGTTTCAATGTGGTCCTGATGGAGGGGCCATTGTGATGGGATCAGTGCCCTTATAACAAGAGACACCAGAGAGCTTGATTTTCTCTCTGCCATTTGAGTGCACAGTGAGAAGATGGACATCTGCAACCAGGAAAAGAGCCCTCACCAGGCAACCAACCCTGTCAGCATCTTGATCTTGGGTTCCTCAGCCTCTTGAACTGTGAACGATAACTTTCTGTTGTTACAGCCACCTGGTCTGTGGTATTTTGTTACGCCGCTCAAGCTAACTGATACTAGGCACTATGTGTTGAATGAACACCTGGATTGGGGGAACAGAACAGAGGCTTGGGGAAGAGCTCTGTTCCTCTCAGGAAGACCCTGGTGTCCTACTACCTCCTGGTCAAGGGGTGACCAACTTAGCCTGGCAGCTAGCAGGGAAAGCCCGCCCTAGGCCACAGACTTCTTGGTGGATGTGCCTGGGACTTGCTCAAAGCCACTCAGAATGGTGGAAATCTGAGAGGGTATAAATGTTACCATCTTTGCTTTCCAGGGATTATCAGGCTTGCCAAGAATTCACCAAAAATCCCTTTGGAGAATCAGCTCTCTCCTTGCTTTCATCAGAATCTGACAGTAAATTACCTTTGGGGGTCAAACTTTCACCATCAGGAGGGGCTGTTCAGCCAGACATGGACAGAGTGGCTGGGATCTGCAGGAACCAGCACTCTTGGCACCCAGGCCAGGACAGTGTGGGCAAGACTGGACTTGGGCTGCCAGGGGTACCAGGGGAACATGCTGCCCGTGGAGGGAGGGCTTTGCCAGCAGCCTGAGTTTCTACAGTCCCTGAGGCACTCATCTGGGGGACAAGTCCAGGAGAGGCATGTGGGGTTGGGGTGGGGAGGTAGAAGTTTTTCTGCCAGAGGCTGGTTTTTGCAGTTGAGCCTGGGGAGGGGGGTTGCAGATTCCTTCACCTCCTAACCAGCAACTTCCCACCCCAGCCTTGGCATCTTCTGAAGGTGGGTGGCACAATGGGGAGCGACACATGCTGAGCACAAGTAAAATTAGTAAGTGATATTCCTTTATGTGTTTTTTTTTCTTTTTTTTCCCCCAACAACACTAACATTTGTGACGGCAAAGGCCAAGGGAATAAAAAAGGCAAAAACACCCCACCTCCTCAGAGCGCAGCGCCAGCGGCCGCCTCTGGGATTTGCATGACAAAAGCACTCCACAAACAGCAACAAATTGCCAGCTTGTCGGAGGCCGCGGGGCGCTCGCGACAACTGGTGCGCTCTCCGGGCAACGATCGGCTCCCGGGCCCGCAGAAGGGGCCAGCGACAGATGCTCAGGACCGGGGGCCGGCCGGCCTCGATGCCAACCGAGCTGCGATCGCGGCCCCAGCGCGGTGCGCAACCACTGCCGCCTGCTCGGGCCCAGGTGCGAGCGGCGCGGCGGCGGAGGGCGCGGGAAGAGAGCTGCGGAGGGGGTTGGGGGGGCAGCGAGGAGGGGCGGAGAAGGATGGGCCGGGGTGGGGGTGCCGATCGGATTGGGCTGCCCTTCTCTGGTTCACAGGCCGTCGCCTGCCCCCTAGACCTGGCCTGCACCTTAGGGCATTTGCCCCTGGCAGGCTGTGGGAGGGGCTCCCAGACGACAGGCCGCCCTCGGTCCAGCGTCCTCGCTTTTGGGCAGCCCGGGTCCCCCTTCTGGCCAAGTGTCCAGCCCTAAGGCTGGGCTGGGAGGGGAGGATTGGCCCCTCCTTGTGGCGGCCTGGCTCCCCCCACGTGAGGCCCAGGCAGATGGCTAGCCAGAGCTAAATTGATTCTTCATGATTTGTGTCTCTCCCCTGCCCGGAATGGGTAACTTTTCATTAGGGACACAGATGTCTTAATACCGCTATGCCAGTGTCCTCCCAAAGCAGCTCCAGCATCCATGCCACTCCATGGCAGACAGAGGTGGGGATGCGCAGGGGTGACTGGATGGGAGGCCTGGAGAGCCCTCGGGAAGTGTGCTGGCCCAGCAAGGTTGCTACCTCCAGGCCACTAAATGTGTGTGGCCCACTCCCTCACAGTGGAGTCCTGCCTGACCCTGCTCCAGCCACTGGGGCCACTTCCTACCTCTGGGTCGTGTGTGTGCTCAACCTTACTGCCTCTTCTGCAGCCCCTCTGGTGGCCCCTCACTTCTTCCCAGCCTCCCTGCCATTCCCATGGCATGACCCTAAGTGAGCTTCACCCCACTTCCAGGCCCTTCACTCCTGCTCCCAGATAATCCCCAAACTCCAGACCCCCAGGTCCATCCAGATGAGTGTGCTTCTGTAATGGAAGGTGGCACTCCAGCCCCACGGCCACGGGGGTTACCACAGCTGCCTGGTCTCGCCCACTGTTTCCCTGTCTAAATAGACCCTCACCAGGTCACCTCCCCTATGAAATGTCCACTCACTTCCCAGCAGAGCTGAGCCACAGGGGGAGGACAGAGATCACTCTCGTGGTGGCTTCTCTGTATCCGCACCCCACACTTGGTGCATAGTAGGTGCTCCCTGGAGGTGTATAGACAGAATGAGTGGCAGCGTCTTGGTTTCCTCACTAGCTATTGATCATTTTGGGATTAGGAGCCCCTCTCTAAGCTTCCCTTATAAAAGCATCAAGCCCCCTGAGAGGTCGGTCAGGGAGGGGGGAACTCTAGGGTCCCCATCTCCAAGTGTGACTGTGTCACCTGGAGGTTTCCAGCCCGGGAGGAAGACTCCTTCAGCTGCCTGGGGTCCTGAAGGCCAGTCCAAGCCTTTCTTGGTTGGTGGGGACAAGCTCTGCCTGCGGGGCGTGAAGATACCAAGTAGCACACACCAGTATCAGACCCAGCTCTGATGCACCTGCCTGCGGTGGTGATGCTCCCACCGGAGGAGACAGGAGCGGGCATCTGGGCACTCTGCCTTCCATGCTCCCCACAGCCCCTGGTGCCAGCCTGGGAGCCAAGGCCCCCAGCCCCAACCCACATCCTGCTCTCCTGCTGCCCTGCCACCTCAGGGACACCTGCAACTGCCTCTCACTCTTCCCCGGCACCTTTGTCCATCACAATTCCACCTGCTACCTCTCCCAGCTCTCATCTGTTGTGGTAAACCCAACCCACAGTTCCAGGCCAGGTCATGGACCTGTCTTATCTGTGAAGGTGACTTCTTTCTCTCCATCCAGACCATGAGCACAAGACCTCTGGCTTCTTACATTTCCTCCAGGGTCCAGCAGAGGTACACTTGCGTACACTTGCGGGATGCCTCCTGTGAGGCTGGAAGCTCCTCTGCTCCCCTTCCCTCGCCCCCACCCCACACACCCTGACCCCTGGCCTTAGATTCCCTCGTGCAGCGCACCATGCAGCCCTCCAGCAGGTGCTGCCAGGCTCCAAGAATGTGTGGTTATAAGATGGGAACCCAGCTTCTTGTCCTAGCTGTGCCCTTTTCCCATCTGTAAATTTTGACTGCTGAGAACATGCCTCAAGATGGTAGGTGGGATTAGGCTCTGAAAAGGATTAGAAACAGACAAACATATACAAGGGTGAGTCATGTCTCAAGGGCGAGGGAATGAGCAGCTAGGAGGGCAAGGAGCTTGCAGGGCTCACTGCTATGGTCCCTGCATTGAGCTCAGCTTGGTAGGTGCTTAGCAAACCCTGATGGAGGGAATGCACTGGCCCTGTCCTGCATTGCCCTTGTGAGAGACGGCAGGGAGGAGGCTGGTGGCTGGAGAGAGCAAGTGTCACTTGGGGGCCATGGTTGGGGTCAGACTGGGCCAGGGGAATTGGGTTCTTTTCCCTGCTCCTTGTGGGTTGTGATCCTGTGACTTCAGTGTCACCGACAACATGGCCAAACCACCAAGTGTTTCTCGCAGACAGCCCTCCCGGAGGAAGCCAAGAACACATCATTTCCTCCTTCCTGGGCATCTCCCAGGCACACTCTCCCTGCTCATGTCTTTTGTTTTTCTTAATTAAAGTAGCAAGAGCCAGGATTCCATCCCAGAAGGCGTGGCCTCGGGTCTAGATGCCTTCATTTTGTCTGTGCCAATGTAGTGCCCACCTGCACTGGCAGCTGGATGCCAGGGCTCACGGGACCCAATGGGGACGTAAGCGTGGGAGCTGTGACCCACTGCGGCTCAGCCCACGTGCCTCCCCACTGCCCCCATCACTGTCACTCCTTGCTTCCCACAAACCCTCACCCCTCCCAAACCTTACTGGGCCTCCGATCTCCCCTCTGCGATGTGGAGCAACCGTTCAGTGCTGGACGCTCAGCTGTGGTCCTCAACTTTCCGAGCTCCCTTAGTGCCTGCGCACCCAGCCCCTCACCTCTCCATTCAAGGAGTCCGAGTTGCATTCATTCACAGGGAGTCTTGGTGGACCTTTCAGTCCTTCAGGGAGATTTGCAGGGTCCTATGATGTGCCTGGTGCTGGGCTGGACAAAGCATGGTCCCTGCCCTCCAGAGTTTCCAGTCTAAACTGGGCAGGGGCAGGAGCGATCGAGTAGCTCAGGGAGGGCCTCCTGCCTTCTTTAGGCAGATGGCAGGCTCTGCTGGGGTGGGGCTAAATTGGGACTGGAACCCAGGTCTGTCTCTGAGCCCCGTGCCTCCTAGGAATCCTGTGCCCTGACCCGGGGGTGAGGGGGGTGGGGGAACCTCGGTGTGTTTTGTTCTGACACAAGGTCGCTCTGGTCTTTCAAGCAGGGGCTTCTCCAGCCCTCTGTCCTGATTGATTATGGGCTGTGTCCTCCCTCCTGTCCCTCCCCGCCCAGGCCTGGGCTGGGCAGCAGGGCTGTAAAGGGGCCCTGGGCCCATCCAGAGTATGGCAGGTGCTTCAGGGAGGACGAGTGTGCCAGGTGAGGGATGGGAGTTGCCAGCCCCGGCTGCTGGGAGGCAGGGAGAGCTTTTATGGTCCATGAGGTCTGTCTCTCCTTCCCTTTTAATAATAGTCCAGCCAAATTACTTCCTCCTCTAAAGTTCTGGAGTCTGGAAGTCAGAAGGGAGAGGGGGCTGGGGAACATAAGCCAAAGCAGCCGGGATGACAGTGAAACTCCTGTCCTGGGTGGAAGGGCCGGTGCATCCTGAGATGTTCTATTCCTGGGGATGGTTTCCGCTGAGGAGGGATCCTCCGCGCACGGCCCCACGCACATCACTGCTTCCTGGCCTGACTCTGGACTGTGAGGGGCCGAGGAGAATGGACCTGCTTCCATCCTGAGGAAGCAGCTAGCCCATGATCCGTGGGAGGAGGCTTTCCACTGTGGTCCAGGAGTGGGGCAGCTGGTTCCCCAAGAGCTCTGGCAGCTCCCTCCCTCTACCCTCTTCCTAAGGATGGGTAGGCTGAGAGGGGCGGGAACAACACCACCAAAGACACTGCCTAGAGTCCCCGGCCTTTATCTCCAAGATGTGGGGACTCACGGAGAAGTGGGCTTGGTGGTCACCCAGCTGCCACCATGAGCCGGGCCACTTTGGGCAGGTCCCTTCTCCTGCCAAGCCACATGCCCTTCAAGTCTGCAACAGGGTGACCACCTCCCCCCAGGGGGCCAAGAGGTCTAACAGAGCCCCAGATGTGCACATGCCCTATAGACGGCCCTCCTGTTACACAGGTGTGCCTCGTCACGGTATGGCATCCCTCTGCAGTAGGCCTGCTCCTCCTCCCGCTCTAGGAGACCCTCTTTCTGGTCGGCATCTACGGGGCCTCCCTTCTATGCCAGGCACTGTGCCAGATGCCAAGACACCTGAGCTGATTCACAAACAGGAGAATAGATCACAGTCATTTCTCATTCAGAAGTCCATCTCCAGCATGATGCGGGCATGCTGAGGGCACTTTTTACTAACAGCTGGACCACCATTGGTCCAGAAACACAGGGCGCCCAAGACCCACCGGTCATTGTCTGCTGGCCCAGGGTTGGCATGTAACAGAGCTGTACATGGACCCCTCACTCTTCTCGTGCCTTCCTAGGTGCACGACCCTGTCCCAGACCAGGAGGTGGGGCGCACAAGTGCTTCATTCAGGTGACTGCTGAGAATACTGTGGTCCTGACTCCTGAACACACCTGCCCATCTAACTAACCACGTGACCTTGGACAAACCAGTTCAGAGCCCTTAGCTTCAATCTCCCCAGGCACATCCTCTCTGGGGTCTGCTCTGGCTCCAATATTCCCTGATATGCTGTTTCCCGCCCATGCAAGTGAGTCTCACAGGTTTAGGCTGGTGGAGGGCAGAGACACCAAGGGAAGAACAAACACCAGAAGCAGACCAGGAGAGGTAGTTCATTTCCTGGGTCAGCTTGGCTAGCTCTCACACCCAGTTAGCCAACCAAACCCTAAGCCAGGTGTTGTTGTGATGAGATTTTGAAGATGTGGGTAACATCTGCACGGATGGACTTTAAGTAAAGGACTTTCTCCAATATGTGGGTGGGCCTCATCCAAGAAGTTGAAGGGCCTTAAAAGCAAGCAGAGGTTTCCCAGAGGACAAAGAAATTCTGCCTCAAGACAGCAGTGGTAGCTGCCACCCGAGAGTTTCTGTCTGCTGGCCTGCCCTGTGGATTTCAAACTTACCAGTGCCCTTATGATCACGTGAGCCAATCCCTTGAAATAGATTTTTTATTATCCATCAATACATATTATGTATATGTCTGTCTGTATATACACCTTTAATCTATATTAAGGTAGATTGCCACATGTGTATGTGTGTGTATATCTCTTATTGGTTCTGTTTCTCTAGAGAACTCTGATCACCTGGGCTCAAGAACACTTCAGAGAAGTGTGTTTGTTACTTTCATGTTCTTTCTGCAAATACCGAGAAACCCATCAGGCAGCCGACTTCAGTCATGGAGACTCATTTGCCCTTGGGCACATCCATTGTCTTAAATACATTCTCTTCTTCACCGAGCCACCCAGGTCAGACTTGGAATTCTGGGTCCAACCTCTCCACCCAGATTCCTAGAGGCAACCTGGATTCCATGGTCCCAGACCCCGAGTGCATAAGGTTCACTGGGCTATATAAAAATATATTTTAAAGTTTGACTAATATCTATTTTACTGCTCTGAGCAGATGATGTTCTTTGTTTATGAGAGAAATTAGGCCAAATCCAACTTTTCCACAGATGGAGAAGCCTGAATTATTTATCAGAGGATCATGAATTTGGTTCTGGCGAATGGCAGGACCAAGGGCGGTGGATCTGTGTTTCATTGTTGGAACAGCTTGATCCCAGCAGGTCCTGGGCAGTCCTGATGCAGTGCTGGCTCCCGGCAGGGGCCGGTGTTGGGGACCCTTCCGCGGCTGTTTCTGCTGGACTCCATCCATGGTTCCCTGGAGGAGGCCCTGACAAGGGCTTTGACCAGCCACCGGGATGCTCGGGTTTCTGTGGGGCCCAGCAGGTGGGCCCAGGTGAGTCTTCTTCAATAAGAAGAGAAAGTGATGGAAATGGAGAAGATGGTCATTGCGACTTCCTTTCTTCCAACAGGCCATTCTTTCCTTTAAAACGGAACCCTTTGTGTGGGGACAAACCCGTGTCTGGCAGCTGAGCCAGCACGTACTGTGCAAAGACCTGGTCCCCGGCTCCTGTCGGGGGTCACAACTTCATGTGAAAGAGTGGGTTGTGTGTTGTTGGGGAAGGCTGCACCTTTCCTTGTGACCTGGGCCACCTTAGGAACTCACACTAACTCATGTTGACCGAGCGCTGGTCACGGGTCAAGTGCTGTCCAGACATTAATGTATTTAGTTCTCAGAACAGCCCTATGGGCCATTTGCATAGACAGTGTGGACAGGGAAGGTCAGTGAGCCACAGGGCCCCAGCTCCTGATCCCATCTGACATGGATCTGGGGGTTCCCTGGCACCAGCCACAAGCCAGAAAGTCCCCAGCCTTTAAGGTGCTTGTAGTGGAATGGAGAGATAGAAGAGGAACAAATCCAGCACCCTTCCTACCCGACCGCACTCACTCTGGGCTGACTCCCACCTCCCTGTGCTGCAGGCTTTTACCCAGCCCAGTAAAGAGACGAGAACCTTGTGATTCAAGCCCCGAGTTGCCTTGACCAGGGGCATGCGTTGATCTGTCAGGAGGTGGAGCCAGACCCCAGGTCTTCTTGCCTGTCTGGGAATGTCCCTCTCTGGCCCTGCCCTGGCCTTAAAACCTCGCTATGAGTATTCCATCAGTTTGCTGGTGACCTGGGACAAATCGCTGCACCTCTCTGGGCCTCAGGCTCCCCCATTCAGTCCCTGGGCATCTGGACTCTCTGTCTTTAGGCTTCCTTGCTTTTTCTTTTGCAGGGGCACCTGGAGGGGACCCTCCCCTTCTCACGATTCAGTGGGAATGAGCAAGGAGGCTGCCGAGTTGAGTCTTCTTTTTTAAAATTAACTTGTTTTAAAATTTTTAATTTAAATTTTGTTGTGGGGGAGGTCATTAAGTTTATTTATTTTATTTTATGTTTTTAAATGGAGGTAGTGGGGATTGAACCCAGGACCTAGTGCATGCTAAGCACATACTCTACCAACAAGCTGTACCCTCCCCACTCTGAGTCTTTAAGTGTTTGGTTGGAACCATTTTAATTGCATTCAAGTTTGATTACATTCTGTCTTTAAGGGTGAGCACGTGGGGAAGAGGCATTTGGGCCCCCCCCAGATGGATGCTCATTCCTGCTTCTAAATACTCCTTCCCCTGCTTGGGACGTATGCCTGACTCCCCACCTCAGGTGACCCACACACTTCAGGCCCCGTTGTGCTGCCCCTTCCCTGGCCCCTCCTGCCCCAAGGTGTCCCTGGATCCTTGTCTCCTTGTGGCCTAAGTGGGGACATGGGGAGACCCCTTCCCCATCCTTGTAGGTCAGAAATGGCAGATGGCATGGGGGTATGGGACAGGGTGAGGGCAGAAGCTCTTTGTCATTTTTCATTTTGGCAAAGAACTGGGGTCTGGGTGGGGAGGAAAGACAATAAATAAGTAAAAAGTACTAAATAAGTAAATCGAAGCTCAAGGCAAAGGGAAAACAAAGGGAACTTCTAAAATTCAGAATGGTCTTCCTTCCTCCCCCGTCATCCTCCATGCACCCTTCATTCTGCCCTGGGGACGGTGACACTGCTTCTTCTCCTCTGGGCAGCCTTGTGCCCTTCTACCACCTACCAAGTTCAAGGTCCCTTTCAGGCCTAGTTCAAGTGCCCCCTCCTCCACGAAGTCCTCCTGGGCTCCTGCCGCAATCCCAACCTTGTCCTGACCTTCCTGCCCTCCACACCCACGCAGGCTCCCACACCACTCCGGTCCTGTGGGATGGTGTCTTCCTCACTGGGCAGGCTTGCCAGCTCTGGGGAGGGGGGCAGGAGGGTACCCAGGAGGGGAAGGAGGAGGGTAGAGAAAGATGCTCTGAGACAGCCAGAGGGGCGAGACAGCCAGCAGCGCTTATTGGACTAAACACGGTCCCGGGACAGCAAGTAATTCAGGCCTGAGTCAGCAAGTTTCACCCATAATTTCTTAAGCATCTGTCAGGCCACTGCCTCCCCACCCCTCAAGCCTTGAGAGGAGCAGCAGCTTTTAAGGGAGCCAGAGAGAAAGCCGCACTTAGCAAATGCGGGGAAGGCTTAAAAATATCACAAGGAGTCACCCTCCAGAAGGCGAGGCCACCCCTTCTCCTGCTGCTCCGCACAGCCCTCCCCCAGCCCGGCAAGGCCCAGGAGAAGGGCTGGGCACACGTGGCTGGGATGGAGGGACGGGTAACAGTGTGTGCACGTGACACCGGGTGACACGGAGACGATGGGGGTGGTGTGCAGCTGGGATGGCCTGTATTCCTGTGCAGGTGAGTGACCATGCAGACGGGTGAGGCCTGGCCCTGCCTGTGCCTGACTGTGTGCGGCCCTGCAGATGTGGGGCTGAGGTGGGGCCTGTGACAGGGTGTGACAGCACAGGTGGAGGTGACTTCACAGGTAGAGGTGACAGATGCTATCCTGTGTGTTTCCACCTGGCAGAGGGGTGGCACCGGACAGATGCCTGAGTGACACACGTCAGCGTTTCCATAAGACAGATTCAAATGATGTGTGATGGCTTTTGTGTGAGACACACAGACAGACATCATGGCAGGGACAGGAGCACTTGGATGTTCTGGGTCTTGAGAAACAGGCCATCATCCCCTCCTCTGAGACGGTCTTGGCTACAGACGCACCCAGATTTGGCCCCAGTTCTCCTTCTTGTTCCCAGAGGCCACTACCCCACCGTGGCTCTTGGTGCCAGTGGCTGGCCCTGCTTGGCCTTCACCCTGCCGAGAGGCCGTCTGTCCAGGAGACGGCACCCTTAGCAGCCAGGTTGGTTCAGACCAGCATCTTCCCCCTGAGTGGGATCTTGGCCCTCGTCCACTCGTTCTTTATTCCTTCCCAGGGCCTGGCCAGGCCTCCACGAGCCTCCTCTCACCCCCAGTACAGTCCTGAGAGCAGGCATCATCAGCTGTTTTCACAGACAAGACAGTGACAACTCAACTCGGAGAGGCCAAGGCATGGGCCTGGGGCAGCCACGTGGACCCACTGTGCTGCTGCCCACCCTATGGCCAGTTCACTACCCACGGGGAAGCAGAGGGTCCCAGCCACGTGGTGGGAGACTCCTCTGCTCTCCAGACCTCACCCCACAGAGGAGGATGCCCCCTTTCCCCAGTGACTCACCCAGGGTTCCTTTGAACGGGGTGCCTCTCTGGAGTTAAGTTTTTATTTTCAGATTATTAACTTGCTGTCAAAGAGGTTGGATGCAGTCTGGGAGGGGAGACAGGGAAGGGAGCTTGGAAGGCAGGGGTCCAGGGGGAATGTGCACATCTGGGTGCCCACACCTGGGCCGCGGGCCCTCCCACACCTGGGTCGGGCTGGTGCCTGGACACCATCCAGCCCTCTCACCCCGCACACTCTGGCTCTTGGGGAGCTGGGCTCAGAGGACTTGGAGGTGCCCCGGGAAGGCCCAGAGAACTAGGATGGAGGGTGTGTACCTTGCAGCCAAGGCCAATGAGGAGACCTTAACGGTGTGATCAGAGGCACCTGGAAAGCCCCTGCCAGTCCAGTATCTTCCGGGTGTGTCTGCCTTGGTGATGGACGCAGCGCCATTAACACTGAATTTTGGGGTTAAGCATTGCCTGTCCCTTGCACCATGCTTTTTCTTGCTGCAGCATTTTATTCACTGTGCTCTAACCCTCTCTGCTATCTTTTCTATTTGTCCCACCAAACAAACCTTCCTTGTCCAGATCTCCAGCCCCTGCACCCAGCCCTTTGGCCCATGGGGATTGTTCGCCACTCCGGACTGGCTGGGCCAATAGCTGAAGGCAGGGCTCACACCTCCCCAGGATCCTTTTCCTTATATCCCTGGTTCCTCCAGCTGTCCCTCCTAGGACTTGCTTTCCAGACTTATTATCCAGATACTTCCTCCACCTCACCACCCGGTCATTTTCACTAACTGATTGTCTAGTTATTTTACTGTTGTCTGGAGGTCCCACAGGACTGGGCCTCCCAGTAACGGGGAGGCGGGAGTCTGTGGCCTGTTCCATGGAGATGATCCTCCCCACAACACCCCCTTCATGGGCTCAGATCTCTGCACACAGGCCTGCCCAGCCTCAGGACCAACCTTCCCCTTCTGCACAGGCCCCATCCTTTCCGTGTGGCAGGCAGATCACCCCCTGCCTCCACCCTGCCCAGGACGGGGGCTCTGTCCTGGGGTGAGCAGACCCAGAAGGCTCTGAGAATTAGGGTAGATGTGTCTCTCTTACCAGCAAGGCCAATGAGGCCCCGCTCTGTGTTCCAAAATGCAGAACGAGCTCTTTTCTTTAAAACCATTATTTATTTCATCTATGAAACCAGGTTGAGAGCATAACACTGGCTGGGCGGGTGGTCGGTGGGGGAGGGGTCCTAAGATTGCTTCTGGTTTTCAGAGCTGGTGCTGTGTCCTCCCCTCTGGAAAGAGGAACCTCTCTCTCTACCTGTTGAGGGTGGAGTACCTGTGTGAGGAGGCAGTGTAAGCCAAGCCCCGCCTTCCGGGACCCCCATCCATCCCTCTCCTTCCCTTCACAAATCATTTCCATCATTTTAGGCCAGGAGTGGGGTTGGAGTAGGGACTGGTCTGGCTCCCCTCCAGCCAGGAGTGGAAAAATTCCTTCACACACCTAACATATATTTTAAAATAACTTACACACAGAACACCCACATGCTCCCATTTCTTTGTCTCAGATCTGATTATCTGCAGCACGCTCTCTCTCTTTTTTAATAAAAAATTGCTATAAAACTTTTTGTCACAGGAGCTGTCAGAAGCAGGTTTGCTGGAGAAATTGCCTTGCTGAGTTGTTTTGTAGGTGGTTTGGTGCCCTGCTCTGTTTTGTTTTTCCCCAACTCCCCTACAGCTCAAGCTGAATTTCAAAGATGAGAGTAAAGGAGAGATGTCCCTGGCTGGCATTCAAGGAGGGAAGGAAGTTAGCAGGTCTGACAATGCCCTTCCCTCCTCTAACCCAGGAATCCCATGGAAGTTTCCACCACCCCCAGACTGGATTTGGTCAGTAGGACCAAGCCCATGTGACATAGCTCATTGAAAATACCCATTCCGCTTAGAAAAAATCCTTTGCCTCCCATACACATCCCTATCTTCCATCCTAGGCTGACCATCATGTGCTGTGGGCCTTTGGGAATGGGAGGGAGGGAGGGGGGTGGGATGCTGGACATCAGGGAGCAGGGAAAAGGCCTGTCTGGTCCATGGAGCCACCAAAGACCTGCATCACAAAGAATCCACAGCTTGGACAACTTGAAAGGTAGCTGTTTGCTGGGAAATTGTCCCAATACACCTGACCCATTTGTTACCCAGGCCACAAAACAGGTTAAAAGTAGAGATTGTTCCCTCAAATTCTCCACTGGGGGTCCGGGCTGAGAAAAAGGCAAACCCAGCTCTGCTGCCAGAGGAATATAGCCCTTTGAGTACAGGGCCCTCCAGGTCTTGTGTTCAGCAGGTGCTCAGCTGGCTGGAGAGGGGAGGTGTAAGATGTGTCTCTGGAAGAGAGGCCAGGAAAGGTGTGAAGCGGGGGGAGGAAGGGGCTGAACTGGGGAGGGATGGTGGACGTGTCTGGGGGGCTGTGAAAGAGACCAGTCTGAACAGAATGAACATCTGGAGAGCAGCTGCGGGTCCACTTAGTGGCTCATTCGTCCACACAGAGTGGATCCTCAGGCCTCGTATGGATACACCTCCGGGAGGGCATGTGGCTTAAGGAAAAGGACACAAAACTTAGGGTGGGATAGATCTGCCACTCACTGTTTTTTGGACCAGGCTGGTTTCCTTACATCTTTGTGCCTCAGTTTCCTCACTGGCACCATGGGGATGATGGTACTGTCTTCAGAGCTGCTATGAGGATTAGAGGCACCTGGGAAGCCACCCCAGGAACCCAAAGCTGGACACACAGGGACTCTCAGCAGTTGTCCCCACCACCACCACTCCAGGGAGGGCGCTGCAGGGCGTTTGCCCTAGGCCTCTCCAGACCCTCTTTACAGCAAGGCAGGTTTTGCCAGCACAGCCTAAGTGAGCAAGACCAAGCACTGCCCGGCCATCCCACGGCCTCCCTGTCTCACTGCCGGGGAAGACGTATTTCATTTGTATTTAATAAAGTCCAGCAGCGTGGCAGTGTATGAATCACAGTGCAGTGCACAGGAATGGATACCAGATAGATGTGTGTGTGTGTGTGCGCACGCACGCATGTGTCTATCTATATAGACACGCGTGCACATGTTTAGTGGGATTTTCAGGCCCACACCTGTTATCAATTTGATTCAAAGCCTGCAGCCCAGTTTCATATATTAAGTGAACAGAAAGTCTTTATCTGTCTTTGCTGCCTCCTGCTCCCCATCTTGCCTGGCGGAAAACTTCATCTCCAAAGGGAGCGAAAGCAAAGAGGAAAATTGGTGATTGGGACCAGAAGGAATCCTATTTGGAGCAGGAGAAGACAAGAACCCAGGAGACCGTGGTCCCAGTCTTGGAGGGAAGAAAGGCTGGGAACAGAGTGGGGCACGTCATCCATGCGCAAGCAGGACCCAGTGCAAAGGGGTCCGAGAGAGTGAGTCCCCCTCCCCCACAGACCTTAACAGACGATCCTGGTTATAAGGACGGAAGACTCTTCAGTGCCACTCTGCCTGTGCAGCCATGTGACCCAGGAAGGAAGGTGGAGTGGTGGAGCAGACTCATGAAGACACCAGAACAGCCACCCAAAAGAGGACAGCGGAGTGTATTAGTCAGGGTTCCCCAAGTAGGACAGACAGGTGTGCATGCAGACACACACGCGTACATACACATGTAATTCTTTCAGGGAATGGGTTCACGTGATTGTGGAGGCTTGGAAGTCTGAAATCCACAGGGCAAGCTGGCAGATTGGAAGTTCAGGAAAGAGTTGATTTTGCAGTCTTGAGTCCAAACTCGGCAGGGCAGCAGGTTGGAAACTCAGGCAGGGTTCCTATGTTGCAGTTTTGAGGAGAATTCCTTCTACTTTGGGAAACCTCAGTCTTTGCCCTTAGGGTCTTCAACTGACTAGTTGAGGCCCACACGCATTATGGAGGGGAGTCTGCTTTACTCAAAGTTGACTGATGTAAATATTACTCTCATCTAAAAGTACTTCTCCAGCAACATCAAGACTGGTGTTCAGCCCAACAGCTGGGCACCACAGCCTAGCCCCCGACACGAGAGCGGCCATCATGAGCAACATACAGCCAAGCACCAATCCAAGAACACCGCCAAACCACAGGGTGAATCCCAGGAAGACCACCATGGGAAATGGCTAAAGGGCCTCCTAGGTACCATGTGGGGACACTGAAAATTAGTGTAGTGGGCATCAACTATAGTGGGGTGCAGATCCTTTGTCTTCTCCAACCTGGAGGAGGTAAAGCTTAAGTGTATAAGAGAGAGCAGAGGCTGAAGATAGAAGAGACCCACGCACCTTGAAACCTACCAGCCTGGAGGCTTAGACTAGTTCCAGCTCGGGGTGCCGCGACTTCCTGGAGATGTGATGGGTGCACTCCTGCCAGGAATTCAGAGCGACCCCAGGGAGCCGGAGGGGATGAGGAGGATGTAGACTGGTATTCGGTTTTTCATTCAGGGAACATACTGAATATAAATTGCTGGGCAATTTATAAAAGGAATTACAACGCAAGATGCTCAGACTCTAACTTCATTCATTCCCTTCTGTTTCCTTCCTGGGAGCTCAGCACAGTCAGGGGGCAAGGGTGCAGTCAGAGCCCGAGTCCCCCCACGTCGGCTCCCGGAGCCCGTGTCATCTCCCCAACCCCCATCGTCCCTCAAAGCCCGCATAATCTCCCCAAAAAAGGCGCTATCTCCCAAGCCCACATTTCCCCAAGCCCACATCAAATCCCCAAGCCCGCATCATCTCCCGGAGCCCACATCTCCTGAAGCCCACATCATCTCGCCAAGCCCACATCATGTTTCAAAGGCCACATCTCCCCAAGCCCACATCTTCTCCCCAAGCCACATCTCCCCAAGCCCACATCCTCTCCCCAAGCCCACATCATGTCCCCAAGCCGGCACCATCTCCCAAGCCCATGTTATGTCCCCAAGCCCCTGTCATCCTCCCAAAGCCCACGTTGTCTCCCTGAGCCTACAGTGTGTCCATGAGACCGCTTCATCACCCCAAGCCCGAGTCACCTCCCACAGCCCGCATCATCTAGCCAAGCCCACATCTCCCGAAGCCCACATGATTTCCAGAAGCCCACATCATCTCCCCCAGCCCGCATCATCGCCCCAGCCACATCTCCCCAAGCCCACATCATCTCCCCAAGCCCACATCGTGTCTGAAGCCTGCATCATCTCCACAAGCCCACATCTCCCCAAGCCCACATCATGTCCCCAAGGTGACATCATGTCCTGGAGCACACATGATCTCCCCAGGCCGTCTCATCTCCCTGAGGCAGTGTCATGTCCCCGAGCCCGTGTCATCTCCGCGAGCCAGCATCATGTCTGTGATCCCAAATCATCTCCCTGAGCCCAGCTGGAAATAATGGCCCCAGGACATTGGTACAGCTTGTGCTCTCTCTTACTCCATAGCAGGGCTGGCCAACCATGGCCATGTTCTGAGTCCAGCCCCCTCAGCTATTTTTGTATGTTCTGGGAGCTAAGAATGGATTTTTTAAATAGTTGGGAAAAACAAAAAAAATTATATTTTCAACATGTGAAAAGTATATGAAATTCAAATTTTGGTGCCCATAAATAAAGTTTTGTTGGCACACAGCCATGCCCTTTGTTTCCACACTGTCTATGGCTGCTTTTGGGCCAGACAAGCAGAACTGAGGGGTTGTGATGGACTGTGTGTCCCTCAGAGCCCAAAATATTGACTATCGGGCCCTTTACAGATGAAGTGGGCTGGTCCTGTTCTCCAGCCTCTTGGTCAGTACTTATGGGACTCCTGTGTTAACAGTTACTGTCCTACCAGAGGACATTTGTGAAAACATGTCAGAACCTGGGAACCAAAAATCTAGAAGGTGTTTTTGAGATTGGCATAGCTTGAGGGAGGTGATGCTATGGGGGGTGGGGTGAGAAGTGGGGACAGAACAAGGGGCATGGTGGGACATTCTGGGATTTAGTCTTGCTTACCCTGGGCCTGGCTTTCAGTAGGACCTTTGCAAAGTCTCTTGTGACATCCTAATAGTGGCTCTAATAGTGAAAATGTGGATTTGACGATAAAAATCAGATAAATGCATAGAGGGCTGATCACCTGTCCCCACGGGAATTTGATAAATGCACTGTCGCTGTCCTGAAGTCTGTAGCAGTAGGCTGTGGGGCTGTGCCTTTGAGCCAGTCCTAGCTGACATTTACATCACATCTTTGCGTAAAGACACAGAGAGCATGGTTATCCAGTCCAAAGTGAAATAAGGCTGGGTGCATTAGCAGGTCAAGTCAGAAGACTGGGAGTTCCACGTCCACAAGGAGGAGATTAAAACCACGAGTGTGATATCAGGAAAGACTAAGAAGACAAGTGTTGCTCAGGCCAAGAGAAACCCCAGGAATTGCACTGCACTGGACCAATGTGTTGTGAGCATCGTGTCCCTGCCAAGCTCTGCACTGTAGGAGAGAATTTAGCAAATGAAATGACCAGAGAGAAGCTATGGAAGGGTGGCTGTAGGTCTGGGAACAACATCACATGAGGAATAGAAGGTGTGGCAGATATTTGGCTTGAGGAAGAGAACTTAAATAGAGCATCATCTTAGTTGGGTTCCCCGGGAACAGACAGTGAGACAAGGATCAGGTCCATGTGCTTTATTTGGGAAGTACAAAAACCTGGGAAGGGCAGTGGGGAAGGAAGACAGTGATGGGAAGGCAGCCAGTAGAGGGTGTTACCCAGCCATCTCCCCCTGTGGGTTCCCAGGGCTTACTGCTGCAGAGAAACTCTGGGAGATGGCACAGAGGACACAGCTCAGTGATGCCACCCAAGGGGTGAGGGCTCCGGGGGATCTGTCACTGACTGAGCGCTGCACCCAGGGCTTCAGAGAGAGCTCCTCACTGGGAAATGTGACACCAATAGTGGGAAGGCTCTACGGGCGTGGTACCAACACATGTGGGACAGGCCTCAGAACTGTCCTCCAATGTTTGAAGGGCTGGGATGCAGGTGAGAATGACGGGAAGCCCATCTGTGCCTTTCTAACAGGTGTAGCTCCATGAGTTGGTGACATCACAAGACAGCACAACCCCAGCAGCAAGACCCGAGGGGCCAGATCTGGGAAGTGCTGTGGAGGCGTGCTGGCTCTGAGTGGAGTGTGGAAAAGAATGGTGTGCTGTCCCCTTCCAGGTCCAAGACGCTCTAATCTTATGAATGAAATTCTAATGGCTTATGGACCACCAGGTGGTGGGTGAGGAGCCTGGCTGGCGGTGACGGAGAAGGGCTGGAGGTGTGTGACATCACCCTGTACACACTGTCTTCCATGCTCCCTGGGTGGGGCCATCCCTGGATAAGAGACAGGGGAACTACAAGCTGCTCCCAGGCTAGGGCTTTGATCCCTGATTGTTTCCCAGTATCAGCGCTGGTGAGTGAAATTGAAGCACAATTGAAGAGTTCAAAATCAGCCCCTCAGGCAAAAACAGTAATGCAGGAAGCAGCGGCGGGGGTGTGGGGGTGTGGGGCGTCCTGCATGCCCACCAGCCCAGTGGCCCCTCAGCTTTGTTTTGGAGGCCTCAGGGTCTCAGGGCTCCATTCCCCTCAAGCCTCCCCTCCCAGGCCCTCCAAGCTGGAGATGAGCTGCTCACAACAGAGGCAGCTCATTATTTTGCTGCAGTTGACTTGAAATCTGAAATCAGTCGGATATCAAATATGCAGGCCTCAGTTCGAGAGTGGTTTTCAAAGGTGCAGTAACATTCAGAAATGACACTGCATTCCCTAATTACGAAATTCTGTCATCGCCACTCAGACTAGGATGACTTGGCTTTAGAGTTTTCTCTTTCTCTCTTTCTTCCCTTTTTTTTTTTTTTTAGGGTTTCACACACACAATGATTATTTTAAAATTGCTTTGGAAGAATATATTTCATCAGTGAACTATAAGCGTGCTTATTACCGAAGTTTGGAGGCAATTGGAGAGGAAAGATAAATTAGGCAACTCTGGAGGCCTCAGAAAACACGCCCTCCCTGCTCCCCATGGTGGGCTTCTTACTGCAGCTAATAAAACCTTCCACTGTCAGCACCTCCGGACCTTCCCACCCACCTCACTTATGGGGTCAAGATCATGCCCTGTTTGGGGATTGGAAGGAGCCGCCGGGAAACCCCTGCTCCATCTCAGCCAGGGGCAAGGATGGAGAAGAGGCAGGAAGTTAAGGGCCCCCCAAAAACCAGGGCCCCTCAGACCCCCAGGAGCCAGAAGAACTGCTGCTGCCATCCCGGAGCTCCTGGGCAGCCCAGGCTTTGTTGGCTTGGGAACACGGATGCCTCTGTGGGCAGTGGGATGGTTGCCTGAGCTCCCAACATTTAGAAAGTGGTCCAGAGTGGATCACTGACACGCTGTGGCACAGTGAATCTGCGCAACGTCGTGGTGAATGAGAAGCCAAACAAAGGACACAGGCGACATGATTCCACTGACATCATTGCTCTAGAACAGGTAAAATGCATCCCCAGGCATAGAAATCACAGCAGGGATGCCTCTGGAGAGGAGGAGATTGACGGAAAAATGGCATGAGGGGACCGTCTGGGCTAATGGAACCTTCTCCATCCTAACTGGGGCATTGTTATATGAATGTATAGATTTGCCCCAATTCACTGAACTGTATGCTTAAAAAGAGTATCTTGCGGTGACTTAATACTATTTGGACAATGTAGATAGAGGCTTACAGGCAGTTGTAACCCAGATGCCTGCTGGATATGCCACTCTCTTAGGAGGGCGTGGCTTCATGGGTTTACACTCTCTGTTAAGAAACAGAGTCACAGAGTCGATCCATTCCTGCTCAGGGGTTGTTCAAGGCACGAGCCAAATATCCAAATACTGCCCCGCTCTCGGGAGAAGCAGCCTTGCTTTCTGAGTAATATATTCATCCTGCAGCCCACACCATGCCTGTCTCGGCAAGGAAGTGGCTGGCAGGACTAGCACAAGGTCAGATGCTAGAGGACAGACGCTGATAACACGCGGGAGCCCCGGGGAGTTGGGGTGAAGGGGTCACCTCCTTCGTATGAGATGATACTTCCCAAGGAACTTTTTCTTTCCTTTTCTTTTCTCTTTTTTTCTTCTCTTTTCTTTCTTTCTTTCTTTTTTTTTTTTTTTTTGTAACAAAGACCTCCTCACACTGGCGAATTATGAATATGCAGAAAGGATGGTATGAGACTAGTCCGTGTCCCTGAACTGAGGCCAGTTTAATTCCTAGGGCTCTAGTCACTGGTACTTTTCCTGCATTTTCAGCAGCACCTGAAATAGATTTCACTTCATATGAAATGCAAAACACTGCAGTGTAGAAAGCTCACCCTGGTCTGTGATCCAGGCGAGTGTTCTCAAGCCTGGTGTTCATTTTTTTTTCTCCCTTTCCTTCAAAATACTGCCTTGCTAAGCCCACAGATGGGGATCATAGGATAAGTAGATGCATAATATATTACTCCAAATAGTCCATCAGGCATCTTCTCTTACAGGTCAGGAGGACTTGCAAATGGAGTCTCTAGGTCACCGCATTTCCATCCGAGAGAAATTCTCTCTCATAATTAAGATTATGTCAGCATTTCCATTACAGAACGGGGTGGTAAAATCCACTCTGAAGTGGAGCTTGGTTTTTAAAGCTCTTGGTCTCAGAGAAAACTCCCTCTCTCTGACAGTGGTCAGATAGCACTTTTCCCCTTAGAAACTGGAGAAAGAAAAATGCACAGTAAGTCAGGAACAGTGGGGCTGACTGGCTGTTGGTCAAGGGGTTGGGTGAAGGAGGTCCCCCTAGGAGCGATGGTCATTGGGATGGTGCGATGTGCAGTGGGAGGAGTCTGAGTCCAAGCAAGTGCTCCCCAGAGCACTTGCAGCAGCGCCCTCTGCTGTCCCCCTCTAGCAAAGTCACCAGGGCAGCACCAGGTCTAAGTAAGTGCAGATCCTTGCCCTCCTATGACAGCCAACCTGCCCCACCCAGTCAGAATCTCCAGGATGGGGCCTGGGAATCTGAGGAATCTGGCTCTTGTACCTAGGTATCCAGATGATTCCTTTTCCAGGAAAGCTGACACCTCCTAATCTAGGTTTTGCTATTTTGTTGCTGGTGACCTTGACAAAATAGCTTCACCTCATGGTGCCTTGTGTCCTCATTTGTAAATAACGGTTAATAATTACCAAGGATTTAATACGTGGCAAGTGTTTTAAGAGCCCCATGACTGAGCTCCTCTAATTTTTACAGCAGCCCTACAAGGTTGGCACTATAACTAGTTCCATCTGACCACACAGGTGTGGGACATCGGCCCTGCCACACTGCAGGGCACCCACTCGGGGACCTTTTACTATGGCGGCAATACCCAGGAAACTTGGAATCCAAGATGTGGGTTGGAGTCGTGGCTCTGCCATTTGCTGGGTGGCATTGGGAAGTGACTCCACCTGTGAGCTTCATGTGTGTCATTTATCAAATGGAGGTGATTCCACTTACTGTAGAAACTTGTAAGGAAGAATTAGGGTAGCATCTGTGGGCCCTAGGGTTCCCTGGAAGTGGCAGGACCACTGCGGGAGAAAGAAGGGAGGGGCATCTGCAGGGCATTCTTTCGCCCTGCCCCTGTGGGGCACCTCTGCTGTTTCCTGAAGGAGGACAGAAATGCCTCAGGGGCTGGGGTGGGGGTGGGAGCCACATGCTGGAGACAGCAGCTGGAGATTGAAGCCCAGTGCCAGCACTTGCTGGCTGTCAGACTTTGTGCAATTAACTCAACCTCTCTCAGTCCCAGTCTCTGCATCTGTGACTCTTGGTGTACCCCACAGGTTGCTACACAGGTTTAAGAAAGAAGGGAGGCCGAATGGTGAATAAAAAGGCCCAGGCCATATAGTTTTTAAAAAATCAGGTTGCTGATTTATCATGAAAAGAAATTTTTTTTTGTCTGATTTGTGAATTTATGGATGTGAAAAGTCTTACAAAGGGACAGAGTCAAACTGTATTTTGGTATAATTTTATGAATAATCTTTGTTTCAAAAACTCACCGTGATTTGGAATTCTGCAAAAAAAAAAACCAAAAAAAACCAAACAAACAAAAAAAAAAACCCTAAGCTGTTTGATCACTGTTAATAAGGACTCCTCTTCATTCTTTTTTCCTAATGTCAGTTGCAAGAGGACATTGGTAGAGATCATGAAAAAAGCAGCCAGGAAAAACAGAACCGTCTCTGTCCCTTAGAACTATTTTGAACACGTCAACAGAAAATATTTTTACCTGTTGACGCATTCCCCAACAAGGACACTCTTCCTCCCATGAAAACCTTCCCCCCCCCCATTTTCAGTATTAATTCTCTCCATGATGCCCTTTTGTAGAAACCAAAGTGAGGATTTGCTTGATTATAAATAATGACACAGTACATGGTCCTGGACTAACACAGGGCACCAATTCAGGCCTGATGTTTCCCTATTATTTATTGTGCTATCAGTGCAGCTTCTCCATTGGATCCTGGTCTTAAATCAAAGATCCCATCACAGAACCTAATGTGAGAGAAAACCAGATGCACCAGGAGCCTCCTTTATTTATCCTCCCTGGCTTGTCAAGCAGGCAGAAAATGGAGACTCGGCATTAAAAGGTGTGTGCTGAACAACTCTGTCTGGCTGCTAATGAAACTGTGATGTGGTGAAACACCAGCCTTTGTGATGCCACCCCGAGCAGATCTGTATTCTAGAGGAGTCAGGCCCAAACTCCTTTGTCTAATAAGACATTTAGCATTTAGAACATACAGCCAGAGCATTCTCAAGGCATTTGAAATTTCATTTCAGTCTTATGGGAAATGCCAAAGGGTCAAGGAATTTAGAGAGTTGTTTGAGCTTGGAGGTTGACTCAGTGGGTTCAAATCCAGGCTGGGTGCTGCTTGGAATACCTGGGTTTGGTACAGGACAGTCTCCTGATGAGCTGCAGCTGGCTCAGGTGGGTGTTATTCAACACACATATCTACTGAGTGCGCTGGGCTGCATTCTAGAGACGGATCCGGAGGCCAAAAACCCTTGGTTCCTGCCCTAAATGACCTATAATCTCAAGAGAGATGGGCAAAAAAAAAAAAAAAAAAAAAAAAAAATGATGGCCGTATCTAGGTGAGGCTTCTGCAAGGTTCCCTGTGAGGGTGACTGGAAGGCTGGTTGGACTTTGGCTTTGGGGCGCCACCTGTGGAGGAGGGTTTCTGAACTTTCCCCTCTGACCTCTGCCTCCCAGAAAGCAGTGGTCACCCCAAGTTTTCAGAAGGGTGATTTTCACAGGTCCTCTTCGTTTATCTCCTCAGGGTATTTAACTAAAGGGCAAGGAAAGGCATTTCAGTGAAAGAAAAGTGGTATCAGGTGAGATCTCGAGTGAAGTCTTATAATATGAAGATGGATATGTTCCTTTGACCCTCCTGCTCCCCACCCCCAGGCAGGCAGCCTGGTCCAGGGGAGAACTCTGTACTCTGTCCTGGCAGCCACTTGCCAGGCCTGGAACCAGTGAGATGCTGGTAAACTGGCTCTCTAACTGGCTTGAAAAAATGTTTGAAAATTTCATAGGCTCTGGTGAGCCACAGGGACTGGCTTCAGTACGCTGCTGCACGAAACTCTGTTTAGTCTTCATTTCCCCAGAGGTGACACTTTCTGCCCTGGTATCTCTAGGGCTGTGGTGAATACAGGCATGAGGTGGTCCATGCCATGGAATATTGTGGCGCCTTGCTCACAGGAAAAATCCACCAGAGCTTTGTATTTTTGTTACATACTGTTTTTTTCTTTGATAATTGATGTGATTATGAGGAAAAAAAAGTCCTATTTTTATACTCCCCCCCAAAAAAAAAATAAACTTTGGTTCCCTTTACTCCTCTTTTGTCTGCCTTGAGAATAGCAAAGTGAGACGTGCATTGTCACTCACTCATTCATTTATTCAGCATTTGTTGAGCAGCTACTATGTGTTGGCTCCCTCTGTTTAAAATAAGACAAGAGCCTTGACTGAGTGCATCCTCCAGACCAGGCAGGAGACAGAGTCATCGGTCAGAGTCACGGTCGGGAGTTGGGAGATGAGTGCTGTGAACCAGCTGTGTAGAGGTCGGAAGGGGAGCAAAGAGGGGGCCAAAGAGGAATGGGGGATGGGGAGGGTTTCTCTAAGGAGAGGATGTTTATTGTGTTCAGAAGCATGCGGCAGATGAGGAAGGGAGAAAGTCACTCCAAGCCAGTGAAGACAAGTGGCTTTTTTTTTTTTATTATTATTGCTCCTCTAGGGAGCCTTTTCAGACATGTTTATCCTGTTCATTCTGACATTCCTTCATGAAATTTAAAAACAGGCTGCATATCTGTTTATGAATATTTGAGCTTCATACATAAAAAGAGTAAGTTTTTTTTCTGCTCCCCAGAACCAAAGGGGCAATGTTGCCCCTTGTTGAGACTCTTCTTGCTAACCATTGAGCATAATAAACTGTTAATCATTATTTTCAAAATGAACAAATACATAGATATCACCACTAGTAGAAAGAACTACTGCAAGAAGTGGGGCAGAAAAACAGAATAGCGTAGGTGAACGAGGCAGTGGGGGGCTTTGTTCCCACTTACGAGTAAGGACGCTGAGGCTCAGAGGAGTCAGAGATGGGGCTGGAGGGCAGGAAATTGGGTCCAGCTGTTAGGTCCTCAAACGCCAGCCTGAGATGTCCAATTCTAGGTGACCCACAAGTTTCTGAACTCCTCAGCCCACAGGAGGGGAGGTTACCTGTGGCTCTCAGGACTCCTCATTGCTGCCCCTTAGCACTGAGCCCAGAGGGGGTCTGTGGGTGCCAAGGCGGAGATGCGCGGCCACTGGCTGACTTACTGCGCTCCAGAGTTTCACTGAAAGAGCTGCGATTACCAGGCTCCCTGCTTTTGGCGCTTGAGAATCCACCTCAATTTCCCCTTTCTTTCCGAAGTGACAGTGATTAAGGATTCATTCTGCACATAAGACAAGTGATCAATGGCTCCTGGCAGTTGCCATTGTCTGTCCCCCTTCCCCCCCAGGCCCCCCCATCAGTAGACAATGTATCTTGGGGAGCTGCCGGGGCCTGAGAAAAATGAGTTTGCCAGACACAGTGCTATTTTGATTTAGATCACAAACAGCTCAGCTCTGTTTTTACATTGATAACAAGGAGATGGGCTCCGTTTCCTGAGTTCTGCAGTCTGAGAGCAAGTCCATCTCTGTTGAGAGAGAAAGGGAGGGTGATCTTTTTGTGTTAGTTGTTACAGGCTGTACCCAGATTTTTGTGGTCAAACAGATATGTGAGGGACTCAATCTGACTGACCTGGGCCCTTTGCTGGAAGCTGAGGGATTGGTGGGGTTACCAAGCCTGCAGCCCTGGTTCTTCTAGGCCCCCCAAACCAGTCCTGACTGGGGGTCATTTGTGGGTGTCTGTCTTAGAGAGATAGTGAAGGCAAGGGGGAGGCCAGGCTGGGAGGAGGGACTGTCAGCCATAGACAGCGATGCCCAGGTGAGGTGTGGCGGGGGCAGGAAATCCAGGAAGAGCTAGAGGGTGGACAGGGAGGCCTTTGGCTAAGGCTGTCCTCATGTGTGCCCTCAGGGACGTCCGCCAGGAGGAAGGAAGGACTCTTGAGGAGAAGAGGTTCAGCCTCCACACTCTACACCCTCCCTCAAATGCTCTGCTTGCCTCCAACCCCTTGCTCCTCAAGGGCAATAAATACTGAATTTGCACCCGAGGAGCCGAGTTTAGGAGCAGAAGCCAGTCATAGGAACAAAGAGTGATGGGTGAGGAAGTGTCAACAGAAGCAAATGCCGAGGGCTCTGGGGAAGCATCATCGAGGAGACATCTGGGCAGACAATGAGGGGAGAAGTCGGCGGTTTCTAGCCAGGCGGTGGGGGAAGGGCATCCAGTCAGAGGACACGGTCTGGCTGAGGACACCGTCCTTGGGAGACCGCCAGCAGCGGGTGTGAGGGGAGGAGAGGCGGAGGTGGGGACAAAGGGTGGACCGCGTGTCTAGGGACTGTAGCACCAGGGGTTTTTCTGAGACAAAAAGTGAATTCAGATAAAGTAGTGTTCACATGTAATTTCTACCCTAAAAATAATGCTGAAAATAAATTTGGGAGGGAAAAATCAAAATGTTAGCACCGCTTAACTTTGGTGGTCATGAGTGACTTCTTTGTCCATTGTGAAGTTTTTGTATATTCCAGCTGTCCGCACGTGCTGCTTGGCTTTTTTACTTTTTGGCCTATTTACTTTTAAATAGCTTTGTGAGACATAACTCACATGCCATATAAGTAGCCCATTTAAAAGGTACAAATCAGTGTTTTTTTGGTATATTCAGAGTTGGGCAGTCACCACCACAATCAGTTTTAGAACATTTGCCCCAGAAAGAGTCCCTGTACCTATTAGCAGTCATTCCCCATTTCCTCCATCCACCCCCACTCCTACTTTGTATCTCTAAATTTGTCTGTTCTGGACATTTCATGAAAATGGAGTCATGTGATATGTGTTCTTTTGCAACTGGCCTTTCTTGGAATTGTGTTTTCGAGGCTCATCACGTAGCATGTATTCATACATTATTCCTTTTTTGTGGCTGACTAATACTCCATTGGATGGTTATACCATATTTTGTCTGTCTTTCATTAGTTGATAGACGTTTGGTTGTTTCCTCATTCTGGCTGTTATGAGCAATGCTTCTACGAACACCATGCACGTTTTTGTATGAACGTGTCAGCTGTCTTGTATGTACACCTACAAGTGGAACTGCTGGTGTGTCATGTAACTCTGTGTTTAACTTTTTGAGAACCTACCAGGCTGTTTCCCACAGCAGCTCTACCACTTTACATTCCCATGAGCAGTGTGAGGGTTCTGGTTTTCCCATCTTCTTTAACACTTGTCACTATGTATCTGTTTTTCATGCTAGCCATCCTAGTGGGTATGAAGAGGTGTCTCATTGTGGTTTCAATTTGCATTTCCCTAATGACTAATAGTATTGAGTACCTTTTCACATGTTTATTGGCCATTTGTATACCTTCTTTGGAAAAATGTCTATTCAGATTCTTTGCCTATTTTTAAATTGGGTTATTTTTCTTTCTAATATTGTATTTTAAGATTTCTTTATGTATTCTGGAGACTTCACCGTATCAGGTGGATGATTTGTAAATATTTTCTCACATTCTGTTGGTTGTTTTTTAACTTTCTTGACAGCGTCCATTGAAGTACAGAAGTTTTTGATTTTTACCAAAAGTCCAATTTATTTGTGTTTTTTGTTGGTTGCTTGTTCTTTAGGTACTAAGATACCTTGGCCTAATCCAGGGTCACAGATTTACCCTTATGTTTTCTTCTGAGAGTTTTATAGTTTCAACTCTTACATTTAGATCTTTGATTTGTTTTGAGTCAGTTTTTTATATGGTGGAAGGTAAGGTTCCAACTTCATCCTTTTGCATGTTGGCCCATCACCATTTGTTGAAAAGTCTGTTCTTTTTCCCACTGAGTTATCTTGATGCCCTTGTCAAAAACTAGTTGCCCTTAAAAGTATGGATTTATTTCTGGATTCCTAATTCTGTTTCATTGATCTATGTGTCTGGCCTGAGGCCAGCACTTCATGCCACATGGTTTAGATTACTGTAGCTTTCTAGTAAGTTTTGAAGTTGTGAAATGTCAGTCCTCCAGACTTTATTCTTTTTAAGAATTACTCTGGCTCTTCTGGGTCCCTTGAATTATTATATGAATTTTAGGATCAACTTGTCAATTTCACCAAACAGGTTTACTGGGATTTGATCAGGATTGTGTTGAATTTGTAGATCAGTTTCGGGGCTTTACTTTTAAAGATGAAAGTGATCTGAAAGTGAGGCCACATGGTGTAGAAGAAAGAATGGACGGGGGCTTCAGAGTCAGGTGGACATCCCTTCCTCACCCACTAGCACTGATTTAGTCTGTGATCTTGGGCAATTAAGCATTCTTTGAGCCTCAGATTCCTCATTTGTAAAACATGCCTAAGGGAAACTTTGAAGGTGTTTTAACGATTAAACAAGGACAGAGCCTGGCACATAACTGCAGTGTCCCATCGATTTCCTGGGCTGTTGGAACTCACCCAACTAACAGGAGGGTAAGCATCAGATTATAAAAAAAAATAAAGACTGGAAAGGACTTCAGTGATTAATTTTATGCATATTGAAATATCATTGACTGTGACCTTAATCTTTCCTTTGCCCCTAGAATACTTTTCCCCCTATACCTTTGATGAAATTCTGGTCCACCCTGATGGCCTAGTTGGAAGTAATCTTCTCTTCTGAATGCACCCAGCACTTTCTCTTCTCTGACAGTATCTAATTCTGTTTGCCTATTTTCTACAGACTTGGGTATGAGACTTGACTCCACTTTTAAATTGTAAGCCTTTAAAGGCAGGATTTGGCTGTACCTTCTTTAACATAACAGTGTGACAGGGCTGGATAAAGTATGGCCCCAATCACATTCAGTGGATTCAGACAGTGGATCTATATGTGTGTGTGTGTGTGGTCATTTCCCTGCACTGCTCTCTCTGCCCTCCCCAGGGGCACACGTATCCCACATTGTGCTCAGCAAGGCTCTGCTAACAGTGAAATGTTTAAGGATACAGGGGAGTTGACTCTCGAAGACCATTGAAGGGCCACCCAGGTTTCTTCTTCCCTGAGGGTTGGGTGCTCCCTCCATCACACACACCTAGCACAGCCAGAAGACACCAGCATCTTCTCCAGCAGGAAGGAATTTTATCATTGCTTTTAATTTTGCCAATTTGATAGATGAAAAATAGTATCACGTCTTAATTTGTATTTCTTTCATTACCACTAAGGTTGAAGGTTTTTTTTGTTTATTAGACATTCATTTTTCTTTTTTGATTACCTTTTCCACCTGAAGTTTTTTACCATTCAGATTTGGACTGGTAAGGAATAGACTGGTGATCAGCAGGAGATGCAGTTCAACAACTTGTTAGAGGCCAATCAGTCAAAAGTTTGGAGCTGGCTCATTGTGGGGTGTGTGCGGAGTTGTGTGTGAGGTGTGGGGGTTTTGTGTTTGCAGATGGGGACACGGCCTGAGAGAGCTGGAGACTCTGCTGATGTCATTCTGTGGCACTGTAAATCATGATAGCATGTTTCTGCGATGTGGTCCCTATTCAGTGCAGATTTTAGCATCATAGCCATCTGTGTAGAGCTCCAGCTGAGATCTGTTTCTCTTAATTCTTTTATTTAAGCCTCCTTGCTGACTTCAGATGTTGGTGACTCTGTCAAAAGTCTCTTATGTGTGTACAGGCTTCTGATTACTTCCCTTAGAAAAACAGAATTAAACATGACATGCCCCTGTTGGGATGAGAAATTGCTTTTTTGTATCTGTTGCCAGTTGCTGGTTAATTCCCTGTTTGATGAAGGGTACAAGTGGGGTGGGCTGGAGACAGAATAGGAGAGGGGAACCCATGTGCTCACTCACCACATGGAGAGTTCCTGATGCCCGCTGTGGGCTGTTGGGCCAGGATGGTCAGAAGAAAGTCCATCTAGGCCGTGCTGTTGAGTCCAGAGTCCCAGGGGATCTGAGGACAGAGATGTCAACATCCTGTCCTTGCTCAGAAAGGCTTTGTGGATGGCGTCACAGAGTAGGGGGTCTTGGGACTGAAAGTTGGTGGACAAGGGATGATGGAGCTCTGGGTGGAGGGGACAGCAGGGCAAAGGCCTGGAGCCACAAAAGCCTGACATGTGGGAAGTGGCGGGTAATGGAGACGACTGGGGCTCCAGGACTCAGGGTGTCGATGCTGGAGGGAATGATGAGGATGAAAAAGTGGGCCCTGGGCACCTGGTGGAGGTTTGAGGCTCTCTTCTGTAGGCTGTGGGAAGGTAAGGTGGGATGGCCTCAGGGCTCTCAGGACAGAGAATCTGTTGCCGCATCCACTGATGGGCTGTAAGGTTAAGTGATGGGGCTGTATAAGGCGGCTCTGGCTTCTGGTTTGGGAAGCTGGGTGGATGGTGTTGCCAGGAACTGAGGCAAGGGATGGAAGTAATGAGTTTAGAATTGAACATTTTGAAATGTTGAAATTGAAGAGTCTGTGTCTAAGAAGGTGGGAGTTTGGGGAACGCCAGTGTTCATGGGCAGAACAAGGAGCACCTGTGAGAAAGATGGAGGTGAGAGGAAACTCTCCAGGTCAGTTTCCTAGAAGCCCATGAAGGAGGAGGCACTCCTTAGGAGGAAGGCACTGGCAATCGTGTCACATGCCACAGAGGGGTCCAGCAGGATCAATGCAAAGATGGATTGGGCTCTGAATCATTGGGCTGAGGGCATGGGCTTTGGATTGAGATGAACCTGGGTTCAAATTCTGGTTCTAGCACCTAGTATCTCTAGGGTCACTTAATCTGAACCTCACCTTCTGCATCTATAAAATGGGAAGCTGATAATAGTACCCATTTTATAGGGTTGTAGCAAGGATTAGGTAGATTATTGTAGGTGAGGTACTAGGCATGGAACATTGTGAGCAGACAGTGGATATTCCTATTATAGTTACGATAGATAAAAATGGTAACAGTATCTACTTACAAAACTGTGGTAAGAACTACATGAGAGCAAGCTTGAAAGTCATGTCTCTTGTCCAGTCCCAGATAGGTGGGTGTGATATTGTGATTTATAATAAGAAATATGTATTTCAGCTTTGTTGACTTTCCTGGCACAGATCTCCTCAAAGTCTTGGAATTTCCTGTGATGAGACCCACAAAGGTGTCTTTTGTTATGTTAATGAGGTCACTTGGAAAGCACCTAAGGATGGGAGATGGTTGCCAGGGGAACCAACCTTGTGATGAGAGGGCTGGAACTTTCAGTCCCACCTCCCCAACCTCAGGGGAGGGAAGAGGGGCTGGAGATGGAGTTCAGTTGCCAAGGCCAGGGATTTAATCAATCATGCCTATGTTATGAAGCCTCCATAAAAACCCAAAACAGTGGTGCACCTGGAGAGGGCACGGAAGCTCTCTGACCCTTCCCGAAACCCTGCTCTAGACATCTCTTCCATGTAGTTGTTCCTGAGTTGTTTCCTTTTATAATAAATTGGTAATCTAGAAGGTAAAATATTTCTGTGTTCTGTGAGCTGCACTGATAAATTAATCAAATCTAAGGAGGGGGTCATTAGAACCGTTGACTAATCTGTCAGAAAGTTGCCCAGAGGCACAGGTGAGAACCTGGACTTGAGACTGGCATCTGAATTGGGAGCAGGAGCATTCTGGTGGGACTGAGCCCTTAACCTGTGAGATTTGATTGCATCTCCAGGAAGACAGTGTCAGAACTGAGTTGGATTGTGGGGCACCCAGGTGGTGTGGAGCATTGTTCAGATATGTAGGAACTCCCCCTCCACACACACACACATACACTGAAATTGGGAGCAAGAACCCTTAGTAGGGGTGAGAGCTGCCAGGGAGAAGGTGTCTGCTGGGACCAGGCCAGGAGGAGTGTCGTGTGGGCTGGAGAGAGGCCTGGGGTCTGAACCAAGTCTGGGAGTACTAGATTCAAGTTCAGTACTCTTGGGAGTACTAGATTCAAGTTCAGTACTCTTGAGGTCTGATCTGAGAGGTCTGAGAAATGATAATATTAGGTGGGAGTCTGGGTTTTTTCAGCGAGAGTCTGACAAAATCCAGACAAGGCTGGTTTTGAGAGGGTGAGGAGAGTGAGCCTTCTAGGCAGATGTGGGCAGTGTGGGCTCAAATGGTGGGTGCTTGCTTTGTGAGTGCAGCTTAGCTCCCTTGTGAGGTCTCAGGGGCTGGCCCCATGCTGAGATGCACAGGCAGGAGAGCTAGAGTCTGAGTGTCTGGCTCCCACTGGCCCAGGACCGAGGCCTGGAAAGCTGAGCCTGCAGGTGACAGGGTGCATTCTGAGCATCTGGAGATCATTGTTCATGGACTCACTGATGATGTGAGGATGTCTAGACTGGAAATGTAAGTCAAGATGGTGTTGGGAGTTCATACTTTAAAGTTCCTTGATTTCAAATACATTGCAATGCTAGATTAACTATTTCAAAAGAACTTAAACACAGCTACATTCAGCCAGATGAACACCTCTGTGTGCCAGAAACAATACAGGAAATTTGTTGGGCTCTTGGGTTTGGGAATAGGCAGACAGGGCTTGAAATATGGCTGTCATGAGATGACAGGCACCAGGAGTTTTGGCCTCATGACTGGACCCTGAATGGCTTACTGCCAGCTCTTCAAAAGGACTAGAAGAAACTTTAATCACTGCTTGGAGATGCAGCATGTTGTAGAGCTGAATGCCTGGGTGGAGAGAAGGAGCAGAGGAAGCCATGCCACCAGGACCTCAAGGGGCCACTGCTGCCTCAGTGACTTGATCTGTGACACCACCAAGATCACTTTGGAATAGGAATCCTGAGTCACCATGACCAGAGCTGATTCTGGGCTGGGAGCCCTAAGGGAGGGAAATGATCAACTCCCAGACAGGGAGGCATGAGAGGTGAGAGTGGGGCGGTGAGAGGGAAATACTCCAAATGAACTTGCCAACAAAAGTTCCAAAGCACATGAAGAAAACGAATACCAAGAAAGACAGCCAACAGGCTCAAAAATGAGTAGAATTCACTCCTATTGAAAGGGAATAATAGGGCAATCTGAAAATTACTTTAAAATGAGTACATTTGAGATTCTTAAAGATATAAAGGAAGGAATAACACCTAAACAGAGCACAAAATCATGAAACAAAAACAGGCAGGTAGAAATCAAGAACAGGTGTATATGAAACTAATTGGACACTGGAAATGAAAAATCAAGTAATTGGAATAAAAATATGTTTAGCAGACAAGGTCGACTTTGGACTGGATATGCTAAAGAGTTCATCAGTGATTTGAGAGATAGCAGCGGGGAGGTCACCAGAACACTGCCCAGAGAGAAAAGATGGAAATAGGAAAGAGAAGTTGAGAGACAAAGAGGACAGACTGAGAGTCTCCAACAGATGGGCTCCCCAAATAGGGAACTGAAGGAATTGGAGAAAAGCAGTTTTCAGGAAGATAACAGCTGAGAAGGTTCTGAAATGGAAAACAGACACGGGTCCTCAGATGAGAAGCACGCATTAAATGCTGAATAAGTAAGCATCCACCTAGCACAGGGCCTGGCAGACAAATCGTAGCTGTGCAGCAGATAGCAGTTTCTTTTCCTTCCCTCCTTCCTTCCTCCTTCTTTCTAGAAACAATTACTGGACGTCTGCTATGAGCTTGACACTGCGCTGGGTGGTGACGAAGATAACTGATACCTTCCCCCTGACAGGAGCGGAGCGTTTGGTAGGAAACACAGACAGGGAAATAAGTCTATGCAGTAGAGCTACCTGGCCTGTGACAGATGTCGCCATAGAATCTGGAAAGTACGGAAAGGAAGGAAAGACGAGTGTGTGTGAGAGGCTCGATAAACTAGGTGGTGCTTCCATAGTGTCATGAACGGGGACAAGCAAAGGAGAGGGAACAGCATGGACAGGCACTGAGGCCCATGCTTTTTCACTTGGGGAAACGGCAGGCAGCTTCCTGAGGCTGGAGTGTAGGGCTTGAGGGGCACGTGTATTCCTTCTCTTTATTTACTCCATGTGTTATGAATGCCCCAAAGCAGGTTCTGTGGGGCCAGTGCTATCCCAGAGCATACCCAGCAAGGTCCGTAGACAGCTGGCCTTTAAAAAGAGTCTTGCTGATTCACCTGCAGAGATGCAGAGCTATCTTGGTGGATGTATTTTATTGACTGTTTTCTGGAGAAGAATGGTTCGATGCCTTCCACAGATGCTCTGTGTAGCTCACACTCAGGCACTCCTAAAGCCTGAATCCCTTAGAGCAAGTGCTCGTGGAGGTGTTGATACCTTGCAGGGAGGCTGACCTGCCCCTGCGGATCCCTGGCTGATTCACTGGGGGAGAGCTTCCTGGCTTCTCTGTTCTTCCATCTGGCACTGAGGAATGACAGTGCCCGCCACTCCCATGTTTCACAGACATGTTGTTATCAGGAACATTGGCGACACTCTTTGATATATGGAGATGAAAGATACTGAATTAATTCAAAGCTTTATTTGTTGTTTTTCACTATTATTACTAGTTAAATTGCTGAGCACACTTTTGACAATCCTGTCAGAAGCTCTCCCATATGTCCTCTCCCTGGAAGAGTAAATGTTGCCTTCAGGGGCATGACTACTATTTTTTTTTTTCTTTCTTGGCAGTGAAAAATGACTTCAAATCCCAGTATTTAGGATGATGAAATTTTTGATGTACTCTGTCCTCTTTTCAAGCTCAAACTGTACTCCCCATCCTGTCTGAAAATGGAAAATTAAAGGAAAACTCAGAATTCAGCCTTGCCTTGGCCTCCAGAACCCCCAGGGGTCAGTGTGAGGAGACCATCATCTGCTGGACAATAGGGAGGGATGGTCACTCGGAAACGGAGACTTCGTGGTTGTTTAGTTTCCTGGTGTGCGTGAGAAGGGCTGTGTGTGGTTCTGGGCTAAAAGGCTGGCTGTTCCTGTCTCCTAAGACACCCCTGAATACAGATCTACCTTCTTTCCTAGACTACAGGCTCCTTAAGAGTCTTGATTTTGTGCAACCATCTCTGTGTTCTGGGTAGAAAAGAATTCTTTGAAGCTAACAGTGTAAGCTTTTAAGGTCCTTCATCTTAGATCTCATCCAAGGCCCTAGGAGAAACCCCAGCAACAGGTTCACCTGTTTTTGTAAAACTGGCAAAAGTAAGATATTTTAACAACAATCAGTTAAAAGCAGAGTCTCTTCCTGTCCAGCTTCTCCTCCATCACACTTTCCATTTGTGTCCAGGTAGCACAGGGTGACCATGAACACTTTGGGGATTGTGCTAAAGGAAAGTTGTTTGTAAATCTGCCAGTTTGACTGCAGTTTGCAAAGATCATTTAGAACATATCAGTAGAACAAATAAGAATTTACAGATTCTTGGTTTGGACCGGTTAGATGAGTACCTTCTTTGGTTGTCTACATTTAGTAAAGAACTATGAGAAAATTCAGATGAAGACTAATAGACTGTGAAATGAAAGCAATAAGATACATGATTAAATCAATAAAATTCTTCACTTCCTGATGTGAGAAGTTTCAACAAAAAATTCAGATTCTACTAAAAGGAGGATGTCTATAAGAAAAAGAGAAAAAGAGATTTTTTAATTGAATGACACTTAAGGCCAGACAGTTCTTACCTGTACTATCCTGGATGCTGTAGAATGTTTAGTGGCATCCTTGGCTTCTGCTCACTAGATATCAGAGTTACCGCCCTAGTTGTGATAACTGAAAATGTCTGCAGAGATTGCCACATGGTCCCTGGGGGAAAAATAGCTCCTTCTGAGAACCACTAACATAAATGCACTTAAAGCAGAGGGTGGATAGAAAAGAAAGGAGCTAAAGGAGCTGACTTAAGTGTTTTTGGAAATCTGTGTTTTGACTTGACACCATAAAACCAAAGACAGGAAGTACTGCACATATGCTTTTCCTATGGGGATAAGGGTTAGCAGTCCTGAAACTGCTTTCTGTGTGTGTAGCCTAGGGTTGAACACAGAAATAAATGTATTGTAGATAGTGAGAGCCAGCTTTCTCACTGTAAGAGGAAGAAGTTACAAGTAAGGAAAGAGGGAAGTGTAGAATGAAAATTGTGTTGCTGGATTGGACTCAGAAAATTAGTAGGAACTCTCAGCATATATATAATACACATGTACACATGTAAATATGTGAACACAGTAGATACAGAAATAAATATAGGGGTGCATGCATACAGGTGTTAATTCACATGCTCATACTTTACTCCTCTGTCCACTGAATGGGCCCAGAGGCAGTGACATTCCAGGAGCAGTGAGCAAACCTGGTGTGCACATCTTGGTTTCTAAATACTCTCCACAAAAGGGAACCAGAGTTCCTTGCGTAAGTGGCTGACTCCAGGGTAGGGATGGAGAAAAGACAAGATGAGACTGGAGCAAAAATACAGTCTTAAAACCAAAACCAAAACCAAAAAGGACCCCCTAAAGTGAGAGCATGTTGAAGGGTGCAGGAATCAATCTGAAAGAACTTCCAATGGTCTGAACTAGAAGAATTTTAGCAAAAAGTAAGTAAGAGTATTGGATTATAACCCAGAGAATAAAATAGGCATGAGTCCATACTCATATGAAAAGTAATTGATAAATAAATAAATGTGGGAGAAGGGATAATTCTTCCATAGTTGTAAATAAATAAAGATGGAATGAGAGAAATAGAAATCCACCATTAAAACTACAGTACTACAACAGTAATGATAGCTATGAGCAAGTTTCACCAAGGATAATAAAAATAGAAAATGGAAGTTTAAAGAGAATCAAGACTTTTGCATAGTCTCAAAGTATCTTCTGCCAAATATTTATTAAATACAAATGGAAAGATAGTGACTTCCCAGTGGAGAAATCTGGCACGTGGCACCATAACCAAGGATCAAGATTAACACCACCTTGATAAGGCAAAGCAACATTGTGTCCCCCTGACGATGCACTCGGGACTGTCACCTCTGTGGAATTCTTTCCAGTAATTATATGCTTAATTTAATCATGAGAAAACCCCAGGAAATTCAAACTGAGGGAGCTTCTGCAAGGTGTCTGACCAGTACCCTTCACAAAGGTCAAGATCATGAAAGACAAAGAAAGGCTGAGGAACTGCCACCGATGGGAGGAGACCAGAGGAACAGCAACTATGTGCAGTGTGGGTGGAAAACCTGGGATAGAGAAAGGAGGGAAGTGGAAAAACCAGTGAAATCCAAATAAAGCTCAGAGCTTTATTCATAGTGTACCAGTGTTAATTTTTAAAGTTTGATGATTGTCCTAGAGGTGCATAAAATGTTTACATGAGGGGAATCTGGGTGAACTCTCTGTGCTATTGTTGCCACTCTTCTATAACTCTAAAATTATCTCAGAATAAAAATTTTTAAAAATTTCAGTTAACCACACCAGAGGAAAGATCAAATTACCTTTATAACTTTTAGTTGGGAAATATTAAAAAATAATTATCACATAAAGTGGGAATGTCAAAGTGTGCAGCCAAAACTGTAGGAAAGTCGATGTTACAAAGACGGGTGGAACAGTCAAGTAAGAAAAACATTTGTTATTTTTATGGATTTTGTGGTGCTTTGTATTTATCAGCTTCTTGTAATTTGTGGTGATTTCTCTTATCTTAAATAATACTCATTTTTGTACTTAAGTTTGTATTCTTGTAATCAGAGTAAGGCTCAGAAAACATGTCTGTTACCCATGTTGGTTTCTTGTCCTGTTGTTTCTATCGTCCTGGACCTGTTGGCTGTGAAAGGGACTGTCTTCTCCATAGCTTCACCCCCATTCTCTCTACATAATGGTGAGGTCAGCAGCCTCCCAGCTCCCTCAATGACAGCTTTAACACAGTCATGGAGTGTCTGCAAAAGAGACAGACCCAGTGGATAAATAAAGTTCTTGGAATCCTCCTAACTAGAATGCTTCGCTCCTAAATTTCCTGGATATCTCTCCAGTCATCCAAATTTACTCCTCTTTCTGTATTTTATCCTCTCCATCAGTTGAGCTTAATTATTGGGGATCTCCAGTGATGAGAAGAAAGATTTGCTTATTCTTTTATTTTTTAGATTATTATATTCTGTCCTAGAAAAATATTCTCTTTTTGAAATGGAAGAAAAAGAAAGAATTCTTTCCAAGACATTCTCAATCCTAACCTAACCATTGTAAATATTTTGGTACATCTCCTTCTTGTCTTTTTCTTATGCATGAGCAAGTAAATATGTATGTATATTTTGAAACATAATGGTGATAATGCTGTATGTACCATTTTGTTTCCTGCTAACAGCACACCGTGAGTATTTTCCCACAGTACTTTATGTAATCTTTATATACATCATATTAGTAACTTTGCACTCTTCCGTTGAATGAGTATCATAGTTTGCTTAACCATTTCTGGATCACTGGATGCAGCAATGGACTTTATTCATGGAGTTTGTGTGTGTGCCTGTGTGCTTGTGTATGTCTGTGTGACTTTTATGAGATGCACTAAGGAAGGACAACCAGAAACCGTCAGACAGGGGTAAACACTTTAAGCAAGGACAGAGTCTCTGCCAGGTCCCTGGAATCATCCCTTGGAGGCTGTTAGAGGTTGGGGACACACCAATAGAGAGACAAGTTTTGGCTCTAGGAAGGAAGCTTCCTGGTTGAAGTAGATGGTTTTCTACCTCCCCGATGAGTGCCTAAGAGAATGTTGATTAAGCACCAGGTGAAATGAAAATTAATGCAAATGTCTGTTAGCCACTAAAGCCCCAGGAAGGATGGAATGAGAGGAAATGCAGTCCATAATAATGGAGCAAACGCATGTGTGGGGACTTCCAACGAAGACAGAGACTAGCAGCGTAATTAAATCAAGTCCTCAGACAGCGGAGAAACAGGGCTGCTGATGTGCTGAAGCCCACTTTGCAGCAGAGGAGGCACATCTTGACACATTAGACATTACAGCCTTGGCTTCTTGTGTCTGCAGTTGCCACACAGATCCTGTGGTCCAGTATCTCAAAGTGAATGATTGTGCTAATTAGTAATGTGAATGATACAGAGGGCCCTGAGTCTGCAGACTTATCTAAGGTAATGGAATGCAGATGGTCATCTATGTATTTGGAAAAATAAACACTATTTTACCAAGAGAGGGGACTGTTCAGTTAAGAGGCTTTTGTGGATCATTTGCCTCCTACACAGTCCACATACTTTGAAGAATACTGGTGACATTCAAAAGTCCAGCAATGCTTGGCATGGAAAGAAGAATGGGAACTTAAGACACATCAGCCCAGGAACTCTGTAAAAGCCAGCTCAGTGCTCTGAAGCAAGCTGGTGTTGGAGATAGTCACCAATGTACCAGGGAAGTCCCGAGGATTATGGGGGCTGCCAATCAGCCCAGAGAAAGGGCTTTGTATCAGAAGCCCCAGCTCCTGCCATATATGCCACATTGATGCCCCTGACTTCCCACAGATGCTTCTAAACAAAGCAAGTGAGCTATTCTACACACATCCACAGACCCTGCCAAGTCAAAAGACTCAAGATTCTCTCAGGGGCCTGTTCAGCTGTTCAATGGAGAGGGAAGATGAAAGAAGGGAAATTGTTCTTTTGGTGCAGAATGGAGCAGGCTGCAGTGAGTCCCCCTGTACTAGGCTGGCATTTGACAGCAAAAGAGTTCTTCCTGAGCCAAATATACAGGGGATGTCATTGCCCTTTTTAAAGTGACTATTTTTTTCTACCCAGTGGAGGCAAAATCATTATGTGGATTTATTTCCAATAAGGCAATGGTTTTCAGAAGGGAAAGGTAATCAATTCTAGTGACAGAAATAAGTAAATAATTTTTGCATTCTGTTTCCTGCCCCTCCTAGGATGGTATCCCACACTTCAGCACTGATGCTCTTTGTGATCTGTGCATTTTCCAGCTTTATCCTAGATCACAGTTCTACCAAGATCATGCCCCAGCTAACCTTGTGGATTCTAGAACATATTTGGCTTTCTGTTAGTCCTGTAGGTCCTGAGATGTTGACAAAATAGATGATTTTCTCTGTCATATGTGCATTCTCTGGTGATCTCTTATGTGTCCTGAAAGATCCAACTTGACATTCACCTCCCCAGGGAATCTGTATATCAGACAAGACTCCAAAAGGAAACAGAGGATATACTCATGTTAGGGTAATTCCATGGACGTTTAATAACAATACCAGTAGAAAAAATAGAGGTGCTAGTCAAAGAAGAATGGACAGTGTGTGGACCCATTGGCATCCGTAAGTCCAAAAGGATGAGAAAAAGGAGAAGTTACCAGAATTCAAACTCAGAGGCTTAAAGTTATGCATCAAAAGCCATCTGGAGAGAAGTCAGGCCTAGTTAATCAGACACATACTTTGTATATATATTTTTTTTATTGAAATATAGTCAGTTTACAATGTTGTGTCAATTTCTGGTGCACAGCATAATGCTTCAGTCATACATGAAAATGCATGTATTCATTTTCATATTCTTTTTCACCATAAATTACTATAAGCTATTGAATAGTTCCCTGTGCTATACAGTATAAACTTCTTATTTATCTATTTTATATATATATATTACTTAGTATCTGCAAATCTTGAGCTCCCAATTTATCCCTTCCCACCCTGTTCCCCACCTGGTAACCATAAGTTTGTTTTCTATGTCTGTGAGTCCGTTTCTGTTTTATAAATAAATTCATTTGTTTTTTTTTTTTTTTAGATTCCACATATAAGTGATACATGATATTTTTCTTTCTCTTTCTGGCTTACTTCACTTAGAATGACATTCTCCAGGTCCATCCATGTTGGATGGGGCATTATTTTATTATTTTTATGGCTAAGTAATATTCCATTGTATAAATATACCACAGCTTCTTTATCTAGTCATCTGTTGATGGACATTTGGGGTGTTTCCATGTCTTGGCTATTGTAAATAGTGCAGCTGTGAACACTGGGGTGCAGGTGTATTTTTGAATTAAGTTTCCCTCTGGATATATGCCCGGGAGCGGGATTCCTGGATCATACGGTAAGTCTATTTTTAGTCTTTTGCAGAATCTCCATACTGTTTTCCACAGTGGCTGCACCAAACTGCATTCCCACCAATAGTGTAGGAGGGTTCCCTTTTCTCTACAGCCTCTCCAGCATCTGTCATTTGTGGACTTTTGAATGACAGCCATTCTGGCTGGTGTGAGGTGACACCTCACTGTAGTTTTGGTTTGCATTTCTCTGATAATTAGTGATACTGTACATTTTTTCATGTGCCTATTGGCCATTCACGTGTCTTCACTGGAACATTGCTTGTCTAGGTCTTCTGCCTCTGGGTGCCCTCTCCTCCCTTCCTTTGACCTCCTGCTAGAGCTCCCCATTAGCCACCTCCAACCAGATGACAGAGGCCTTGTTGTTGAGATCCACGTGGATCAGCCTGGGGACAGATAGTAAGGCAGGTAGAGGAGGAAGGAGAGTGGGTCTGGAGGAGAATTGGGAACAATCCAGCACAGGCCACCCCTTTTGTCCTGCAGAATCCATTCTTGTTCTTTGTGTGTAAAGTTCATATTCTCTGAGCAGCAAATGCAAAAATTCCATCAATTCAGTTTTACTCATATGAGAGTCCTAACCCACTAACCACCACTGATATTCTTTGTATAAGGTAGTTGCGGGTGGGTTAGAAACTAAATTTAAATAACCTAAAATGCAAATGTTCCAGTCCTTACTTCTGAGCTAGACTTTAGACCCACACTGATAATCACAGCTATTTTCTCACCACAGTTCCATGTTCCCTTGACCCTTTTCCAGACCCATAGATTGGATGAGATTCTTTAACTTACTTTATTGCTAAGCATACTGAAACCTTTATTCCTGTAAGATCAGAGGCCTTGGCAGTCTTGATTTTGTTGTGTTCCCTTGATCAAGGCCACTGGGCAAGGGAGTAGTAGAAGGCACTCCAGTGAGGCTTCTGGATTTCTGGCCTAATCCGTTTGTCTTTACTGTGTATCACCAGTGCAGTTTCCACCAGCAAGTGGGATCATGTGTGTGCATACCAGCCCTTCCTTTCTGTTCAATGGCATGAGAAGCCCAGAGTGGTCAGGGAAGTCTCAGCATCCAGTTCATTGGAATCATGACTTCCAGATCCACTGAGCCCAAAACTATGGGAATGGGAAGCAAAAATTCTTCAAGTGAGTTGTTAGATGCAATTGTCAGGAGAACCTCTCCCAACTCTGCTACTAGTTTCTTGAACCCAAATGTCCTGATTATAGGAAAGGTGAACACATACAGAGGCTGCTGGTTCAAGGTATGCTTTGCATTCTGCAAGACAGTAGCCTAACCTCACAGGGTGTTTCTCCAGCTGGCACTTAACTAAACCATTAGGAAGCTATTTGGCTTCTATTGAACTAGCTGCATCTGACTATAAGCCCAATTAATTCCTCAATGAGAGAACATGTCTGACCCTCTTTTGTTATATAATGTATCTAGTTGAAGGTAACATTGTATGGGCTACCACAGTCTTGGAAAAGATATTCTGTAAGTCCATCAATAGTGGCCTTAACAGAAGCAGTTTCGGTCAGAATGACAAATATATACCTAAAATGTGTGTCTAATCCTGTGGTTATGAATCATTGGTCACTCCACGGTCAGAAGGATCTGATGTAAAAAGCTTGCCACCTGGTAGCTGGTGAGTCCCCCAGAGATGGATGCCACACAGCATTGGTCTCTGGTGATGGCATGTTGGACACTCAGTATTGGAACGAGATCAGCCTTGATGAGGGTAAGACAATGATATTCAAAATATGCAGTTTTCATCCTGCACATAAAGTCACTTTGTACATGAGCAGGTCTGTTGGGCAGGTTTCAGATGACTGGGGAAGAGGACTGCCTGACATCCACAGGACTGGTCATCTTGTCTACTTTATTATTCCAAGCTGCCTTCACTGTGGATGCCTCTGGTGGGCATTTAAATGGACACATATCTTTCTATTATTTACCCATTCTGAGAGGTTTGTCCCCGTACTTCTCTTTCAAGCTCCTGTTCTCACTTTCCTAACTCGATTCTGACCAGCTGCCCTACCTACTTCCCCTGAGACAGAGGAAAACCTCTGTCATTTCTCCTTCTACAGGTTGTGTAATCTTGGCAGGTGGATATATTTCAGGGAGTTCATGAGCTTGGTTGGGAAAAAAATAAATCTCCATTTTCGCTAACATCTAAGTGAAATTTGGAATTTCTTTCAATTATGAATGTAGTTAAAAACCCATGTTCATGTTAGTAGTACCTGTGATTTTGTAATGAATGAAAATCACACAGTACAGTTTGTGGAGCTTTTAAAATATCATCTGTGCATCACTGCTTTGAAAATATAGCAGTTCTTAGACTTGTTGCTAGAAGAAACATAATCTTAATCCTCCCATATACATATGATCATGCGATGGTGCCGCTCAAGGTAGACTTGTTCTCATTTTGGTAATCCAGACACCTATGATGCTTTTCAGGATTTCCTGCCTACAAGTGTTGGTTGATAAGTTTGTGAAAATAGTTCAGTAGTTTTGGGAGTTGCTAAGAGCTTGAAAAACTGGATGGTTCGAATGAGAATTCTTGATTCTATATAGGCTATTTCCAAATTTGGATTTGCTAAATAAAGGAGCCCCATGCTGTTGGAGAGATGGTAGTAAAGCCATATAACACTAGGCAAAGATGGACTGGTTTGTGGACTGGCGCAGAAGAAAGAAGCTGATAGCAACACCCTTGTTTAATGGTGAGATGTGGTCTGGAAGAGCTGACTTTAAGATGACATTCTGAAGCCTGTCACTAAGAATTAGCAGCTTTGCCATTTGCCCTCAGTATTTGGCCGGATGCAAACAGACGTGACGCACAGTAGCCAGCTCCTTGCATTTGCTCCTGTGTACATGCTGCTGCATTGTAAGACTTCTTATTTTGTGAGTCCTTTTTGTAAACTACAGAGACCTTTAGTAATCTGGGAATGGTAAAAAGCCCCCCACCCCTAAAACAGAAATTTGCCTGGAAAGAAAAGCTTCAGACACCGCACAGATGTTGCTTCTGTAACACCTGATGATGCACCTGCTTTTGGTCTGCAGTGAAACCGGAAGCTTCTTACAGTTGTGTCCTTAACTCCTTTTCACACCGATGTGTTCACATCATGTCTAGATTCTTCCAGCAATCCTGAAAGAAGTTTGATAGATAACCATAAAGTTATCAAGTTTATCTGGAGCAGGTTTCAGAATGATGGATTTTTTTTTTTACATCTTCCAATAACCAGAGCTCTTTAAAATTTTTTAAATAATATTTTATTTACTTTTATTTTACAGCTGATTTACCATGTTGTGTTAGTTTCAGGTGTACAGCAAAGTGATTCAGATATATATGTGTATATATATATATAGTCCATTATAGGTTATTACTATGATCCCTCAGCCTGTGAAATGAGTCCATAAGTGCAGGTGAGACTCTACCCTGAGACCAGTAGGCTCCTGGCCTGTGGGTGACCAGAGGGGACAGCCTTGCTGGGACACATAGGACATCTCCTCCTACAGTGAATCATAGTACTTAAAAAAGATTTTGTCAAGAAATAGGAGCAGAATATGAGGAACTTTTCTCCTATACAGGGGTCCTCTGGCAAGAGAGCCTGCTAGCTACTGCTAGCAAACTAAGGACAGAATTTTACCTTTTCTCAGAGAAAAAAAAACATTCTTGAAACTTTCTGAAAGAATTTTATCCATGGGTTGGCTTACCTTGCAAATGTTTTAACCACATAAATAAGATAACTCTTTGAATTCAGGGTCTTGAAGTTATCATTGTGGATGCTACTGAAAAATTTGAAAAAACTTTCCTTGCCTTAGCGACTGATAGAGAAGAAAAAAGTGAAGGCCACTGTCCTTACAAACTTTCAACTGCTGGAGGGGTTGCTTTTCCAAGGTGGAGCTGAGATACAAAATTCTCTGTCAATTTCTTTGAAAAGATAAATCTGAAAACACCTGGAAACTCTTCAGAAGTTTTTCAAAATATATCTCTATCTTACGGCACTAAAGTTGAGTTACAGATTTACAGTCCTTCTTTTTCTGATATAAACTATATTGAAGATGTGGACTGAACCAAAGAGGAACATGTTGATCGTAGGACCGAAGATTCACTACAATGGAAATTTAAAATGGCCTTGACAAGTATTGGTGTTCCTTGGGAGAAGCTTGTCTTGGTCTTGTGAAGCGAGCTATGGAAATTTTAATTCTACCTGTAATATTGTATCTTTGTGAATAAGAATTTTTAACATTTGTAATCATTAAAACAAAAGTCAAAAGTAATTGCACGTCCAAATTTACGTGCGTGTTGCCAGCCAGTGATCACCCCAGAGCTGAGTGTTATTTTTCACTCTCCACAACAGGAGACTTTGCACTGCCGTGCCTCTTAAAAAATAAGTACATCCTCAACTTGCCTATAGTATAGTGTCTTGGTGTTTAATATACTAGTAAGTAAGTATGTGTGTTGTATGTTACAAATACATGACTATATACATGTGTCTATATACGTTAAGTTCACACTACATATAACTAAATATATGTATGTAAACTATATTCCAGTATGACTGGCTTCCTGTGCAGTCTGTGTTTTATTTTATGCATTTGAAATTATTAATCAGGAAAAGTGTCCATATACTTCACCAGATTGCCAAAGAGGACTAAGGAACGTAAAAATGTTCGGAAGCCCTGTTCTAAATGCAACACCAACCAAAGTTGCTCCCACTGGAAGGGAGCCAGTCAGGGAACAAATAACGACTGAACTCTTTCTCCCTTGATCCTTTGCTCAAGTTCTTATTCTCTGAACCCTCCAGAAGCTGGAAGCAAGGGAGACTTCTGGTACATTCACAGAGGTCACCCGGCAAGGACAGGCAGCTGGGTGGGGGAGACTAAAACATGAATTTGGAACGGGCGATGGAAGATGCCTGGAGGCTTTCTCTTCTCTTCCTCCCTGAGCTGTGTTAGGCCACCACACCCTTTATGCCCCTGTCACAGTAACAGTGCATTATTTCAGTTCTGCTCAGCAGACATTTCTGAGCACTTAATAGAACTCTGGCTTCTTCATATGTTATCTTAACACTTGAAAAGTGGACATGAGCATCTCCGCTTTACAGAGGGAGCAAGCTTGGTCACACAGTTAGCAAATGATAGAGCTGACTGAATGCAGGACCTTCCAGCACTTTTTGCCTACACTTTTGCTCTTTGAAAGCATCATTAGAAATAGAAAGAAATATAAAAAAGACAAGCCACAGAATGGGAGAAAATAGTTGCAAATAACATATGTGGTAGAGGACTTGTATTCAGAATATAAACAGTTTTTACAACTCATTACTAAAACAAACAGCCCAATAAAAAGTGAGCCAATAATTTGAACAGACCTTTACTGGAGATACGATATTGTAAGCACATGAAAAGGTGTTTAACACCATTATTCATTAGAGAAATGCAAATTAAAGCCACAGTGAGTTAAGATAGGCTCAAGGATGTATTGTACAACATGAGGAATATAGCCAATAATTTTGTAATAACTGTAAATGGAAAATAACCTGTAAATATTGTATAAAAATAAAAAAAACCCTATAATGATACATCACTATGCACTTGTTAGAATGGCTAACATGAAAAAAATTGACAATACCAAGTGCTGGTAAAGATGTAGTGCAACCAAAAACCTTAGTCATTGTTGGTGAGAATGCAGTGTCATAGTCACCATGGAAAAGTTTGTCAACGTCCTACAGTGTTAAGTACTTCCCATACAACCACGAAATCCCACTCCTAGGTCTTTACTCATGAGAAATGAAAACAAATGTTCATACAAACTTGCACCCAAGTGTTCATAGCAAATTTATTTATAATAGCCCCGAACTGGAAACAACCAAAATGTCCATCAACTTGTGAACAGATAGATGGATAAACAACTTATGTTCAGTGGCATTGCTACCCAGCAAAATAAAGGGCCAAACTACTGGCACAAACAACAACGTGGACGAACCTCAAAAGCTTTATGTTAAGGGCAAAGTCGCACAAAAGACTGCGTAGTTTATGATCCCACCTGTGTGAAATTCTGGAAGGGCAACTAAGTGTAAGGGTATAAATCACATCAATGGTTGCCAGGTCAGGGGTGTGGGAAAGACCGACTTCAAACAAAGGTGAGGGAGCTGTGCAGGGTAATGGGAATATTCTGTATCCTGACAGTGGAGGAAGTTACATGATGATAAATGTCTGTCAAACCTCAGAACTGAACACCTAAAATGGATGGGTTTACTTCATGTAAATTATACCTCAATAAATCTCACATTAAAATTTTTTAAAAAATTGAGTAAGTCTCTTCTCCTTTCCAAGTGGCTTCTCCTCCAGCATTCTCTGCCTCAGGAACTGGCTCCACCTCCCATCCAGGTCCCCAGCTCTGATATCTGTGTCGTAACCGATTCCTTCCTTTCTGACAACACCAATAACAAGCAGTTGTAAAATCAAGCAAATGGTTCCTCCTTTAAAACTTCTGAATCTCTCTTTACCTCTGCATCCCCACTGTTTGCTTTCTGTCCTCACCAGTATCACACCTTACCTGGAATTATTGTGGAAAAAGTGAGCAAAGGCCCGATTGTGCAGAGAGGGTGGTGTTAATCCTACAGGCAATGGGTGGGGAATACTGAGCAGTTCTGAGCAGGAGAATGCCCCAAGGACGTGTGTGTTTCTGATGGATCCACTCAGCAGCAGTGGAAGAGGCAGTGCCTGCATCAGAGCTGCTTACTTTTTTATCATCATTTACTGTCACCCTCCAATAAACAACCTGTGCACTGTAACCTCACAGTACTCCTTAAGTTTGCATGAAGCACGTGGGGTTCGCAGCATGCATTATGCAAAAAAATTATTCTCTGTATCAGATGTTCTTTTGCTCCACCCTTCACTTGGCCAGCACGGTCACCCTGCAGACAATTTATGCAAGCATACCATCACTCTGGAAAGGCTTTCCTGAGATCTCTGTTTGGGCAGCACTCCCTTCTAAATGTCCTCATGGCACCCCATGCATGTCTTGAACACAGAAGTTGCTGAATTTTATATTGGAAGACTTAAGCTTTTGAATGTAGGTCCTTTGTCTTTTTTGACCACTTATACCAAGAACTCAGCATAATTCCTGTTTCACAGTTGAACCAAATTTTTGTTGGGCAAGTGTTCAATAGAAATGTCCACTGGACAGAATTCCTGGACACATAGCATGAAGGAACTCTCCTGAAATGGGGTTTTAGGATGATGAAGCTGGAATACTTGAAGTTGCGGATTTCCTGGCATTGGTCCTCTTCAAAACCACAGCCTCCCAGGGCCTCGCTCCCTCCCTGTGTCTGCCACCTCTTGGTGCTGTTCTACCAAGCAGCTCCCAAGCCATTTCCCAAATCCAGGCCGACATGGACTTTTCTCTGACCCAGGCTATTTCATGGCCAGTGGTCCATAAATCATGGAGTGAAACTTGCATTTGTACAGGATCCTTGAAGAGGATTATTAGAGAAATAACCCAATAAAAAGGATGTATTAATAGGGAAGGGTAGGAAGATGGTGAACAGTTTGATTCTACTCCGAATATAGAGCTTTTATTATCTGCCAGCTTGACCACCACCAAATTTTCACTGGAAGGATAGCATATAATGGGGTCTACTTTTAAGCACTTTTTGCCTGTGGGCAACTTCCATTAATGCTGTTAGGGGTTGTGTGCCCTCCTGAAGGAGAGAAGTGAAGCCAGACTGTGTGTGGCTATGGCTTCAGGAGATGCTATTAGAGTCCCCTGCAAGTTAGCTTCCTGGTTTTTTCTTCCAGAGCCAACTCACTTCTCCCCTATTAAGCAAAAGGCTCTGCCTCCCTAGGAAATGTGTATGTAAGTAGGTGACTTTGAAGCAAGGCAAGAACAGGGCTTTGTCCTGGAGAAAGGTTGATTGGGAAGATAAATGCTCCCTCTGTGTCCATGCGTCACACCAGTGAATAGAGTGATAGTCAACCTGTTTATTTTCCAGCAAAGGGCATGTGGCCATGTGACATGTGAAGAAAGAGCCTGCGTTTACTTCCCAGGTAAGAAGGACCCTGTCCTTCTGAGAGCTACTGGGCATATTTCAGGTCTAAATCCACAGGAGAGCACTTCCAGAGCACACGGCCCCAGCATTTAGATAGAGATGAGGAAACAACCTGAACCGAGATGCATTAAGGAAATCCAATTCCATGACCTTCGTGTGTGTCAAGTACAACGCTCGCACCTCATGTCGTGTTTTGGTAATGTGACTTGACTGTCATTTTTCTTCCCACCATACTGCCTGGTGATTTCTATCAAGTTCCTACCTCAGGAGTTCCTGTAGAGAGCACATGATTAATCTTTTATAGACCTGTTCACCTGGATTTCAAGGTAGTTTGTATACAACATTGTCATTTGTGTGAACTCTGAGTCCCCCCCAGAGAGCGTGTTTGTTGAGCCAAGGTCCTGGCTGAAAGGAATGATGGGTTCGGTTCAGCTTGAGGAAACACTTAGAGCTTTCTGGTTTCAACTCAGAGGGGGTGATTTTTAGAGATAGAGTTAGTGACTGATAAACGTGTATTTTGTTTATAGGAATCACGAACCTCTGTGTGTCTGTCTGCATTTGTGTGAGGGACCATGGGGTCATGGGCATGCTCAGCCTGAACAAAACTGTGTCCCATTCCAGGGTCATGGCTTTCCAAACTATTTTTTTTAAGTAGCAGAAATCTATCCTCAAAATTTCATAAGAAATTGGCATATTTAACAGAAAAATTGGGAGATACTTTAGTAGCAAAATGTATTTTATAAGGTTAATACTTGATACACAGTTAATCAATGAAAGCAGGGAAGTGTCTGAGGAACACAATTAGAACTTCTAGTGATTGATGACAATTGCAATCTTTTATCATTTTCAGCATCTGCTTTATTTATGTTTTTTCATATTTAGGTTGTACTGTATCAAGAAAAGCCATATTTACATAAGTCAGTAATTGCAAGTTGTACATTTTCTATCAGCTTTCCTTACAATTTCAGAATACTCTTGAACTAAAAGAAAAGGCCAGAGAAGCTTTTATTCTGAGGTTTCAATAAAAATGAAGTTATCTAAAAGCTCCAATGAACATGTTGGTGGTTTCCTTTATGTTAACATTTGGGGATGTAACATATTTGCATGTCAATGTACTTTACAATAGTTTGATAAATAAAAACATTTAAAAAATGAGATTTGAGAGTTGTGGTGCTGTAGCGTGTGGAGTAAACACACTCTACCCTGTCTCTGCCTCTAAAAGCAAAGAGCAGCTATTTGAAGACTCAGAAAAGTAAATGGTAGCAGGCAGATTGTGGAAGGAGCCCAGAATTTGAGGTTCTACCAAACCAATGGTGAGGGAGTTTCTGTTTTTCTTTTCCTCTGATACCACCTGGTTTGGACTCAAAGCCAGCCCTGAACCTGAAGATGCCTACTGGGCGTGGAAACAAAAACTGAAGAGAACTCCTCTCGACTGGTCTGAGGAGCAGGAATAAGGTGCCTTCAGGTTAGAGAAAGTGGGAGAAGTCTTTTGTACGTCCCCTCTTCTTCCACGCCCTGTCTCTAGGCAGCACAGTGAGAACAGAGGCATCAGACAGGTGCCTAAAATGCTAAGGGCAGGGATCCTTTCTGACCAGAATACCTGTAGCTCTGAGTGTGGAACGACCCTCTGCTGGTTTTTTTATTTTCCCCTCTCTGTGTGCTCCCACTGCTTGGCCCTCATGTAGTCACAACACACAATTGTGGGAAGTTCATGGCAGAGCGGTGGAAGTGGAGTCCCAGCCTTCTGGCTGGAGGACTGGGAAGAGGAGCCCTGAGAGCCTGGAAGTGTTGGGGAGATCGTGCAGAGAAGAGAAGTCATGTGAATAATCTCATAAAATTGTATATGAATTTCTATGTTCTCTTCTGAAGCTACACATGAGTGAATTGGACCCTAAGCAGGATACCACAGGCTTTGAGAACTGAGCCACAGGGTAGATCATCACCGAGCTTCCAGACTGGCCACTCTGGCCCAGATGTAGGGCATATCTAAATAGCACAACAAACATGTTGAAACCTGAATGATATCATAACCATAGCCCACAGAAAGCAGGTTAGAACTTGCAGCCTGGTCTTCTAATATAGGGGATTACTTACTAAAACAAACAAAAATCAACATTCTTCTTAGGGTCCGTATAAGACTGAGTCTCATAATTTTAAAATGTCCAAGATACAACTCAAACTTAGTATTTGAAGAAGCAGGAAAAATTCAACACTGAAGAGAAAAGATAAACAGACTCCAACCTTAGAATGCAGAGATATTGGAATTATCAGGGATATTATAGCAGATAATATAAACATGCTTTGAGAAATAAGGCAAAACTTTCTTGAAATTAATAGAAAGTCTCAGCAAAGAGATAAAAGATGTAAAGAAGAATCAAAAGGGAATTAAGAACTTAAAAATACAATATCCAAAATACAAGAATTTCACTAGATGAGCTCAATAGCAGGGAAAAAATCCAGTGAACTGGATGATAGATCAATAGAAATACCCAGTTTGAACAATGGAGAGAAAAAAGATTAAAAAATAAATAAACAGAGTCTCAGGAGCCTATAGGACAATATGAAAAAATGAGATTTGGATAACATATTTGTGGATCAAAGATATTTATAAACATTAAGTCAAGCCACTAGTTATATGCAGGCAAAACGTTTTCCTTTCCTTGAGGAATTGATATGATATTGCTTAAAGACAGTGAGAGAAATGTAACATATCACTGCTTATTTCCCCTGTCATTTTGGTTGCCAGAGAACTGTGAGTTAAGTTTCAAGTCCATCTATAATTGTAAGTTTGGAACCTTCCAGACAGCTTTTTCATTATTTATTTCCAGTGCAAAAGGCAAGAAAAAAAAAAGTGGTGAAATTGGAAAAGAAAAAGCAAAACTGTTGCTATTAGCAGATAACACGAGACTGTCTTCATAGAAAACTTAAGGAATTAAAGAAAAATGCTAGAACTGATAAGTGAATTTAGCAAGACTGGTGGCTACAAAATCAATATACAAAAATCAATTGTATTTCTAAATATTGTCATGACCAGTTAGAGAATGAAAATTTAAAAGAACCATTGTAATTTATAAGACCATCAAAACAACAGATACCTAGGAATACCTTAAGGAAAGATGTGAAGGGTCTGCACAGTAAACACTACAAAATATTGCTGAGAATGATTCAAGCAAATTGAAAAATCTTTATACTGTGTTCACTTTGATTTTGAAATGTTGAACCAACCTTGCATTTCTCATATAAAACCCTCATAGTCATGAAATATTAACCTTTTATGTATTTCTGGATTAGGTTTCTTAAAACTTTGCTAAAGATTTTTATTTTTGTGCTCATGAGGGTATTGTTTTGTGCTTTTCTTATAAAACTCTTTTTTTGATATCAGGGTTATGCTAATTTCATAAAATGGTTTGGGAAAATTTTAATCCTCTCTTTGCCAAGAGAAGTGTGTATAATTGATGCTATTTAATTTATTCTTTAAATATTTGATCAAATTAATCTGAGAAGCTGTCTGGGACTGGATTTTTTATTGTGGGAAGATCTCTAATTATTAATTTAATTTATTAAATCAAAGACTACTAGATTATCTATATCTTGTGTCAGTTATGCTAATTTATATATTTCAAGGAATTTGTCTATTTCATCTGATTTGGCAACTTTATCGGTATGAGATTTTTCATAATATTCTTTATGATTTTGTTTTATGATCATTGCTAGTGATGTCATCTCTTTCATTCTAGACATTAGTCACTTACGCTTTGAAAAAGTTTTTGATCAATCTAAAGGGGTTATAATAATGTTAATATTATCAAAGAACTAATATTTTTACATTTATTTATTATAGTGTTTGTCTATGTGCTATTTCATTGACTTTACTCCTTTTTCATCATTTTACTTATGTTGTTTTAAAATTGTTCATATTTGCTTAAAGAAGAGGAAGTTCAGATATGTGATTTTATACTTTCCCACCTTCCTAATAGAAGCATTTAGAGCAATAAATTTACCTCTGAGTACTTTTTTATTTATGTCCCACAAATTTTCAAGTGATACATTTTCATTATCATTCAGTTTTAAATTATTTTAAAATTTCCTTCATGATTTCTTCTTTGACTCAGGAGTCATTTAGGGGTGTTTGGCTTAATTTCCAAATATTTGAGGATTTTCTATATATCTTATTACTATTTTCTAGTTTAAGTCCATTGTGGTCACAGGCCGTACTCTGTATGATTTCACTCTTCTAAATTCATTAAGCCATGTTTTATGACTCAATGTTTGGTTTACTTGAGTGAATTTTTTTACACACTGACTTGTAAAGCATTTGTAGTCTTCTGTTGTGTGGGTACCATGTTCTATAAATATCAGTTAGGTTATGTTGCTTGACAATGTGGCTCAAATTTCTTACTTATTTTTATTTATTTCTTTTGATTACTGAGGGAGATGTGTTAAACCTGTTAATATGAATTTGAATTGGTATATTCACTTCTGTCAGTTTTGCTTCATATACTTTGAAACTCTGGTATTGCATACATACATATTTAGGACTATTATGTCCTCTCCCTGAATTGATCCCTTTATTATTATAAAATGTCCCTTTTTATCTCTGGTTCTTGTTCTGAGGACTACTTTGTTGCCTACAAAGCCATAAAATTAGTTTTTGCTTGCATAATATTTTTCATTTTTACTTTGAACTATTATGTATCTTTGTATTTAAAGATATAAGCAACATATTGTTTGATCTTCATTTTTTAAATCTAGTTTGATATTCTCTAACTTTGAATGAGAGTCTTAACCTACTTTCAGTTAATGAGTTATTGACATGATTGACTTTGTATCTACCTCTTTGCTATTTGTTTTTATTACTGACTACATTTCAGTATTGCATTTTACTTCCTCAGTTAGCTTTTTATTTATACCACTTTGTTTTACCTTTTTTCATGGTTGCTCAAAGGATTACAATATATATCCTTAATAAATTACAATGTACCATGAATTACTATTACACCACTTCACCTATAATGTAATGGATTCATAATAGTTTGCTCCCAGTTTTTCCTCTTCCATTCTTTGTGCTATTATTGTCACATTTTACTTATATATTATAAGCCCATAATACAATTTTGTTATTTTGTCAAAAGTCAATTATATTTTAAGTAAATTAAATTAAAAATCTTATATATTTTATCCACATATTTACATTTCTGTTGCTTTTCATGTCTTTACATAGATCCATGTTTCCACCTGGTATGGTTTTCTATTCACCTAAAGGACTCCCTTTAACACGTATTACAGTATAGTTCTCCTTGTGATAAATTCTCTCACTTTTTTTGGTTTTATTTTGGAAGGTTACTTTTTCTGGATCTAATGTTCTAGCGTGGTAGTTTGGTTTATTTTAGGATTTGAAATACATCATTTCAGTGTCTCCTGGTTTGCACCATTTCTGTTGGGAAGTCAGCAGTTATTTATTTATTTATTTTTAAATCATTCCTCCTTGTAGACAATGTGTGCTTTTCTTTGGCTGCTTTTAGGGTTGTCTATTCATCTCCGGTTTTTACCTATTGCACTCTGATGTACATAGGTGTGGTTATCATTGTCTCTTCCCTGCTTGCGTTTGTTGAACTTCTTGAATAGGTTGGTTGATATTTTTCATCAAATTTAGGTAAATTTAACCCATTATTTCTCCAAATACTTTTTTTGCCCTAATTTATTTTTCTCTTCTTTACTTTTGGGACTCAAATTATGTGTATATTGGCTTGATGTTTTCACACATGTCACTGAAAGCCTGTTCATTTTTTTTCACCCTCATTTTCTTTTTTTCAATTATGATTTCTGTCACCTGTCTTTAAGTTCATTTTCTTCTGCAGTGGCAAATTTATTTGTAAGATCATTCAGTGGATTTTTTTCTTTCAGTTATTAGATTTTTCAACTCTAGAATTTCCAGTTTAAAAAAAAATAGTTTCCCTTTATTTACTGAGATATATTTGCTCATTTTGTCCATCTTCTAAAAAAAGTCATTAAACATAATAGCTATTTTGAATTGTCTGCTAACTTTAACACCTTTGTCATCTCTGGGTCTGTTTCTGTTGATTCCCCCCCCCCCCCACTGCCCCTTATTATTGGTTAAATTTTCCTTCTTTATGCAACTAGTGTTTTTAGATTATGTGCTAATATTGTGGAAAGATTGAATTTGTCTTTCTTTACTTTTCTTTTTATAGGCAGTGAATTTATGTTCAGATTCATTTGATACCTTTGAGTTTTATTAAGAAGATTTGTTAGAGTAAGTCTAGATGAGATCATACTACAGTTGGCTAGAGTCCCAATTGAATGACTGGGAGTATTTATTCAGCAAGATCTCTAAACTCTGGCTGTTCAAAATTCCTGTTTTGCAGCACTATGCAACTTCTGGAATCTCCATTTAGCTCATCTTGCCTGAGCATGTACATCTTAGTGCATGTTCTGAGTATATACAGCTTACTAGTTTGCCAGAGGCTTAGAGGATCCCTACATGGATTTCTGGAACACCTTCTCTTAGCAGCTTCCTCTTCCACTCTACCACATCATACAAACCAACCTACTTCATCAGCCCTGAATTCCGATCTACACTTCTTTAGCTCATCAAGACCTCAGAGTTCTGCTTGGGAACCACGTCCCTACTTTCTTGTCCAGAAACTAGCTTTGAGCAGAAACGTGAGGTGGTGGTGGCTATCATCACATATATTTTTCTTCTCTCAGGGGATGACAGTTGTGTGCTGTTTTCCAAAGACTGAAAACAACTCATTCATGTATTTTGTCTAGTTTGCAAGTTGCTTACAACAGCAGGGCTAGTCCGGTACCAAGTATTCCCTCATGATTACAAATAGAAGTCTGGTTTATGTGCTCTTGATTAAGTTCAACCTATTTAAAATAGCTAGCGGTTAAGTAAATCCAACTGCTGTTTCTTCTCACCCTCCTTAAAACAAGTCAGAAGCATATGTGAGCAACTGAAACTTCAAAGGCTAATAAGATCATGAAATACATGTAATTAATGATACTTCACTAATAAATTCTGCTAAGAAAGCATATACTGGCATTTAAGTTCAAATTTTGAGTTTGGCATAATAATTTTCATAGCTCTTTCAAGGAAGAATTTTAAAAAGGCAAGCCAGCAGCTTTCTATAGATTGGATATTGGAAGTTGTGTGTTTTTTGTTTGTTTGTTTGCTTTTTCCATTTGGAAGCATTGATTTCTCCCCTGCGTGGGTTTTTATGTGATGCAGTGATTGACGTGGCTGCCTTAGGATGGCAAGTCCATTGCATTTCATTTTCTTTTTTTATCATTTCCAAACATCTCGATTCAGGCCTTAGAGTCATTGATTGATTACACTGTTGTCCTGGACATTGCAATGGGGTGTTTTGTTTTAAAATTTAACCTCTGGGGGTAAAGTGAAGGAGAGGGGTCTATTACTTTTTAGACGTGCTTCAAGTGGTTACTTTATGACAGTTAAGGTTCCTGTAACTTGTGATTTCTGCCAGCAGAAGTTAATCTTTCTTAGCTATCTCTTTCTTCTTAGTGGGAGCAAAAAAATTCTTTCAGGAAGCAGAGAATACCCTCATTTTCTCCGGGTCACGTTGACATGCAGAGGCATTCAGGGTTCAGTATGTCAAGAATATGGCTCTGAAGAGTTAACCACATTGTTTGGCTTCCCAGTAGTATACGGACCAAGTGGAGCAAGAGCTGAGCTGAAAGTTGCCTGAGCTCAGAGATTATAGAAACAGAAAACGTGTAGGTATCTCCACTCATCCTCTCTAGTTCTGCTTTGTCTCTGCCAAAGGCTGGTTCCTATTGTCCAGAGGTGAGGACTACTTCCTCAGCCTCCTACTAGCCACTCATCTAAGACTGGGTACTTCTTAGGCCTAATATACAAAGTGTCTCATGGAATCTCAGCTTTTTATTCTCTTGTAGAAGAAACTAAGGAGAAACGCAAAACTATACTGAATTATAATTATAGTATTTGTTATACTTTTAAAATAGTTCCTAAAATCATTGACTTGCCAATTGACTTGCCGTCAGATTTGCTGTTTTTTTCTATACCCCTTGAGAATACTAGAGCTACATTTCTTTAAAGAGTAGTTCCCATCTCAGACTTTCTCCCGAGTTAATCTGATCAAATTAATGACATTTTGGTGTATTTTAATATTGGGACTCAAAATGAGCATTTTTTTCCTTTTCCGTTTCCAGTGTAATTTAGACTTGTTAAATAGTTGTGCAAAGAAATTGTATTATTCATTTACTGTTAGAAATATTCTTAGATAATGTTCAGAATATATTGATGTAATATGTTTATTTTATTTGCTTTTAGAACTCAGTGTTTTCCAGACCCATGTATGATTAATCCACAAAAAGAGAAGCTCAGGCCTCCATCTATTTTGTGGTGCCCTTAACTCACTGTCCTGGGATTACACTCTTGGGAACAGCTTTGTATGGAAAACAGTAGAGTGAGTGGACCAAATAATTCCTCTAATTTTCCACACTTAGGGATGTATGGTCTGTCAGGCCCGCTTGCCCTTTGGAGGTCTCATAATGACATGGCATCAGGGGAGTTCACATTTCCCTGAATCCTCCAGAATTCCTATATTTTCCTGCCCTTTCTACCGTGAAGGTTTGTTAGGACTCTTGCTTTAGGTTATCTAGTCTTTTTTTTTTTTTTTTAATTCCAACCTGGATTTGGTAGCAATGTTTATCTTCTCACCTGCAAAGAAAGCAAGGAGACACTTTAAGAACAAAATAATAATAATAACAACTAAATTTAGTACAGGTCAGAATTTACAAAGGACTTTCTAGAAGAATCCTCACAGCAGCCCTGGGAGGCAGGCAACATTTTTATCATCACCATTGTACAGAGGAAAAGTGGGAGGTTTGTAACCATATTATGCAAGGATGTTACAGAATGTGAAAATGAGAATAACTAGATCAATGAGAGTTTTGAAATTTTGAACATGAAGTATAGTTTCTGATTGAACTAAGGGACTGGGAGATATCTATGAAGTCCAGCTCCATAGTCTTATTTTTCATATGCAGAGACTTAGACCCAGAGAGCTAGGGACTTGCGAACGGTCGTAGTTCTCCCTAATCTCTGAGCTGGAGTAGGGCGCCCTGGCTAGAAGAGCAGCCTTCAGGGCAGAGCTTAATATCCACATCACCAACAACTTGCTTCCTCTTAATCATTTCTCAGCACTTCTGTCCAGGCTGAACATAGGAAGAAGGCTTAGCTTGTCAAACGCACAGGAAGGGCAAGTATATCCTGCCCTGAAGTCACCTTTTCTCTAAGGCATAGGGTCTCTCAAGACCCTCGTTAAAATGCAACTCTGTGGGATGGGAGGGGAAAGACATCTAGGCAGTAGGCTCCATGATTCCACTAGCATGAATTTGTTAGTCTAATTGGCTTGCTGTCATCTTGCAGTCTGACCTCCAAGGAGACAGCTGGCTGTGTTAGCATGTTTTTATTGGGCAAGAAAAGAAATCAAAGGCTATAGTGCACAGAATTGGAGAAGGTGAACCTAAGTGGAGCACCATGATGGATAGTCCTAGAGAGTTCATGGGCACTAGGCAACTGGGTTCAGCAGGTTGGGAGGACACCAGGCTTCACTCAGTTGTGCACAGGGCCAGTTCTACCTGGATCTTTCAGTGTGACTCCAGGGATTGGTTGATCATTTATTCATTTATCAAACATTCTGGATTTACTTTGTTACCCCAAGGAACTTTATGGAGCTTATTATGGTTAGAGGAGGTTAATTAATTAATTAAGCCAATGTCACATTATCGTGTTCCAAATACAGAAAGGCATAGTGCTAGACACTGAGAGAGCACAAAGATGAAACTGCCATAATTCTTGTCTTCAGAGAGTCTGCAGTCTAGTACTTGGATACTTACAATGGAGTGAAAGGGAGGCAGAGGTAGGAACTCAAGTAAATGTACAGAAAGCATTATAAAATCCAGGGATGGAGAACATTTGTGCAGCTGAGGTGGATTAGAGAAGGGTCCATAGAGGAGGTGGCATTTGATCTGGCCCTTGAAGGCTGAGAAGAATGTCACTCCCAAATTCATATCTTCACACCACAAGTCTTCCCTGAGCCCAGACTCATACATACGAGTGTCCTGTCCACATCCTTGTGCGGGCATCTCATACCTGACATGTCTACAATTAGACTTTTGATTTTACCACTCCAGACTGGCTTGTCCCCCTGATTTACTCATCTACTTTCTTCCAATTGGTCGGGGCTTTTCTCTTCTCCTAAATCTACCCTTTCATTTTTTGCCAAAGCCACACTTTATGCATTTAGTAGATGATTAGTGTGTGAGACTTAGATTTTTGACATGCAAATCAGACTTATAAATAGCTAAGAAAGACTCAATAGCATTTAAATTAAAGATCTGATGGGAGATGATGTTTTATATTTGTAACAGAACCCACCCACAGTCTCTCTTATCTATGACTTTGAACATACCTGTATTTTATAAGGATTATTATATTCATAAGGTTAGTGTCACACTTCACCATTACCAAGTATGGTCTCCTGGTGTACTTTTGTTTGATTTCACAGCAAAAATATTGACACAGATGTCTTTATTTCTCTTATTCTTCAGATGAGGAAACTGAAGGAGAATGAATGACTTGTGATCTAGCTGCTAGTTCATGGAAGAGCCTGGATTTTCACCATGGGTCCAAAGCCTACGGTGGGGCTTGGAGCCTCCAGGTGATCAGTGGTTCAGTGTGAGTGAAGGGACAATAGATACTCTGAACAGGAGTTTGGGACTCATTTGTAGAGAGCCTTGAATGCCACTCAACAGTTAGGACTCTTCTGAAACTGGGACTTCTAGGATAGGACCAGCTCCTTCCAGGAGTATCTGAAGCAACATATTCAGGCACAGCAAAATATTAAAACCTGTATTCAGGTTTGTAAACCTCCTTTTTCTAATTAATATTTTTGTTAATGTTTTGTAATATGGTAGTGTATTTTCAAAGTAAGACACAAATACACAGAAACACATATCTATATCTCAACATTATTTTTATAGGTAAGAGTAAAATGACTTTAGGTAAGAGTAAAGTGACCTTTTTTTTCACAATTCAGCTTTATTTTTATTAATAATTCCAACATATGTTTTGAACACTTAGTAATTTAGGAAGTACCTTCAAATACATTATCGCACAGTAAACTTCACTTACGAGAAAGACCTTAAGGTAATTTGCCCCAGGGTTATAAAATAACCCTTTACATTAGTAGATAGCAATTCAAATATTAATCGAATCATGAAAAGGAAAGTCTAACCAGCATTTAACTATTTCCCATCAGTATTACTTTGTTTTCTCACCGCTAGCTCCTTGTCCAACTCATTTTCTTCACATATGTTTGCTTCTTTTGCCCTGTTTTTGTTTCATTCTAATAGTTGTTCCATATACACCTGCCTTAATAGCCTTCTATTCTGAATTTTTTAAGGGTAAAGGTAACTAAGCTAAAAACAATTCAACAAGAAACACTTCCTCCTAAAAGAGGGTAGCATTTTAGTTAAAAAACAAATCCTCCTCATGCTGCTTCAAGAAAAATACCTAAACTTTCACCCAAAGGGCACTCTCACAGGACAACTCCTTGAAATTCTCTGTTGTATGATGTCGTTATGATGTAAAATGACATTTTTTGAGCAAGGCAGTATCATGGTGACAGCAGTTGCTTGGGAAAATTAATTGCGGGGACCATAGCTGGGGACACGAAGAGAGCCCTGTCCGCAAGTGCTCTTGAGCATCCCAGCCAGTCTGGTTTGTATGGGAAGCCAAAGTGAGATGATAGAAGTGGAAGTACCCTAAAGATATAGGATAAATCAGAAGTGCGCCAAAAAGTTGCAAACAAAATTTGTCTTTGAAACTGCCCAACAGCTGATGTTAGGTCCTTGGAATTCAGGGACGGAGTTAAAGGCTCAGCAGAGAAGCTTAAAAAAGTAAGATGAGGAGCTTGGCAATGATGCTGTGGAAAGTCTTTTCAGATCTGACTGAGCGGCTTTTGATTTGTTTATTTACTTGGCGTTCCTGCTCTCTGTTCTGGAATCCTTAGAGCCTTATCTGTGAGAAAATAAAAACACTTAAGAAAGTGGAGCTGTGTTTTGAAACATGTGAATGAGTTTTTAAGGCGTCTTTACCCTTTTATACAGGATAGCATTTATCATTCTGTGGTCCAGAGCTGATAAAACATGAGCAGAAAGGCACGTGGTGAAGGAAATACTGGGTGAAGAAACTGACTACCCAAGCATTAATAAGTAAGGAGGTTCTATTTGCTCTAAACCCCCTCCAGCTTCAGCATTTTTTTATGCCCAGACGTGAAGGCAACATTTTCCTGTTTCTCAGAACCAAGCTGAACCTGCATTTCGGGAGCTCTGGCTTGAAAAGCTTTCATTCTACAAAGAACAAAGTGGCAAAGTTTCTAATTTAGCTAAGATTCCTGTAACTTAAGAACCAGCTAAAAAGGATCTTGGTGCAGAACAGTCTGTTTGCCAGAGTAAGGACTCCACTGGCGTGACAACTACTTTTAGGGAGAAGGCTGTCAGGCAGCGTTCTAATGAAAAGCACAACAGAAGTAGCCTAAATGCCTTCCCTCTCTGTCCAACTTCAACTAGAGAGAAGGCTGCTTTTACAGTCACATTTTCCTTAGTTCAAAGATTTCATGTGTCAGTGCATATTGCATGGGGTTCAGCCACTGCTAAGTTCCACGGAGGGAAAAAAAAGATGCCGTTTGCAAATTCATGGCTTAATGGTGGTTGTTGGTTGGTCAGGAATGATCAGTTCTTGGCTCAAGGAAAGTTGTATTGAGAGACATCAAATCTTAAGTGAAGTGTAACGGAAGAAAATACTGAGTAAACCTGAATCCCTGGAAATAAGGGAAATTTGCATTTTCTTGGAGGAAGTAATGCATTTATTGTTATGAATGCCTTTGTCGAAGGCATGAGATTTTTTGTTGTTGTTAGAACAAAGGAGTCTACTTAAACCACAGAAAGACAAACAGGACATTCTTTGCTGGCTGCTGTTGGGTTTGGGTTTCTTGTGATTTGGTTTCTTGTAGGAGAATTTGGGCTGGAAGAGCAGAGGGTGGCAGGAGCCCTGAGCTGGGTGGAGGTCAGGAGACCTGGTCTGGTTTGTCTCTGTCAAGAACTGACTCTTGAATTTGGTCTTGAGCCAAAGTTTCTTCTCTCAAGCCTCAGTTTCTACTCCTATAAATAGTGCTTCTCCCCTAAGTGGTTCTTCCTGAGGCCCCCTCTAGCTCTAAGAGTGTGACTCTGTACCTGTTGTTTTCCATGCTTCTCCTTTTTTCAGGAGACAAGAGAGTAAATTCTTTGCTCCAACAACTGAGCCCCACTCTGGTCCAGCCCTGTGTTCTCCCAGTAGGATAAGCAGATCAGCAGCAAGTACCATCTTCCACTGAGTCTAACTCATCTTCAGTTGTCCACTGCACCATTGTGTTACCTACCACTTAGAAAAAACCACCTGACAACTCTGCCTGTTAAACTTTGGCTGTCTATTGTGGGTTGCATCCTGATTTCAGAAATGTTAAGAATGAAAGAGAGAGAAAGAGAATAATGTGCACCTGAGGATGGTGCAGTGTAGCCCTTAAATGTCGTGCAGTGATTAGCAGAACAGGTGTGGAGGGAAGCATCAGAGAGAAGGCCCTGGGAAGGGTGTGGTTGAAAGTCTTTCAAAAGACTTCTGGGTCAGTTGAGGGGCATTGTGGCATTAGAACCCAGACTGCCTTCTGGAGTTTCATTCCCAGCTCTGCCACTTACAGGCTGCATGACCTAAGGCAAGTTTTTTCATCTCTTTAACTCAGTTTGCTCATCTGTAAAATGGGAGATAAGGATAGTCATTGCTTCGTCAGATTTTTTGGGTGGGGTGGGGGAGGTAATTAGGAAATGAAGTTTAAATCATGGTAGATTATTTTAGGGATTTGTTTATTTATTTATTTATGGATTGTTGTAAGGATTGTGTTAATGAATAGATGTAAAGTATGTGGAACAGAGCCAGGCACTTAGTAAGTACTCCTTGAATATTCTGATTGATGTGACTCTGTGGTTAATGCCTAGCCCCCTGTCCAGGGTGTGAGCTCTGGGAACAGGCTTGTTTGCCCCCTCATTGAGGTTCCTATGGCCTGCCAGTGCCTGTCATATAGTAAATGCTCAATAAATATTTGTTAGTCAGTATTGCTCTCTGTCCATGACAGGACACCCCATTCACTGACTTCACAAAGCTCTTCCATGAAATGAGCATGGTGAAAACCCATTGAAATTGGTTTTGGTACAGTTAGCAAAGGTCTCAGAGAATGATACTCTAAGGGCTTGGCAAATGATGGGTGTCCTTGTCTTACCAGCCTGTAGACTCTGGCCTACTGATAAGGACAAAAGTAGATGCTGGAAATAAATCAGCAAGAAGACCCGCTGTTCCCACAGCTCAGCTTTCTCAAGGCTCCACTGATCGAAAGGCAGATGATGTCCTTGAGCGACTCCGCAACCCAGATAAGGCTGTCTGAGACAAAGGGACTGTCCCTGCTTTGACAAATGGGACTGACCTTCCAGCCCTGGTAAAACATTCTGGTTTCAACAGTCTGTATCAGGTGGGAGATGACATGTAGCTGGAAGTATGTAAATCCACAGGCAGGTGCTAACTGGCTGCCTTGTTATGCAATTAATCCACAATTCACAAGTATGGACAAGAAAGTATGGAAGGTGTGTTTGTCATCTCTTCTGGGTTCTTAGTTAAGTGTCTGTACAAAGAAACACTTCTGGAAAAGGAGGATTCGTTAGTCACAGATTCTAAGAGTCTCTATCTGAATGAAGACTTGTAATTTAGCTTCAGATAATACTTGTCTAAACACAAGATGAGTCAATTAGTAGACTTGGAGGGATATCAAGTTTTTTGGGTGTTTTCATTGGTACTACATCCCCCCCACCCCCCAGCAGTCAAGGAAGGTAACTGCGAAAATATTTTTATTCTTTCAGGACAGAAGTGAAGTGGCAGCTGAGGAATGAGAGTTTCACAGTGAATTTGAGTCAAAGGAAGAAAAGACATTATTTGGTTCTCCATCCGCAGTTTCAGATAGGAACTTGCTTTCCTGTCTATTATCTTTTTGTCTCATCCAGCACGTCAGCTTGGTTCTCTTTCTCTGAAGTTAATCCAAATTCCTGTAGATAACTCTCCAACCTTGCAATTCAATGTCACTATATTTTCAGATACTTGAACTTTTGAATTACTAACTGAAACTTTGATTCAATTTGTAAAAATGAGGACCTGGGAGGGCATGATAATTATCTTCAAATAGCTGAAGGTCTGTCATGGGAAAGATGAAAAACATTGTTCTCTAGGTGTGTAGAATAAGGGACAGATGCTGTAGAGGGAGTTTTTAATTCATTATAAAGATGAATTGTTTGTCAGTCAAGGATGAGCAAAAATGAAACAGGTGATCCCGGGAGATAGTAGGTTTCCCACACCAGGATATTCCCTGGATTTGTCAGGGATTGCAGATTTGGTGGACACGAATGCTGCTCTTCAATATCCGATTCTCCTCTCATTCCAGTCACATAGAAGAGTGAAATTCCTGGCCCACTTGTGGTCAAGTGCAGCTGTTAGGTCCAGCCCATCATATTTAATTGCCAGTATGAGACTTCAAGGGTTCTCCACCCCTGCCAGTGTAATCTAGGAATCACAGGCCTAGATGGAGCGTCCATCAACCTGACTCCCAGCAGGGTACCATGAGCCGAGACCCCTTGTCCTCCTGCACTGGATGTCTAGAAAGAAGAAGAAATAAACATTGTGGTCTGAAGCCACCATGGCATAACTTAGCTCATTCTGAACATGGATTTTTTTTTTTTCAGTTAGCCCTGGGCAGCAGTCAGCTCAGGAAGGTAGATTCGTCCCCTAGCCTCAGGGTTGGATTATGATTGGTCACAGCCAATCATGGCCATTTCATTATTCTTTTTTTCAGCAAAAAAATCACCCATGGCTGGCCACATGACCAGGTGCTGGCTGATGAGACTTAAGGTCAATCTTGGGTGGGAATGCCTTCATTAAAGATTTTTTTCTTTACAAAAAAGAGGGGAAAGAACAAAAGAATTGTTTTCTTCCTGCTTTTGATTGCCTTATGTGAGATTGTGATGCTTGAAGGGGAAAGCAAGAGAGTCTATTTCAGACAGAGAAAGGTAATTTACATGTCTTACAGGCTTCTCAAACTCAGATTTTGAACCTGAGTTTGAACCTGAGGGTCCCTGCCCCAGCTAAAAGAACCATGGTCCTCCCTGTTGCCCAAATCAGAAACCTGGGAATGACTCTCACTTCTGCCTCTCCCTCATCAAGTCCTTAGTATTTCCCAAACCCATCCATTCCTCTCCATCTACATTGCTTCTGCACCAGCTCAGGCCCTCAGCACTTCTGGCAATAGCTATTTACCTAACTCGCTTGCTTTAAACACATCTTCCCTCCAGCTTAGGTCCATATTGCAATCAGAGGGACCCTTCTAAAACAAATTAATCACATAGGTTTAAAACAACGTAAGTGACTTCCTAATCTCCCCTGGTGAAAGTCTCAAATCCTTGGCCAAGTTTACAAGACTTTTCTTGGTCTAGCTCTGACTGTATCTATAGTCTCAATTTAGACCATTTGCATTTGTCATTTTGTTCCATTTTTTACTGCATTCCCCACAGGTCACAGAATGCTGCTTACTTTCTGCCTTCCCTGCCCCTTATACTTGCTAACCCTTTTCTTAGAGCAATCCCTTTCTCTTTTCTCCCCCTCCCTTGCCCAGCTAACTGCCTGCCCTCCTTACAGTCTGCCTTCCTTCCTCCCTTCTCATGGAAGCCTTCCTCACTTCCTCAGTGCTGGCTTAGCTCCACTTCTCTGTGCAAACATCACACTCTATTTCTACCTCCATCTTAGCATCTTTCACCACTGAATTATAATTTTCTATCAGTACTCTATTTCCCCCACTGGACTGTAGCCCCTGCATCATGGTGATTGCCCTTTCCATCTTTGGAAGGCTGCCTGACATGTGTTAGGTTCTCCATGAAAGATTGTGTGTGCCACCATCATCTGCCTCTTTGTCAGACAGAAGAAGTAGTCCATGTACGTGGGTTTTGAGAATACTGTTGTGGTGATGAGCTAGGGATTGGTGGCAGGAGATAGGGATGATAGCGCAAGAGACAGCCTGGGTTAGACGAGGCTCTGGGCCTGGAATTGCAAACCAGGCAAACCGCAGGTACACGATGAAGCCAGAAGTCAGAACACGAGCAGGGATAGAAGCTCAAAAGGCATGTTCTGAGCCTAGGAAGCCATCCAGCTGGACAGACTCTGGGCAAAAGCCCTGGGAGGAGAAAACACCCGGCTTGGGGTAGCAAAGGCCTAAAACAGGGACTCCCCTTGAGCACAGAGCCAGGGGGAGGTTTGCTTTCCTTGGTACAGAGAGAACTTAGCTGACCTGAGGGAGATGCAAGGTGGAGCAAAAGAAAAGAAAAGCGACCTGTGTTAAATTGGAGAAAGCTGGCTCTGTAACCACACATGCAGCTGTGAATACCCTGCTTGTACAGAATATGTTCCCTAAGACCCTTAATGTTGTGGGAGTTGAGGCCTTGGGTTCCAGGCCAAGAGAATGGGAGGCGGAGCCCGGCTCAGGATGAAGGAGGAGCAGAGCTGTGGTCCTGGGCACAGCTGCCCTCTGGGAGGGGTGGCAATAAGAATCATCGGCACACTCAGTGTCCTTTGTTGTGAGAGTGTTCCTGGTTTCCACCACAGATTAACAGAAATGGTTCAATTTGGTGGCATAACGATAAAGAACCACAGATCTGAGAGAAGAGTTGATAAAGAAGACATATAGATGGCCAATAGGCACATGAAAAGATGCTCAACATTGCTAATTACTAGAGAAATGCAAATCAATACTGCAGTGAGAAATCATCTCACACTAGTCAGAATGGCCACCATGAAAAATTTTACAAATAATAAATGCATGGGAGGGTGTGGAAAAAGGGAACACTCCTACACAGTCGGTAGGAATGTAAATTGGTGAAGCCACTATGGAAAACAGTATGGAAGTTCCTTAAAACCTAAAAATAGAGTTGCCATATGACCCAGCAGTCCCACTCCTGGGCATATATCCAGAGGAAACTAATTCAAAAAGTTACATGCACCCCAATGTTCATAGCAGCACAATAATGTTCACTGATTGATGACTGGATAAAGTTGTGGTACATATATACAATGGAATACTACTCAGCCATAAAAAAGAATGAAATAATGCCATTTGCAGCAACATGGATGGACCTAGAGGTCATCATACTAAGTGAAGTAGGTCAGACAGGGAAAAACAAGTATCAGATGCTGCTTCTTATATGTGGAATCTAAAATATGATACAAATGGACTTACTTACATAACAGAAACAGACTCACAGACAGAAAACAAATTTATGGTTACCAAAGGGGAAAGGTGGGGGAGGGATAAATCAGGAGTTTGGGATTAGCA